>NC_064430.1:16840000-17440000 GCF_023375975.1 Astyanax mexicanus | reverse complement strand
GAAGGATGGTAGGGGTGGAGCCCATCTCCGGCAGCTGGAGGGACGATCCCGGACATCCTGGAAGCAGTAGGATGGAATAGAGGGGGAAAATGAATTTTCCCATCTGAAAGCAGCAAAGAGAGTGTGTAAGTCATGGACTGTGTCCCAGTGTACTAAACATTAATACAATAAGATACAGTATATACTATAAATCAATCTTAATAGTGTAATAGCTTGCCATCAGCTGCCGGAGCCCTGAGAGAGCACAATTGCCCTTGTTCCCTCTGTGTGGGTAGATGGCGCTCTTTTCCCTCATCACTCCAAAGGATGATGTCGATCAGCACAAGGCGTCTGTGAGCTGCTGTATCAGAACTGAGTCGCTGCACTTTCCTCTGAGTGCTCTGTGATGTTGCTCTGCAATGCTGCATCAGTTTTAAAAAGAGGCGGAGTCTGACCTTACATGTATTGGAGGAGGCATGTGCTAGTCTTTACCCTCCTGGTGTTTGGGAATCACTAGTGATAGGGGAATCCTAATGAGTGGGTTGACCAAGGCCAATTGTGCTCTCTCGGGGCTCCAGCAGCTGATGGCAAGCTGCATGCCTGGGATTTAAACCAGCAATCTCCTCCAATCATAGTGGCAGCGCTTTAGACAAATGCTATGCCATGGCCATTTGAATCGCCAGACCTTTTCCTGATTTAAAGAAATGTGTGGGAAAATCTGCAGGAACTGCGTGAGAATATTTTTGTTGCATGGGAACGATTTTTGCAGGACAAAAAAATATTAGGAAAATATTTGCTACACTTACGTTGTAGCGAATGTATGTGTAACTCTAACAAAATTGCAAATATCCAAAAATTTTTACATTTTGTTATAATCAGCTCACAGATACCTTGTGCTAGTCGACATCACTCTAGGAGTGATGAGGGGAAAGAGCGCCATCTACTGTAACCACCCAGAGAGAGCAAGGCCAATTGTACTCTCTCAGGACTGTGGCAGCTGATGGCAAGCTGCATGAGCGGGATTCGAACCAGCAATCTCCTCCGATCATAGTGGCAGCGCTTTAGACCTTTAGCCTGGCCATAATCTTTTGGCTTTTCTGTGTATAATGATGCGGTCATGCCAATCAATATACAGCAATCCTGAAGCAAAAATATAAGGGTATAATAAAATGAGGCCTAATGATACAGAGACACTGCAACAGAATGATAGACTGACCGTGAAACAGCGAGGCACATAGAGAGAGAGAAAAAGAGAGAAAACAGAGAGAGAGAGAGGGAGGAAGAGAGGAGGCTTTGAAGAGGACGTGTTAAGGTGGATCAGATGGCGACAGCAGCCAGAAAGACACTGGTGTCTGACACATCAGAGGGAAGCGCTGTTTCTTTTAATGATGCAGCTAAAAAGCAGATTACTAATCTAGCTGAAAGAGTGTCGCCTGTCTCCAGAGGCCTGAGCTGTGTCTCTTAACGATTATCCCCAAACCGGAGCAGAGACATAGATACACGCTTAGAGAAGGAATTCAACACCAGAGTCTGCAGCAATCTCCCCACACCCATCTCTCTCTCATTTCTCTCTCTCTCTCAGTCTGTGTCTTCCTCTCTGATCGTCTCTTTGGCTCTTATTCATCAAAGATGTGTATGGTCAAATCTGATCAATAAAGAAAAAGTGCATGCAAGTCTTTCAGATTTGTACCATCAAACGTTTCCGATCAAAAATGTCTGGTAGGAGTGTGTGTTGTGTTTGAACACCAAAAAAAGCTTCATCTACAGTTAAATATGCCCATAAAATGCATTTATTAAGTATTATAAGTTGTTCTTTGATGAATAAATAGCAAATATGTGATTTTTGGCTACAGTGGAAATGCTCAGCGCTTCCAATCCCTGTGATGCAGCTTGTCACCAGCTGCCGGAGCCCTGAGAGAGCACAATTGGCTTTCCCTTCATCACTCCTAGGGTGATGTCGATCAGCGCAAGGCATCTGTGGGCTGATGTATCAGAACCGAGTTGCTGCGCTTTCCTCTCCAAGTGCACTGCCTACTCAAAAAGAGGTGGTGGCTGACTTCACATGTGTCGAAGAAGGCATGTGCTAGAAGTCTTCACCCTTCTTGTGTTGTAGCATCACTAGAGATGGGGAATATACAGCAGAGACATAGCTGAATGGGTGGGACAATTGGCCTAGCTAAATTGGGAGAAAAATGGGGGAAAAAAGGAAAAAAGTGTCATTTTATAAGACTACAATTTACCACCCTTTTATTCTATCTTAGAAAGAGGTATTTTTATAGCTTGTGGATAATTTTCTGAGATATTTAGATTTACTATAAAAATGTACAGGATAAATTGTCCTTTATAATGAAAGGGCAATCCAATCGCATATTACAGGAGTTTAAATTAAATTGCACGTGTATTAAATGCATTGTCAAAAACAAGACAATCAAAAAATAGAATAAGTAGACAGAGCAAAAAGGTTAATCTAAATGCAAACCACAACAACAATACACAATAGACAAAAAAGAAGGACATTGTTCATTATCCTACAAAAATGCTGGCAATACTTTGCAAATAAGCAAAAAAAAAAAAAACCAATGCTTTGTTCCATTCTAACTCATTCTAAGAATGAAATGTGAACTGGAACGCCCCCACAAGTCGAAATTTCTACTCATAAAGTCAGGAATACCTCACCAATCCTGACTCTCTCCCTTTCTGATTGTCTGTTTTTTATCTATGTCTGTCTGTCTCTATTTTTTTTATCTCTCTCTTTCTCTCTTTGCCTCTTATTCATCAAAGTGATATACGATCAAATCTAATCATTACAGAAGAAACATGCAGTTCAAGTCTTTCAGATTTGCACCATCAAACGTTTCTAATCCAAAATGTCTGGTAGGAGTGTGTGTCGTGTTTAAACACCAGAAAATGCTTCATCTACAGTTAAATGTGCTCATAAAATGCATTTATTGAGTATTTTAAGTTGTTCTTTGATACATAAATAGTGGAGAATGTGACTTTGGTTGGAATAAAACGTGTTCAGATGTCGTTTTACAAGCCTCCTATTAAGCCATCCTGTTATTTTACCTCAGAATAAAACATACATGGCTCTCCTGTCTTTCCTTGTCTCCGCTCACCTGTTTCAATTTGTAGCTCCTCCCTTTCATCAGTGATCCCTGGTGATTTTCATTCCCCTTGTGTGTATTTAAGACCCTGTGTTTGAGCTTGTGGTTGTTGTCTGGTGTTGTGTGTGTTTAATGCCGTCAGGTTGCTGTTCCATTGTTTTCTCTTTTGTATTTTAATCAGTGTAAATTACCCTGGGTTTACGTCCACCTCCAGTCCTCCCTGCTGCAAACCTGACATTATAGCATGTGGTTAAATTGCTGAGATCTGCTTGCAGCACAGAACAGACAAATCCAAACCTAAATAGGCCTCGAGTTAAAGCAAAATTTAACTGAGTTCAATTTCTCTAGCTACTTGGTTTGAGTTTGATGTTTTAGCTGGTCAACAAGAATGATGACAACCTAACCAAGCTATGGTCAACCAGTAAGTGGTCTACCATGTTGGGAGAAAAAAATTCCAAACATACATGGTCCTGTGTGAAAATGTCACGCCCTCGCTATGTTTCCCTGTGTTTTCCCCGTTTCCTAGTGTGTTTCTCCAGTAGTTTTCCGCCACGTGTGTCTAATTTGTAGCTCCGCCCCTTCCCCAGGTGTTCAGTGTTTCATGTTAATATTTATAGTACCCTTTTGTCTATGTTTATCCGTCGGTCTTTGCACCTTCCCTTGTTGTCTGCCTCGCCACGTTTACTTTATAGCTTACTCCTCGTTTCTTGTATTTACTGCTATTGTTTATTTCTAGTCCGTTATTTGTCACGTTTATTTCCTAGTCACGTTATTTCTTTGTTTTGTACATACTCACGTATTTATCCCTGTATATATCCCTAGCCCTGTTTAGTTATTATCTGTTTTACATTACTCCCTGTTTGTTTGTTTATGTACATATACTTATTCGTTATTCCCCTATTTGTTTATTTGTTTATTTGTTATTTATCAAAGTCTGTCTTACCCGCTTATAAGTCCGCCTCCCGTCTGCTCTGCTTCACCGTCTCTGTTCACCGTTTTGTTACAGAAAAAGTGTTATGACCAGCTTTCCACCCTCTTAACCATCACCAGTATACCATTCCGACCAGCTTACACCATCTGAAACCAGCTACCAGTTAAAACAGGTCTTTGGCTGAAATTGTTAGCAGGTTAAAGCATTATCCAGAGCTGATGATGGAGATCCTTCTTGTGTTACAATCTTTGCTACAAGCAGCTGTTTAATCATTAACATACCAACATACCGTTTAATCATCCAAAGCTGTGAAACAATAGATTAAAGAAGCAGTAGGAAGAGCTTTGGACCTCTGTGTTTGCTATATTTTCAATTTAATGCGCAACACTTCATCTGTCTACAGCTGTTTTCACTAAAACATTGGGTATTTTTGTCATTACTGTTGGTATAACATGGGAATACACAGCTTAGCCAGCTTAATTAGATCCTGGAGATTCATGAGTTGGCTAGACTGCCATTAAGAATGTAATATTTTATAGTGAAGAGCTAATGTCTGAGAAAAGATACTGAGCACAGCTCATCATTCACTCATATACACTCTGTTTGTGGCTATAAACCATTTATTTACAGCTCTGAAAAAAAAAATGAAGAGACCACTTCTGTTTCTGAATCAGTTTTTCTGATTTTGCTATTTATACGTATTTATTTGAGTAAAATGAACATTGTTGTTTTATTCTATAAACTACAGGCAACATTTCTCCCAAATTTTAAATAAAAATATTGTCATTTAGAGCATTTATGTGAAGAAAATGAGAAATGGATGAAATAACAAAAAAAAAGATTTAGAGCTTTTAGACCTCAAATAAAGCAAGGAGAGCCAGTTCATATTCATGATATGAATGCATATTGGCATGTTCTTCTCCACCAGTCTTACACACTGCTTTTGGATGACTTTACGCTCTGCGTCTTTTTTGTTATTTCAGCCATTTCTAATTTTTTGCAAATAGATGCTGTAAATTACAATATTTTGGGGGGGAATCTGGGAGAAATGTTTCCTGTAGTTTATAGAATAAAACCACAATTTACTCCAACCAGAAAAACTGATTTAGAAACTAAAGTGGCGTTATATTTTTTTTCCAGTTGAATTTTCACAGGACCACATAATTGGGTTTTATTGTCTTCATGAAAACGAATGCTCAGTAGCAGCTGCCCTCTCTGCTATCTGGTTTGAATTATAGAACCAAATAAAACAGTGTCTTCCACTTCAACTTTCTTAGAAATATTTTTGTGAACACCACTGTTCTTTTCATTTGTCTTTCTTATGAATCTTCCATGAAGATTACGGATGTGCAAGTAATTGGATTGGAAATTTCAATTTGACAGTCCCAAATTTCAGTTGGTGACATGCCAGGAAAATTTCAGCATTTGCAATACATGGGTGCACACAATCTTTCACACTGCAAAGTTTCTTATATTATTAAAAGGAGTCGTTTACTAGATCTCAATATAAAATAATTGTCACAAACTGAGGAGGGTGGACGTAAGTGCAGATGCATAAATATTTATTGATATGTATAAATATTTATGATAAATAAAAGCAAAAAACTAAAACTAAAACCAAAACACGGGACGTAAATAAACAAAGACAAAAACAAAACTAAGCTTAACTAAACAAACTGTAAACAAACAGAAAATGAATAACTAGAATTACACTAAGATTACAAAATGAACACACCTGGCATACTTACCAAGTTCACCAAATAACAGACCTGGATTGAAAAAACAGAGATTTTTAAGGACCACAAAATACAAAACTAGTACACGCATATACAGAAGACAAGTATGGCGTCACATCAATGTCAAAAGTCGAGGGAGCAAAAATACCAGGTGAAAAAAAATTAAGCAGCATGCTTTAACATTTTGCGTGTGTAAATGAACTTCTCGTGTGCACAAATGTGAAACTAGCGAGGGAAAAAAGGGAATCGTGTGAATGCTGAGGAAAATGTTGCTCTCAAGCTTAATTTTTCTCCTTTTGGGTGTTTTTTTTCCTGGCGCGCTGTGTGAATTACCTGCAGCAGCAGTTTGTGCTCGGCTGAGTTTTTTGCGCTCGAGTTTTGAAAGGGGTGGTTTCGACAGTTTGTGGTTAGTCCAACCTGAATGCACTATATTGTGTATACTATAGATGTACTCAGTTGATAAAACTAAATCTACTAGAGGTCACTGTGTTTTTCAGTAGTTTTCAGTTGTAAATAAACCAACAAAACGATAGGTTAGGGTGGATTTATTTTTAAATTAGACTGCCAATAACACTCATATTATACATATTATACTGTACATACACATCTTACTAATTGTTTACAGTGCATAGATACACATTGTGTCTCATTATTATTAGATTTAATTCATTACTATTTTTAGCCATGATATCTTCCCTAAACCACAAAGCAATATGAAGTTCAAAATGTGTGTAATTTATGGCTGTCAACATTAAAGCACACAATTCATTTAGAATCAGTAACACATTATTATAATTTTTTTATTAGTTTTTTTTTTTTTACATTCTGGACTCTGCATTGGTTTAAGAAACAATTCCATTCATACTGGAATTATTACACAAGTTATTAATATTAGGAGTTAGAAGTACATGGACATGAACATCTGTCACGTCCTCGCCCTGTTTCTGTCTGTCCTCGTGCTTGTGTGTTATTCCCACGTGACCCCTGCTCCTCTGTGTCCCCTGTCTCAGTAGTTTTCCACCACGTGTCTCATTTGTAACTCCGCCCCTCGTCACCTGTCTCCCCAGGTGTTCATTGTTTCCTGTTCATATATATAGATCCCCTGTGCCACTTTGTCTTCGTCGGTCTTTGCACCTTCACCTGTCGTTCATCTCTCTCTGTGTTTCATAGCTTATCTCAGTGTTTTCTTGTCTCTCATAGCCTTAGTCCCTTGTTTCTTGTTTTTTGCTTGTTCTCTCGTTTATAGTCTATTTCCTGTTTATTTATTAGTTTATTCCCTTGTATATATATTTCCCTAGCCCTGTTAGTTTATTTCTAGTATCTCTTGTTTGTTTAGATTTATGTTTTTTTTTTTCACTGTTTATTTTTGTTATTGTTTTTTTTGGTTTATCTTTGTTACGTGTTTACTTGTTCCTTGTTTCTTTGTTTCTTTGTTATTTATTTATTAAATATTTATTTCTTACCTGCGTTTACGGCCGCCTCAACGTCTTCCCTACACCACATCCTGATAGTCACACTGTTGATTCTAACACATGTTGGACATAAGATCATATAACTGGAAAGATTGGCAAGCCCTACTCGGTGCCACCTGCCACACGTAAACTGCTTCATCCCTGCATTATGATGCAGAAGCCAGAAATAGAAAAACTCAGTGTTGAAATAGGAAGAGATAATTCCCAGACCACACATCTCTCTGATATTTCAAGTGTAGTGAAATATGACTCATGAATAAACATATATTTAGCAATCAATAAAGGGATGGTATTTCATATCTGGCACAGCAAACACAAACAAATAACAAAAAAAGCTCATTTAGTACCAAAACTCTTTAATGGAGCAGAAAAAGTTGAGACAGTGTGAAAAATGCTTATAAGTTTTTTTTAAAAAGAAAACTTGTGTAAATCACTATTTTTACACCATTAATAAGCTCAATTGTGTCTTTCAATGCACAATTGTAAAGCTTCACATATACGCTAAATCCACAAACCCTGTTCTAGCAGCTGTATAGCGTTCAGCAAACGAAAATAACTGATTCCCATGAAGCAGAAGAAAACTACAATAAGACTCAAAGCATTTTCAATTACCATTTTCCTCATGAACAATAATTAGCTCCAGACTATGAATAGAAAATAGCTAAAAGGTTTTATAATAAGGGTCATTTTTTGCATTAAAGGCAATATGTTATTTGGTAAAAGTCTATATTGTACGATGACGTGCGGAGAAAAAATATGTACTGATGAAAATGCACAAAAGACATATTCCCCGGACATGAATTGTACCTATAATTACAGAATGACTCAACAGAAAGACTGCACTAAGCGTACAGGACTGGATTACCGACGCATTTGCTTTGAGAGACAAAGGGCAGCAGTGTGTTCAGACATGGCTCTATGCTTCAGGATTGCTCAGTTACTCTCAAGGTTGTTGGAAATAGCAAAATAATATAGCCAAGTTTTTTTTTAGGAGAAGGTGCTGCCTGAAGCGCTTTATATGCTGATATCTATTAAAACTGTTCAGTTACTGAACACACTGTAACTTTAATAACACAAACAGCACTGAGTTCTGCATCTGCCAGACCTCCCACACTGCCAGAACTAATTTCAGGTAGTACCTACGCAAATAAATACTGAAATCTCATTGTAATCAGTGTCAAGCAGAGGCACCTGGAGTCTTCTGCGTTTAATCAAGGCCAACAGATGTCAGGTTTATTCCAGTCAAATCAAGCCAAGTTATTTCAATGGTCAACACTATATATATGATGCAAACCTGCAGATTAGTAATTAAAGACTTTTTTTAGCAAACAGGACAATTATTGTCTTTACTAGTTAGTTGACTCCGTTTTTTTTTTCATTGGTAGAAAAGTGTGATCTTGTGTTCTTTAAAGCACCACTTAAAACAGTATTGTTGATTTCACCCTAACATTATAACCTCTCACACTTCTTACAAACACCTTACACTCACTATAACAACCCACATTGTTACTATAAAAACTCATATTTTTATATCTCTCACTATCAAACCTCTCACCCTTATTGTCAAATCTCTCATACTTACTATTAAAAATTACACATTCACTATCAAAACTTTCACACACAGTTCTCTCACACTTACTTCAAAATCTCTCACGCTCACTTCAAAATCTCCCATACTCATTATCAAACCTCTCACAGTTACTGTCAGTTCTCTCACACCCACTATCAAACCTTTTACATTCACTATCGAACCTCTCACACTCACTTTAAAATCTCCCACTCTCACTACCAAACCTCTCACACACTGTCAGTTCTCTCACACTCACTTTAAAATCTCCCACTCTCACTACCAAACCTCTCACACACTGTCAGTTCTCTCACACTCACTTTAAAATCTCCCACTCTCACTACCAAACCTCTCACACACTGTCAGTTCTCTCACACTCACTTTAAAATCTCCCACACTCACTACCAAACCTCTCACACACTGTCAGTTCTCTCACACTCACTTTAAAATCTCCCACACTCACTACCAAACCTCTCACACACTGTCAGTTCTCTCACACTCACTTTAAAATCTCCCACACTCACTACCAAACCTCTCACACACTGTCAGTTCTCTCACACTCACTTTAAAATCTCCCACACTCACTATCAAACCTCTCACACACTGTCAGTTCTATAAAATCTCTCACACTCACTTTAAAATCTCTCACACTCACTACCAAACCTCTCACACAATTACAATCGAACCTCACACTCACAAACATCAAACTTCTCGAACTCACTTTCAAACCACTTAAATTTACTTTCAAACCTGTCAAACTAACTTTTAAATTAAATAGAATGGGTAACATCAATTGGAATATATATTCTGGCAAAAATTGTACAAAACTAGTAACTTCACTGAATGGCAGCAGCATGTAGAGTTTGAAATGCAGTAGTATAGAACATGTGTTTGTGCATGTGCACGTGTATATGATGCATGACTAATAGAAAAGAACTGAAGATGAACGTAAGCAAAAAGCCATTTTGAATGCAGCATATGCAATTATCCTCTGACCCACTTTCCTTCCAGCCACTATCTTCTTCCCCTCTCTTAAAGGTTAAATCTCTACATGTTTGTTTTTAGTGTGTTTTTTTGTTTTAATCCTTTGACACACTGATTTGCTCCCACCTGTGAAGCTGACGTTGACGCAGTCGCTTCATATGAAATGCTTTTTCACAACCCTGAATCAGAAAAATATTGGGAATGCAGCCAAATAAAATCCAAAGTACAGGGTTTTTCATATTTTCTTTGACTTTTATTTGATTGCAGACATTATGGACCTAAGTTGTCATTTTTTATTTGCCGATATTCACTTAATTTGTTAATATACATCCATCCATTTTTAAGGCCTGCAACACATTCCAGAAAAAATGTGGGACTGTAAACCATGTCCCACTAGTAGTGTTGCCATTCGTTAGTGATGGCAAAAGTGGGGCTTTTGGGAGACTGAATCAAATGAATCAATTGATTCGGAAAATGATTTGATCTTGTAAAACGTTCGAATCATCACACGCCACAGTGACATCTAGTGGGCAACCAGGGCCTAAATCCACAACTTTTTCTTAACAGAAACAGAAGTGATGTGTTTTTTATGAAACATTAAAGAAATATTCCCCCATAGCATGTTTTGTCCCTAAAAAAATTTGAGTCATGAAAACATATCATTTTGAAGAGAACAGGGTTGTTTTAATGATGTCAGTAAGATGTATTTTTCATTATGATACACAGTCAGTGGATTTATATAGCTGACATTATTCATTTTACATTGCGAGGTAGGGAAATGCTTGTGTAATACTTTATTTATTAAACATTACAAGTAATCAGTTGGTTTTAATAATAAACAGGATCTGTTCCTCAGTGCTTGGACTGCTGGGTTGCTGGAATTGAGAGATATTTTTTTGTTAATTAAAACAAATGAGGAAAGACGGCAGAGTGTCTGAGCCAGTAATCCATAGGGTCTTCTTTTCCTCTGGGCAGATATGAGACCAAGCATTCTGATCTCAGACCAGCTGCTTGAACTTAAGTGCGGACTAAAAGGTGCAAAACCCGTTTTAGGAACAGTCACGTGGCTTTCCTGACTTCGAAACAGTGTTTCGGAACACCGTGATTCAAATGAATCGATTCAGTTCGATTCCGCGTTTCGAGTTTGACATCACTACCATTGGTTCTCACAACATTTAAAAGACAGTGTGGTTCAGAGAATACCAAGCAAATAAGTGTCTCACATTGTATAGTTTTTCAGCAAACACATCTTAAAACAATTACAAAATACATTACAAAAATAGTTGCCAAAGTAGATATTGCATCAGTCCAGTCCCGCACCAGCACTCTCTTCCTCTGTAGACTTACCTTTTTAAAGTGTGCAGCATGTGGATTTGCATTGTCTTGTTGAAAACTCCATAGATGTCCTTGTCAAAGGTCCTGTAGGCAGCATATGTTGCTCTAAGACAGGGGTTCTTAACCTGACATACTTCTCGAGAGGTCGCATTTTCTCAGCTAAATTTGTGACTAATCGGATTTGGGCGCCAAATTTTGTGTTTTTTAATAACTAAAACCAACTCATTCTCAGGCTTGATTCAGGGTACCGCATGCTTCATAAAAGGTTGCTTTTTAATAACTTTTTTTTTCAATGACTCTCCTAATCACTTGACGCTACAGTGTTCACACTCGCCAAGCTTCTGATAGCTCACACCTGCACTGCCTTGTATAAATACCCCCCTGTTTTCTTTGTTCCCTCACCAGGTATTGAGTCAAGCTTAATTGCTAGCTCTTCTACTAAGCGTTTCTTTTGATTGTTTTTCTTTGTTACCGACTCCTTTTTGTGCTTTTTTACTACTCTTGGCCTTTCTATCATTTTCTATCGTGTTTTTCATTGCGACTCATTTTTGAACCCATTTTTTGCCTTGCCCTCTGACTTTTGGATTTACCGTGTATGACCGTTTTGTCTACACACTCTGATATGTTGATTGTCAGAGAAGTTGATGCCACTTCTGGACATGGTTTGCATACATACTTCTGGTAGCACATACGATTTACAAAAACACTCCCTCTACTGTCCAACTCCCCCAACTTTTTCTGGTTTGGGTTTATAATTAGATGACCTAAGATGAATAAGAGAATGAAGAATAGAGATAAGTAAAAGAAGAAGTCAAGATGGACACAGAACATTGATTGGATTGATGTCATAGGCAGGGGAGCATTTTATTTGAAAAAAACCCTCAGAAAAACCCACTGTGTTATCAGTGACATCAGCAGGCAACTGAAGGTCTCTGGTCAATGGTTAATTACAGGTCATTATATTCTTTTTGAGGCCGGTTGTTCATTTCATTCAGTTCTGTGTGTCTTTATGCACATGTGTCATTTTGGCACCTAAAGCAGAAGTGAAGCAGAGCTGCCCTTCCACCATGCTGTACACAGTGTGCTTTAAAACGGACACTCAGGGCCACTGGACAATTAGGACTGACGTTGACTGTCAACAGGTGCAAGGAACATCAAATCACACTTATTTATGGGAACAAAAGTCTGGATGAGAAAAGCAGCAAATTGATTTTCCTTGTAAAGCGTTTTTCCTGGGTGGCTGACAACTTGTGTTCACTTTCTTTCCTGTTTTTTTTCTTTAGATCTGCAGGACATGATTATGTATACTAATTTTATGTATGCCTATTTCAGTCACACTCACTGCCTAATATCCCTAGGCAAACATTAAGGCCCTATTGTACACCCTGCGCAAGGCGTGTAGCATACACCCTGTCAACAGTCTATTTTATCGCCTTACACATGTGCCATTCAAATAGTGTCTGAATAGTGAGTTTAGTTTTAATACATCTACACTGATGGCCATGGTGGTCTGGAAGTAAGATGTGTTCAGGTGAATTTCTGCTGTGTTTCTATTTTGGGAGTGGAAACACAGGTGCGCCACTGACTGACATAAACCAAGACAACAAACAGTCAATGGCTGGTGACTGGTGGCAACTGACCGGTGCCAAATTGTGGAACAATTTTAAGAAAATTAAAAGCAGGCATAATACTGTACTATAAATCACTGAATGAGCTCAGAAAGTGACTTTTACTAAATATCTCAATGAAAAGTTGGTACCACTTTAAAATAAGACTACCTTTATAAAGGGTTTATAAATGTTTACAATTAGGTTATTAATGGTTACTAATTAGGTTGTAAATTCCTTAAAATCATTAATAATCAGTTATAACACATACGTAGAAAGGGCAACAATATAGATGGATGTGGGTTTACTATTTGGCAAACAACAGGTCATTGTTGCCCTTTTTACGTATGTGTTATAACTGATTAAAAATGATTTTTAAGGCATTTACAACCTAATTAGTAACCATTAATAAACTAATTGTAATTAACCATTTATGTACCCTTTTTAAAGGTAGTCTTATTTTAAAGTGGTACCGAAAAGTTTAAGGTACTAAAGGGATCAGTGACATTTACTGAATATTTCAATGAAGAGTTTAGTGACATACTAATGATCTCAATGAAGCTCAATGAATCTAGATGTGCTGAAGACCTTAGTGACTTTTACTAACAATCTCACTAAAGAGATAAAGGTACTAAGGAGTTCAGTGAGTTTAACTAAATATCTAAATTAAGAGTTAAATGTAATGAAGAGTTCAGTGACTTTTACTAAAAATCTCATTGAAGAGATAAAGGTACTGAAGAGTTCAGTGACTTTTACAAAAGTTCTCAATGAAGAGCTAACTGTACTGAAGATTTACTAAACAACTAAAGGTAGTCAAGAGCTTAGTGAAAAGCTAAAGGTACAGAAGAGTTCAGTCAAATTTATCAAAAAGCTCAGTGAAAAGCTGAAGAAAATGAAGAGCTCAGTCATAGGTATCAAAATCTTTTAGTACCAATAACATATTTCTTCACATGTTCTTTTTATTTGAGATCTAAAGATTAGTCAGAAACATAGAGAATTTGAGAGAGTGACCTATAGAGAAGTGTTGAGCGGAAAGAAGGAGAAAAGACTCCAGTTACTGAAGCTTGAAATATTAAGATGAATCACCACAAACATAACTATTACAGCCAGGACCCTGTGCAATTGTAAATGATCATCTCTTTGTGTGAATTTAGATCATTTAAAAAGGCAATGTTAAAAGCTATTTTGCTGTTATATAAATTTTCTTGGTTGGAATAGTCTTTCTCTGTTTAAGAACATTTTCTTCATTTCACGGTTCCATTATGGTTTTACCTTTTCCTTTTAAAACAACTTCTTTATTATTTTAATTTGGAAACTTGTAAGTGTTTATTCCATTTGTAGACTGCTTTAATACTTTGTATGCTGATCCAGTTGTTAATAAGACGTTAAATGCCAGGGGATATACTTTTAATTAATGATGGTATACAGTATAAACATGGAAGCAGTGGTTCCATTCCCTTCTGTTCTACAGAGGATCAATTTAAACAACATATATACTCTAAACAGGTGCAAAAAATGAGAATATCACTGAAAAGCTACTTTATTTTAGCAATTCTGTTTAAATGTGAAACACATATATTAAATACAAGTATAAAACACACAGAGGGATATTTTTAAGTGTTTATTTATTTTATTGAAAACCCAAAAAAACAGTGTCTCAGAAAATTAGATTATTATATAAGACCAATTGATATTTTTGGCAGTGTGGGGAGTGTGCCAAATCCTGCTGGAAAATAAAATCCACATCTCCATAAAAGTTGTCAGCAGAGGGAAGCATGAAGAGCTGTAAGATTTTCTGGGAAAACACTGCACTGACTTTAGACTTGATGTAACACAGTGGACCAACACCAGCAGATTACCTCTCCAAACCATCACTGATCATCAGTAAAATTTGCATTTCCTTTGGAATTTAAGGGACCAAATTTTGGAGGAAGAGTGGAGAGACACACAGTCCAAACTACTTGAGGTCTAGTATGAAGTTTTCACAAAATTAATGATGGTTTTGATACTCAAAAGCTAGACATCACGAAAATATCCAAAGAAATTCAGAAACAAGTGAGAAAGAAAGCAATTGAGATATATCACTCTGGAAAAGGTTATAAAGCCATTTATAAAGTTTTGAACCAACAGCGAACCACAGTAAGAGCTATTATCCACAAATTGCAAAACCATAAAACCGTGGTGATCCTTCCCAGCAGAGGTCACAAAAGACCCCACAACAACATCCAAAAAACTGCAGGCCTCATTTGTCTCAGTTAAGGTCAGCGTTCATGACTCTTGGGAAAATACCCTGTGGACTGACAAGGAAGGTGTGTTTCTCATTACATCTGGCGTAAAAGTAACACTGAATTCAGAAAAAGATATCATCATACTTACAGTAAAACATGGTGGTGGTAGTGTGATATCTGGGGCTGTTTTGCTGATAATGGAACCATGAATTCTGCTGTCTAAAAAAACTTCCTGAAGGACAACGTCCAGCTATGTGTTTGTGACCTCAAGTTGAACTGAACTTGGGTTCTGCAGCAGGACAATGATCTAAAACACACCAACAAAGCCACTTCTGAATGGCTGAAGAAAAACAAAGTGAAGACTTTGGAGTGACCTAGTCAAAGTCCTGACCTGAATCCTCTTAAGATGCTGTGGCATGACCTCAAAAAGGTGGTTCATTCTGGAAAACCCTCCAATGTGGGGGGATTACAACAAGTCTGCATAGAGGTGTGGACCAAAATTCCTCCAAGTTCCTGCAAGTTACCACAAACGCTTGATTTCAGTTTTTGCTGCTAAGGATGGAAAAAACAGTTTTTAGGTTTAAGGGGCAAATACTTTTTCACACAGGGCCATGTAGGTTTGGATTTTTTCTCCCCTAATAATGAAACATTAATTTAAATCTACTTGTGTTGTATTTGACTAATTTTTACATTTGTTTGATGATCAGGAAAATTGAAAAGTGATAAACAAAGTAAAAAATAAGAAATCATGAACAGAGCAAACTCCATCTCTTTCTTTCTCTCTCTCTTAGAGTGATATCTTTATATAAGCTTTTCTAGTTCTTGGGTCTCAGTACATGCCCTCACAGAGATAAAGTGTTATGGTTGAAATTGGCACTGTATGGTTCATTGCTCCCTCACCCACAAATAGCTTTCGCAGCAACAAACCACACACTGCCGGTGCAGCGCTGAAAGATAATCTGTTGCGGTGACATATAGAATCGACGGAACAACCTTTGGGGCTTTTTTCCACTTATTTCTTTGGGAACTTTGAGAGCCAACTGTGGGCTGGGAGTTTTTGTATTTCTCTTTTTGACACATTTAGCTAAGGCTGTGTTACCTGTTTACAGTAGTCTGTTACCTTTGGCAAAAGTGGACACCTTTCCAACAATGAAAAACATGGCAATTTGTGTGGAGTTTAAAACGCAGCAGCTTCCTTGTACATGGTGTTGGGTTTCAGCACCTGGGACAGCTCCTCTGTTTACAAATGTTCATTACTGTCGACAAAGTACAGTTGTGCTGGTTGTGTTTGTATGAGTGGGTCAGAAACAGCAGTGCTGCTAGTGTTTTTAAACACTGTGTTCACTCACTGTTTACTCCATTAGACACTCCTACCTAGAGCTGTTCCACCATGTAGATGTAAAGTCACAGAAGAGACAGAAGCTCTGAATCTGTTGCTGTACATTTGTGGTTTCATCAGCAACAAAAGGATGCTGCCCACATTACACTGCCCACGGGAAATTATTGGTGGAAAATTCTCAGTCCAACAATGACACTGAGGTGTTTAAAAACACCAGCAGCACTGCTGACTGCCTGATCCACTCGTACCAGCACATCGCACACTAATACCCAGATCAGACTACACAAATTTAGCCCGATTTTGACTGGATTTTGTCGGAGCCGACAAATTGCCTGCGTTGGATCCAAATTTCAGTGTTGCGAGCGACAAAGGTCCATGTAGTAAATGACATAGTCAAAGAGCAGTAATTTAACGTGAGCAATGCCGTCTGAGCTTCCGTCGAAAAGACTAGCATGAATTTTTTGTATTTTATTGCCTAGTTTGACATGCTCCGCGACGCGCTCCCTGACACTGACCAATAGGAAGACAGAGTGTTCTGTGGTGCACAGATGGGAACATGGTGAAAAGAAAGTGGGACTTTGCTCCTGCAGTTCGCTGGACCAGCAAAACAGAAGAAAAGTTTGTTGAGCTGTGGCAACAATACTCGTGCCTTTATTCTGTTTATTCTTTCTTTATTTACTCTGTTTATTCTTTTTTACTTTATTCTATTCTGTTTACATGCACTGAAACCTAGCTAAAGTAACTACATCTTTACCACAAGTCTCTGGAGTAAACAAAGCCTGTGATGTCCTCTTTGGGTCACCCAGAAACGAGCCCACAGTCTCTTCTTTTTCTTCTTTTTGCTTTTTTTCTGAGCACAAAAGCGCTACCATCATGCAAAGCGCTTCTGTAGCCATTATTGTCAGATTCTGTCCTCCTCCCCTGCGATGACCTACAAACTGATGCAAGGACTTGGACGATGATTGGAAAACTACAAAGTGTTCTATATGCTATGTGGAGCTGAGAATATTAATAATGGGTGTAGAAACAATGTCATGATGTTATGCTTGATCAATGTGTAAAAATATTGTGTGAGGGGCACCAAGTAGTCCAGCAATCTAAAGCACCGCCACTATGATCGGGAGACAGTTGGTTCGAATCCCAGTCATGCAATTTGCTATCAGCTCAGAGAGCACAATTGGCCTTGCTCTCTCCAGGTGGGTAGATGACGCTCTTTTCCCTCATCACATCAAAGGGTGATGTTCAGCACAAGGCATCTGTGAGCTGATGTTACGAAACCAAGTTGCTGCACTTTACTCTAAATGCACTGGCTACTCGGAAATGCTGCATCTGCAGCAGTTTGAAAAGAGGTGGTAGCTGACTTCACATATATTGGAGGAAGCATGTGCTAGTCTTCACCCTCCTTGTGTTGTGGCATCATTAGTGATAGGGGATATACAGCTGGCTAACAGCTAAATGGGAGAATATTCTATCAGCATTACCAAATTGATCAAGCTGGGTTTCAAGTTGACCATACTAATTGATTACCTTTTTCAAAGCTAGTTGACTTGGTTGGTCAAGCTGGTCATGTTGGCAACCAGCTTGCTAGTCAGAATGCTTGGAAGTATTGGTTGACTACTTAACTACTTACCTTAACCAGGTAAACCCTCACAAACTCAAAAGCATGGGTCTTTGAATGGATTCTCACAGATTATAACATTGATGTAATTTTCCAAAAAAAGGTTCACCAATAGCTGGAAAGGACTTTTTCCTGACAAAATCTAGGACACCCTCTAAAAACATTCAACAACAGCCTCTATAAAACATATTGAAACATACAGACATATTTTTGACAGCGAGTATTTTCTCCTCCCACACCTCCCATGAAGACATGAAGATCTAAATTATTTGTTCTCTCTGTCTCTGACAGTAGATGCTGTACTTTGACATCTACTGTGGCGAGAGCTGGCTGTTATTTTCCGGGACAGTGGAATGACGAATTTCTGACTCTTTTGAGATCTTTTTAAATCCCCTTTCTCCTCTGACTCATCTGCATCTACAGTGTTCTTTCTGAAGGCCTCAGAAATCCCTTTTGGATTTATTTGGATGGTGATACCACTCACTTCAGTAGTCCAGAGGAGCCCAAACTAAATGCCTGAGGTTAAAATAAGGCCTTTTTCTGTTTTGTTCTCTGCTCCATATGGAAACGCTGTTTTTGGTAATTGAAAATTTATCTTTTTGAAAATGATCTTCAAGGTGGAAATTTTTGCATGTTCTGTTTTCAGTATTGTTGTGTGAACAGGGCCTTTTGAATTGAGCTTTGTGAAAACAATAATGTTACAATACACACATGTTTCTGACTGAATCTCCTTACTCCTTACTAAAGACCTCCTTTCTTCTTATATAGTGATCTACATACTGTATAATATTCTGATTAGATTAAGAATGTTGCACTGTACACCACATAAGGGAAGAGTATTTAGCTTCACTTTATGTAGCTACATAAATGTATTAAAAATATCTCTTTCTCTCTTCCTTTCTTTCTCTCTGTCTTACTCACTCGCTCCTCCTCAGTCTCTCTCTTTCTCTCTATCATCTCTTTCTTTTTTTTCCCTCACTATCTCTATCCCTCTCCCTCTCCATCTATCTCTATACATTTCTCTGCCTCTCTCACTCTTTTTCTCTCAGTCTCTCTCACTGTCTCTCTCTTTCCCTCTTTCTGTCTCTATCACTCTCTCTCACAGTCTCTCTCTCTCTCCCTGTCCCTCTTCCTGTCCCTTACACTCTTTTTGTCTCTCTATCACTCTCTCTCCTCCCCAGTCTCTCTCTTTCTCTCTATCATCTTTCTCTTTCTGTTTTTCTCCTTCACTATCTATATCCTTTTTTGTCTCTCTCACTCTTTTTTGTCTCTCTATCACTCTTTTATAGTCTGACTCTCTCTGACAGTCTCTTTCTCACTATCTCTCTGTCCCTATTTTTGTCTCTCAGTCTCTCTCTCCTTCCCAGTCTCTTTCTCTCTCAGCCTCTCTCTCTGTCTTACTCACATTCTCCTCTCTAGTCTCTCTTTTTCTCTCTATCATCCTGTCTATCTCTCTCTTTCTCTCTCTTACAAACACTCTCTACACCCCACACTCTCTCTCAGCTTCTCTATCACTCGTCCTCTCTCTTTCCCCTTCAGTCTTTCTCTCACAGTCTTTCTCTCTATCCCTTTCTCTCTCACTCTCTCTCTCTCTGTCTCTCTTTCTGTCTCTATCACTCTCTCACATTCTCACCCACACTCCTTCACTCTCTCTCCTCCCAAATCTCTCTCTCAGTGTCTTTCTTTCTCTCACTTTCTCTATTACTCTCTCTCCTCCAGTCTCTCTCTCTCTCTCTCTCTCTCAGTCTCTCAGTGTGGATGGTCTGGTGTCGCTATGCGCTGGGTTTTATGTTCTGTAATTATAAGAGAACAGTGCAGTAGTTTTTGTTTATTATTATCATTATTATAAATTAGTTAGTAATACTGGGAGTAAACGCTGTATTAGAGCGGGTGTGTGTATCTGGAGTGGTGTCCGCGTGCTGCGCGGGTTTGGCGGTATTTCTCTGAGGTGATTTTGGGGGTTTCAGCATGCTGCTGCTGCTGCTGCCGCGCGCGCTGTGGATCTGCCTGCAAGTTTTCTCCTGGAGTTCAGCGCAGGTACGGAGCGCAGCCGCGTCTTTATTAACTCTCGGTTTTTACTGTTTTATGTGTTTTAAGTGTAAAAAGCCATTTGTTTCGGAGTGCCTGGTTTTCTGAGCGCTGACAGCGGCTCCGTGTGAGTTTTATAATTGTTAAAAAAGCGTGTTTTCGCCCCATTTCTGATCCTGGTGGGGGGGGGGGGGGGGGGGGTGGTTTAATTGTTATTAGCCGAGGTAATTAGCGTTAGCTAGTAAAGCTAATCACTGAAATTACTGAAACAAAGAGCTCTGGCACTGAGTGAGACCAGCTCTCAAAATATTATTCCATCCTCGACGAAAAAAATTGAAGGGCATTTTTATCATTTTTGGTTTTAAATAATTAAAAATATGTATTTATTCTTTATACAGTGGTGTTAAATGGCAGCTGTCACACAGTGTACAGCACAAATATAGCAATATATTTTATTTACTACACTAAATTACTACCAGGGGACCTACACTCTTTAGTCCCCTGAGTCTCCTAAGCTCAAGAAATGCGTTAATTCATATATAATAATTAGCTTTACAATAATTATGTATTTATGTATATTTAGGTATGTTTTCAATTTGAGTTTAGCTGGTCTAGAGCTGTTAACCAGTTCACCAACATAGGAATTTTTTGTTGTCCTGATTACCCAGCTTTAACCACCTTAACAATCCCTTAACAAGACCACCTGAAGTGTAATTATCATGACAATTATATCATAGGTCTATGTGGTAAAAAAAAAAAAAAAACATAAAAACATATTCTTCAAATATATGCATAATGGTTTACATTTTTACATGTACCAAAATAGTACCAAACAGCACCATTTAGAGTTATCAGATCTGAAAAATATTAATAATCTGAATATAAAGGAATTTTAAAACATTCAAGAAATTACAATAAAACATGTATATAAAGCAAGATAAAACAAATGTGTAATGTAACCATTTGTATTAAGAATAACAGCTCACTTTAGCATAAAAAGGAGCTTTTGTACTAAACATGAGCAAAACCTCTTTAAAGTTTAGTTCAGTTCAGGAAAACTATGCAAACTTTGAAAATCACTGCCACATAAAAGAGTTCTTTACAGGTTCCTGACAAACAACACAAGCGTATTTGGCATTGCATTATGTACTATATACTAGTACTACTACAGTATCACTTTGAAATTCTGCACACAACACATTACAGCATTTCCTCATATATGTTACACAGTACTAGTCATCATATTGTTTTGCCGCTAGCCATTAGTGTGATTACACTGTGGAGTTTTCCCCCAGACAGTTTGTTGGTTTGTTAGTTTTGTCTGATTGTTAAACAGACTTTAATAGCAGACAAAGATAAACTGAGGTAAAAAATATCCAAACCAATCTATCCCTGTGTGAAAACGTAATTGCCCCCTTAACCTAATAACTTGGATGTGCCACACTTGGCAGCAACAACTGCAATCAAGCTTTACTGATAACTGGCAATGAATCTTCCACATCTCTGAGGATAAATTTTGGTTCACTATTCTTTACAGAATTGTTTTAATTCAGACACATTGGAGGGTTTTTAAACATGAACGTCCATATAAGATCACCCACAGCATCTTAATCAGACTTTATCTAGGCCACTCCAAAACCTTTTTTTTTTAAGCCATTCAGAGGTGGACTTGTTTGTGTGGTTTGGGTCATTATCCTGCTGCAGAACCCAAGTACACCTGAGCTTGAGGTCACAAACAGATGGACGGATATTCTCCTTTAGAATTTTCTGGTAAGCTACTGTAAGGGCTGGTGCCCGGCCTCAGTGTCCTCCACGGCATCAGAGGACGCGCCAGGCCAGCGCCGAGGGCTAATTGGCTAATTATCAACACCTGCTTTCAACAGCTTATAAGCAACGCCAACTAGCCACTCGGCGCTGGATCTTTGAAGCTCGTGAGAGCGAATCTATGCCGGTTTTCCGAGCGAGCCCCGGCTCTTTATATTTATCTCTTTCCCTTTCGAGTTTGGTGGAGCTGTGTAGAGCAGTGAGCTCCACGGCCGCCATCTACCTCTCTAGTCTGGTGGAGCAGAGCAGTGTGCTCTCCTCCGCCGTCACTCTCTCTTTGTGTCTGTGTGTGTGTGGGTGTAGCAGAGGCGAGGCACGCGGTATGCTCACCCTCTCTCTTTCCCTCGCTGTTTCTCCCTTCTCTGGTGAAACAGCATTTAATCCACAATCACCTTAGTTCAGTTTTGTTTTCTTTGGAAGTCCTTTTATTTTAGTTAATCCTTCACCTCGCGCCATAAGAGGTAGCCGCTTCCAGGCGATCCTTAGTTACGTATTCTCCCCCTCTCTCTCACTCACGCTAAGCTTGACTTTTGTTTTCCACCCGTTTTCCTCCTCCGCCCGTTTTCGTTGCTCCGCCCCTTTCGGCGGAGGTCCTTAAGAGTGATTAAAGCGGCCGCGTCCCAATCCGCTCGCTGGTTCAGCGGTTAGAGCATTGGGCCGCGACAGCGTGAGTTCAATCCCCGCGTGGAGCGGGGTTTAATAATAATAATAATTATATATATATATTAGGGGTGTCACGATTCTCTAAATCCTCGATTCGATTTCATTTTCGATTTGAGGGTCACGATTCGATTCGATTCTCGATTTTCTTGTTTTTTTTTCTTGTTATTATTTTATGCCTCATAAAATTTAAATAATATATTTATTATTATTATTATTATAAATATTATAAATATTATTATTATTATTTATTAAGATATATATGGTAATGCCATCTAGTGACTTTTTTTGGTAGCAACAGTGTGCACTATTAAAACAAGCAGTTTATCAGAGCTGTGTGTGGATGGCTGGTGAAACTGCTCACTTACATGAAGCTGCAGTTCTTCATCCAACCACTAGTCGGAGCTGCAGCAGCAGCACAAGCCCACTCAGTCACTACTTCAGTACAGCCCAGCCACGGGCTACAGGGCTCAGCCAGTCCGTTTTTACTGTTTCTGTAAACAAATAAAGGTTTTAACCCCACTAACCGGATAATACAGCTCACTACAGTTCATCTTTCAGCCCAAGCAGCTAACAGCAGCAGTTTAGAGCAGCCGTCACGGAGTCACTGCTGGGATTACATTATAAACAGGTCAGTTAGCGCGCTGCTAACCTCAGGATGTTTATAACTACGGAGTTTAGTGGACACACCACGGCCGCCAGGTAAGTCTTTTAAAGGCTACTGAAGACTATTAAAGGCTATTAGAGGTTATTGAAAGCATTATTGGGGGGCAGAAATCAGTACAGGCTGGTTAGATAAGTGATGTGGTGAAACTGTGACTAGCGCTGTCACAGTGATGTTTATTAACGTCATTAAAACAGATTTTGTCAGGTATTGTCTTATAAATATTTACACACAACTTATATCTCTCCTAAAAAGCGTTTATTTTAGTCAGAAACACGCTTGTGTTTACTTTATCTGAGAGAAAGATGTTTTTTTAATTCAATGGAAAGCAACAGGTGTAGTCAATTATAAGTTTAAGATTTTTAATCCACCTCACTGTGATCTATAGTCAGTGTTCTCAAGTCACACTGACACGCATTTCAGCGAGTTCACACGCTCTCACCTGCGAGCACCCACCCCTCCGTTAGATACAGATACAAAACCTGCGCCTGCGTAGCGCGCGCGGGAGGGATCGTCAATCCTCTTTTTGACTTCGATACTCGAGACCATGACCTCATTTCGATTCGATTTCGATAAAATATCGAGATCGTGACACCCCTAATATATATATATATATAATAATATTATTATTATTAATAATAATATTATTATTATTATTATCCTTTTTTTCTTGGGTTTACCTGCTTCGAGATCTACTGCTCTGCACTTGGATTCTACAACCTTCTGGGCTACCGCTCCCCAACCCCCTTACAGCTACAGAATTCCTGCTTTCATCTATTACAGCTGTCCTGATCCTGAAGCAGCAAAGCAGCCCCAGACCATTACACTACCACCACCATGTTTTACATTCAGTATGTTGTTATTTTTCTGAAATTATGTGTTAGTTTTACGCTAGATGTATGGGACACACACCTTCCAAAAAAGTTCCACTTTTATCACACCAGTCCAAAGAAAATTTACTCAAAGTCTTGAGGATCATCAAGAGTTTCTGGTAAATGTGACATGGGCCGTTGTGTTCTTTTTGGTCAGCAGTGTTTTGGCCTTGGAACTCTCCCATCGATACCATTTTCACCCAGTCTCTTTCCTAATATTGAATCATTAACACTGACTCTAACTAAGGCAATTGAGACTTGCAGTTCTTTAAATGTTGTTCTGGGTTTTTTGTGACCTCTTGGATGAGTTGTCCATGCCCTTTTGGAATAATTTTGGCCGTCTGGCCACTCCTGGGAAGATCTTTTAGCTGCTTCATGTTGTCAGACAGGTTCTGTTCTATTATGTTTGTTATTAAAGTTTGTTTGACCATATATATAAATATATATAAATTCCAACATTACTGAATCCATTTTTTATTGCTCAGAGAAATATATCACCACATCAATACTTCACAAAACAGTGTAACATAACCAGGCCAGTATAATGTATTCAAATATAAAGTCTTGTAAACAGAGCTAGATAAAAAGAACCACATTAATTTAGTATCATCTTTAGTGGGTGTCTCTCCTCTCTCTGATACAGTGTGCATGTGAGTGCAGTGTAGAGGAGTTTTCAAATCAACACAAGGACAAAATCATGCATACATGCACTTTGATTATTAAATAAGCCATGCTAAATGTTACAGAATGTGTTCCCAATTGGGGAAATTTAACACCTGTTTCAGTTTCAGACTTTTCAGTTTGGTCTGAACCTCAACAGCAGGTGTGAAAGGTGCTGTGAATCGTGATCTTGGTCATCTTGTCATCTTAATGTAGCTAAATTCTACAAACCAGTCAGTTTCAGGTTGAGGGAGATGCAGCCCACATAGGTGATGATGACAGAAGATAGCAAAGTTCACTACAGTGCTTACTTTACAGCAGTGTGAAACCAAAACTAAGCAGGATAAATGTATACAGTGTAACGAAAGCATGAACATATGTCCTGACACTTATCCCTATGTCATGTCCTGGCCCTGTTTCCTGTCTGTCCTCGTGCCTGTGTGTGTCCCACGTGACCTGTGCCCCTGTGTTCTGTCCCAGTATTTTTCCACCTGTGTCAATTTGTAGCTCCACCCCCTAGCCCAAAGTGTTTCCACTTCCCATGTGTGTTATATAGCCCTCCTGTGTCAGTGTTTGCTGTCGGTCTTTGCACCAACTCCTGTCGTTTGTCTTTCCACGTCTCTCTTGTTTATTCCCGCGCTTCTTAGTTCCCTGCTTTTTTGGTTTTTCCTGCCCTGTTAGTTATTTTTCTGTCTAGTCTAGTTCCTTGTTATTTCTAGTTTATTTCATGTATATATATCCCTGCCCTGTTTAGTTTATAGTTTTGTTTCAGTTACTCGTTTGTTTCCTTGTATAGCCTCCCTGTTTGTTTTATGTTATCGTTACACCCTCGTTTGTTTTGGTTTATTTCTTTATTCATTGTTTATTTGTTTCTTTGTTTTTGTTTACTCATTTATTTGTTATTTATTTAATAAATGTTCTTACCTGCGTTTACATCCGCCTCCATGACTCCCTGCCTAGCTTTTCTAAAAAAGGGTGGGAAGTGCTGGGCAGTATGACCAGAAATGTGTATAACTCATTTGTCAAGATTTCACTGTATATCTGTTATGAGTACATATAATATAAACCATTAAGGTTTTAAAATAAGGCTTTGATTACTATTGGGTTTACTTTGTCCCACAAAATTACACAGTATGTGAAGAAATCAGACTTCATTAACAGAAAAACAGCTGAAGAATGTAAACAGTAGACCTTAAAAAGAACTTTAACACAGCTTCTTTTAAATTCCATAAACCCTGTAATGGTCCTTAAATACTCAAAATGTAAGTATATAATGTAAGCTCTATTCCTCAAGTAAGACATAAGATTAATATCTATTTACAATATGTTATTATTAAAGCCATTAGAGGCATTACAGTATTTAAATCAGCCACAATTCCCTTCTTTCTACAGTTTTAAGTATTAATATATTTAAAAGAGCTATAGTAACTGCTCTTGAAGTTTATTTGCACCTCGTATCCAGAGTTTTAGGGAGTTTCATTATATGTGATGAGATGATGTGAGATTCTGTACCCAGGACCTGGGTTCTGGGTATGTCCGGAAGCTGGGAGGAACTTTTTCCGAACTGTGCATTGATCGCAGTAGGAGCTCCTCAGATAAAGTGCTGTTCTGATTTCTCTCCAGGCAGGACGGAGTGTTTGACTCCACAGAGCTAAGCTATCATCACTCCATATTAGCTGGTTATTATAACTGGCTAGCATTAGCTAATGAGCTGTATCTGCTGTATCTTGTACACATTGCTCCACAGCACGCCTCTAGCGGTATGGCGGTATATAAAAGTTGCAAAGAGTTTTTAATTTCTCCTACTGTGTACCGTCCAGCACTAGTAGGAAAGATTCTAAAGAGATGAGTACCTCTGTAGCTGACCGTACTGACAAAGAAAAAAAGGCATCTGTAGGATAGAGGAATCTGTACCAACTGTTAAACCTGATGGTGGTAGCAACATGCTCTGTGGATGTTTGGAACTATTGGACAACATTAGACAAAGACAGTAGTAGCGCAAATGTCTTAAATATTACTTAAAACACAATAAATGACCTGGAATATGGGGGCTTTGTGTAAACGTTGGGTAATTTAACAGCTATTTCTACCAAGAGGAACACTAAAATATCGAGCAAGAATTCTGCCTGAAGCTTTTTCATGGCTTCCAGAACATCTCTGGTCAAGGTGCAACTTACTATATTGCTAGCTCAGATTTGTTTTAGCTTCAGAAAACCTTAAAAAAAGAAATGCTGTACGAATCATTCAAAAGCAGTCCAGAATTATCTATATTAGTATTAAATTTACAGCTGTATAATTGGTTTTGACTTGGAGTGAAATGACTTCATATAACCTGCCATTTTATATTCAGTGGCTGTCTCTCAAAGACTGCAGTGCATCCGAGGACAGGTGCTTTTCTCAGACATTATGTCACTGAAAGCTGTCTTTTTTGGTAGCAATGCATTATTTTACTCCCCCATCGTTTGACTCAATTCAGTCACTCACTATCCTTTAAGGACAGCTCGAAACACTTATGTTTAGGTTGTAACTATGTTGTGCTGCTTATGTCAGGAAGTTTTTATCTCCTCTTTTAATCACTTTAAAAAGATCGTTATTTTTGATGGACAGCTCTGGTGGACAGTAACAAACACTAAGTTTGAATTATGTTGTGTAAGGGGTGTAACAGTAGAGTTTGACATGTTGCGTGGATACCATGTTTTTCCAGCCAAATATGAGCCGATACCGATACAGATGTAGTTGTAATTGTAAAGTAGTTACAACTAATTTGTTCTAAAATGTTCTAATTTCCCATTATATATCTACTAGAGACAGATTATATTTGTTCAGAATTATTTATTTAACTTTAATCCTGGATATTTGAAGTGCATTATTAGGATCATGACATTCTGGATCATTGACTTTTTTTTACTAATCTGATAAAATTCTTGTATTTTTTTATATCTCAGTTAGGGATGTACCATATCATGTTGTATGCATTAATACAATTATTATTTTATTTTGTTGCAGTTAGGCCTGTCACAATAACTACATTATCGACTTATTGTTTAATAAATGGACATGACCTCAATCATTTTAATAATCGTGATATCGTCCTTTGTGTTTGCACTTACAAAATGCACTTACATATATTGTGACTGTGGGCTGTGACTTAGTTTCGTGTTGCCTCAGCCTTCCATTCACCATCAGTGTATCTCTTGAGTGAGGCTGGGTCTTTAGGCCGGTTCAATGCGCGCCAGCTGGGACAGACAGGGGCTGCAAACCATGGTGTGTGGCGGACACACGTTTCCCCTGCCTCCTCACTTCGCAGTATGTATGTGTACATAGTACACACTAAAGAGAAAGGACCTACTATAATCTACTTCGGTTTAAGCTGTAAATATTTTTAAGGTACCAAAATTAGATGCGTAAACTGGAATAGAACATTTATTGTCTTTAAAAGAGTTAATTAATTTGTTACAATATTATATTATTATTTTCTTAGTGCCAAATTAGTGGTCTAAAAATGCCAACAATATCGTTTATCACAATAATTTCTGGGACAAAATATTGTTTGCAAAAAAAAAAAAAAGTATATCGTGACAGGCCTAGTTGCAGTGTATTCTTGAACTGATTTTTTTAATTCAACGTTTTGTCATATTGCAAGAGTATCGCTATCGTGAAAATACCATAACATATTGTGATATTATTTTAGGGTCATATTCTCCACCCCTAGGGAAGGGCCCAAGGTTCCAAATGATGGTACTAACATGCCCACCTTTTAATCAATCCTGCTTTATTATATACATTATACATTCTCCTATAAATAGCTCTGGAAATGAGTTCTGGGAGGTGTAGAAATCTCACGCAATTAATAATAACGTCCACATGTCTCTTCCTTCTTCTCTTTGTGCAGATGGATCCTGAGGTGGGGCTAACAGCACAAGAACAGGTTCTCCTGCTCTACGATATCAAACTCCAGTGCCTCCAGAACATCTCAGAACATAACCCGGCAGGTTGGTCAGTCCACCTACACATGCCCTTCGCCTCCGCATGGACCAGCGTATTGAGCTGCAGACGCGATACGCTTCCTTTAATACTCCGTTTCTCTGGATCACTGTCATGTTTAAGCAGAACCTTAATGAGTCAGTCAGAAGAGTGGTGGTAGATGCATATTAGGATGTTCTGCAGGAACTGTATTTCTATTTTCAGCCATGTTCCTTTTATCTGGAGTAGTGCTGGACGATATGGCCAAAATTCATATCACGATATATTCCTTAATTTCGGTCGATACGATATAATTTCGATATCGATATAAATACTTAGAAGGCCACAGAAAACTGCGAAGAATCCCTGCAATGGAAATATGTACCTACTACTGTCTGAAAATTTAATTTAAGTCTTTGAAACCTCCTTTCACGAAAACATTATAATATTTAATAAATAAAAAATAGTCAAGATAAATCAATGCTCAATTTTATTTGCATATAGCAAAATAAAAACATGACATCCCTGTCAAACATAAGCCTATATAACTATTACAAATAAAAATAACTTTAAATTAGGATAGAAGCAGAGCTTCTTATTCTTTTGTAAACAAATTTAACAGATCAAAACAAAAGTGTTTCAACTAGGATAAAGAACACAAGAAGCCTTTATACACATAAAAGCAACAAAATTTTCCCGTCAAATAAACAAACCTATAGGCTTTATCAACTATAAATAACTTAGTTACAATATAAGCTACAAAAGTGCTTCAGCCAAAATACAACTCTTTATAAACATAAAAGGAACATGATATCCCCGTCAAATAAACAAACCTAAAGGATTCATAAACTTTAAATAACTTAAATAACTTACAACATACGCTATAAAAGTGATTCAGCCAGTATAAGGAAAATATTGTATGTAGTGGAACTGATTGAGGTGGTGGAACAGATTAGATGTTTTAACGTTACCGCTGCTAACCTGCTCCACTCTCCGGCACAATTTGCAGCAAACTGAAGTTTAGCAGACCTTTGAGAGTTGAACCAAATCCTCACCACTGAATTAGACCTCCCTCCTTCAATTGATCACTTGTGGAAGCGGCAGGGGCATTCATTTTGCATCAAAAATGTCCCGCGCTGGGAGCCAAGAGGACCCGCGGCTGACCGAGAGGACCCGCGACTGACCGCTGACCGAGCGGACCCGTGGGCGGACCGAGCGGACCCGAGGCTAGGCTAGGCTAGGCTCGGCTTGGTTCCGCTCCGTTCCACTCCAGCGCGGAGCATTTCAGATGCAAACCGAGCCTACCTTAGCCTTGGATCCGCTCGTCCCGGCTCCGTTTGGCTCCAGCGCGAGGCATTTTAGATGCGTAGCGGACCCGAGCCTAGCCTAGCCTAGCCAAATCTAGCCTAGCCTAGCCTAGCCTATCTGGCTACGTGCCTATGTGATTACATCATCACGCACAGAGATAGTCCAGCTACGGAGGCTGATTGTGTTCAGGTGTGCGGCGAGCTGACGCCAGTAAAACACCTGTCCGTGACAGATTCTGTAAATAATACATATCGATATACCACAAAAATGATATCACCGTTATTGAAACATTTCTTATCACGATAAATACCGATATCGAATTATTGTCCAGGCCTAATCTGGAGTGCTGTTAACTTGTAGTTTCTGAGGCTGGTAACTCAGATAAACTTATACTGTGCAAAAGAGGTAACTCTTTGTCTTCCTTTCCTGTGGTGGTCCTGATGAGGGCCAGTTTCATCATAATGTTTGTGATGGTCTTTGTAACTGCATTTGAGGATACTTTAAGGATACGTTCTTGGTATTTTTTGGATTTACTGACCTTCATTCTTTAATGTTGTTTTTTTTTTTGCTTAACTTTTGTTGAGTAGCTTTTGCCATAATATGGATTGAAACATTACTCAAATATTCACTATTCACTGTATACCAACTCTCCTTACAACTTTACAACTGATGCTCTCAAACACATTAAGAGACAAGAAATTCAAATAATTAACTATTGACAAGTTCAGCACAGCTATTAACTGAAAGCTATTTCAGGTTATTACCTCATTAAGCTGACTAAGAAAATCCAGCCAAGATTTGCAATGCTGTCATTTAAACAAGATGTGCTACTTTAAAAAATCTAAAACATATTCTGGTTGTTTTTTTGTATGCTAAATAATCTTATATGATTTTCATCATAGTTCCAATTAATCTACTATATATATATATATATATATATATATATATATATATATATATACATTGTGAGCAACCTAGTTAGGAGGACCCAGTTAAAGCAGGAGACAGAGGCAGGTTCAACAAAAAGTTCCCCGCAGGGCATTTATTAATAAAGGGAAAAAAGAAAAACTGGAAAAATTAGAGTCTCTAGCTCTAATGACCGATGCTGTAGGAGCCAACAGGCTAGAGAGTCCAGTGTCCCTTCAAAATCCAGGAGAGGTCAGTCCATCCTTGACTGGAGTTTTTAGGACAGGGATCCTTCTGTGCATCCGGTCCAGAGTCAGCCTTCTAGGTCAGGAAGAGAGAAAAAAACACGTTAGTGTGGAGCTGGGGACAAGCCAAACCATACTCACCCCAGCCCCAGTAATACTGAGGGACCTTCCCGCCACAATATATATATATATATATATATATATATATATATATATATATATATATATAGCAAACTTGGACTGGTCTCTAAACGATTCTTTCAGACAGAAAATGGGAAAATGATAACTGATCAAATTTGGGCAGATAATTACACTAAATTTTAAATTAGGGCACTGAAGGAAATTTGTCTTGTACTTATGGTGTATAAAGCTATCTATCATAGGTCGCGGTGATATACGTTATATTTAGATTACTTTTAGATTATTATTTTTACATAATTATTTAGACATATTTAGGAAATATGTGTTACCAACATTTGGAAGACAAAGTTTGGGTGTTTTTTTATTAGTCAGCGTAGCTCTAGTCTACAGCTCCATACTAGCATATAATTAGCTTTTTGGAGGTCATTTACACAAAGGATCCCATAATTCTTTCACTAACACTGTGGGGTTTTTATGGAGGACAATTTATACCAAATGTATGCAGAAAACCAAAAAAAATCCAAAGTCTTCCTAACTTAAAACATTGGCTAGATTCTTCAGTTTTATTTTTATTCTTCATGGATCTTTCTAAGAACTGTATCCACAGAGCAATTCCGTCTTTATATCCAAAATCTGTTTTATGACAACATTTTTGTCTTTTGCATGTAGTTCTACATTCAGTACAAAAGAAAAACAAAATTCAGAAAATAAAGATCTAAATTTAAACCAGTTGGAAAAAAAGCCTCTTAATCCACACTGCAAGAATAGAACAGGGCATATGTTTATTTAAGGTTTAAGGTTTTAAGGTTTAAAAATTAAGACACTGGGATTGACTGAGGACTGGGCACCACCATGTCATCCAGTTGTCTAAAACACTGTCACTCCAAACTAACATCATCCCATCGTCCTGAAGCTGAATAAAATAACACACAGGACAAGAATAAAGCTCTTTTGAGCAGCTTTTAGGCAGGACAGTAGTATTGGTTACAGGTAGTCCTGACTTTTAACAAAAAAAAGTCATCGTTAACTCCACAAGCAGAGCCAGGACACAAACTTCAGTTTGGGGATGGCTGACAGAAAATGTTGGGATGCTTCTGGGACAGTTGTGAAATAAACTTAGTCTGAAGATCGTCCTCTTCTTGGTGTTAATGCCACATATACTGTATATCACATATTTTTCCACCCGATATACTCACATATACTCCTCCCTCTCTTCCATCACTCAACACACCACTGTGGGAAACCCCAGAGGAAATAGAGCACCAGATCCTCCATGCTGTTGCATGCCTTTTTATATCCACCAATAGCATGCTATGGTAAACAGACTGCTTCTTGGAGCCCTATATTGTAATCACTCTTGAATTCTTCCAATTGTTCAAATGACAGATAACATTAGTCTTTACTAGCAAAGAATCAAATCAGTTAAATATATTATATAGCAGAAGAACTCATGAATATTTGAGAAGTGAAATAAAGTCTATAGGATTTACAGAAAGTGTGCAATAATTATTTAAACAAAATTAGGCAGGTGCATACATTTGGGTACCGCCAACAGAAAAATGACATCTATATTTAGTAAATCCTCCATTGGAAAGAATAACAGCCTTGAAACATTTCCTATAGCTTCCAATGAGAGTCTGGTTAAAACTTCTGGTTGAAGGTATTTTGGATCATTCTTCTTTACAAAACATCTTTAGTTCAGTCAGGATTGATTCAGGTTTCTGATCATGAACAGCCGCTTTAAATCACACTACAGATCAATTTTTTTTTAAATATTCAGGTCTGGGGACTGAGATGATCATTCCAGAACGTTCTTGAACATTGTTCTCAAGAAACTTCTGACATTGACTGGAATCCTTAACTTTAATTTTAAGATTCTGTAAGGGCTGGTGGCCGACTGGGGCGTCCTCCGGGGCATCGGAGGGCGTGCCAGGCCAGCGCCGAGGGTTAATTGGCTAATTACCAACACCTGCTATGAACACCTTAAAAGCAGAGCCAACCAGCCACTCGGCGCTGGATCTTTGACGCTTCTCAGAGCGAATCTATGCTGGTTTCTCAAGTGAGCCTCGGCTCTTTCTTTTCCTCCCTGCTCTATCCACGGCAACAGCCGTTTTCCTTCTTTGTCTTTGGAGGGAGCAGTGTTCAGCATCGCTGGCGTGCCCCTCCCGCCAAAGTATCTTCCTCTGTCCTTTTCCTCTCTCTCGAGTCTGCTGGAGATATAGCTGTGTGCTCTCTCCTGTGTGTGTGTGTGTGTGTGTGTGTGTAGCAGCCGCGAGGCACGCGGTTTTGCTCACCTACTCTCTCTCCCGCTGTTCCTCCCCTCTGTGGTGGAACAGCATTTAATCCATAAGCACCTCAGTTCAGTTTGTTTTCTTTGGAAGCCATTTTGTTTCGTTAATCCTTCACCTCATCTCATAAGAGGTAGCCGTAGCTTCCACGGCGAGCCTTGTTTACAATTCTCCCCTTCTCTTTCACTCACGCTAGGCGTGAGGTTTTGTTTTCTACCCGTTTTTACTCTCCGCCCGTTTTCGTGGCTCCGCCCCTTTTGGCGGAGGCTCTTTAAAAGGCGATTAAAGCGGCCGCATCCCAATCCGCTCGCTGGTGCAGCGGTTAGAGCACTGGGCTGCGACCGCGACAGCCTGAGTTCGGTTTAATAATAATAATAATTGTATATATGTATATATATATATATATATATATAAAATATTATTATATAATATTAATATATATATTTACGATTATATATTAATTCTTCTTCTTCTTCTTCTTCTTCTTCTTCTTCTTATTATTATTATTATTATTATTATTATTATTATTATTACTTTCCTTTTTCTTGGGTTTACCTGCTTTGAGATCCACTGCTCAGCACTTGGGTTCTAAAACCTTCTGGGCTGGAGCTACTGCTCCCAACCCATTACAGATTCCCAGTACCTGCACTGATCACACAGCCCCACAGCATGATAATAGAACCATCACCACATTTTACTGTGGGGAGCTTTAAGTGTTTGTCTTGTCTGCCATGCATAAATAACCCCCTCCAATTAACTACATTTTAGTTTCAGTTTCAGTCCACAGGACCTTAATCCAAAATGAAGCTGGTGTGTTCAAATGTGTTTTAGCTTTAGCATATCTCATACGACTCTGTTTGTGGCGTGTGTTCAGAAAAGGTTTCTTCTGCATTAATTACTCTCCCATACAGCCTCTCCTTGTGCAAAGTGCTCTGATTAGTTCAAGGATGCACAGTGACGCCATCTGCAGTAAGATGATGATGTAGGTCTTTGGAGCTGGTCTGTGGGTTGATTATGACTGTTCTCACATCCATTTGAGATTTTTCTTGTCCTGCCATTTTAGGTCTTAATTAGAACTGTGCCTGTGGTCTTCCATTTCTTCAGTATGTTCCTCACAGTGGAAACTGACAGCTAAAATCTCTGAGATAGCTTTTTAAACCATGATGTTCTAATAATTAGTGCTAAAGGTATTTAAATCAATAAAACTACAAGGGTGCCCACATGTATGCAACTGCCTAATTTTGTTTACCAAATTATTGCACACTTTCTGTAAATCTTAGAAACCTATTTTTACTTCTCAAATATCACTGTGTTCATTTGCTATATAATATATTTAACTGAAATTGCTGATCCGAACAACCATTGATTTATAAAGAAAAATCATGAAAATTATCAGGGGTGCCCAAACTTTTTCATACCGCTGTAAATAAATAGGTCCTAAAAACCCTAGTATTGTTGATATTGCAATGCAGAGTTACACAGTGCACAGTCGTGCAAAGAGCATTGTAATTAGGTGCACTGTGCATTAATGCAATAGATATAAGCTGTGTACGTGCATTAAAACACCTGTGTCAGTGATGAGTGCATGTTAAAGCCGCTGAACTGAGCTAAAAAGCTAGTATCATCAATGTTTTACAGTACAGACTAGCTGAACAGCACAGATCAACTGAAGTGCTTCTGTACGGACGCTGTTCAGCGCTACATAAGTGTGAGAAATCTCCCTGTGCCAGCAGCAGAATCTTTACTTGCCAAAGCTTACAAAAACAAGCCTGCTGTTTCCTTCAAGCGTGTCACATAATTGCAGTGGCGTGACACAAGCTGGAAAGATGGAACTCTCCCCTAATGCTGCCAGTTCTGTGTGATAATTTCAGCACCAGATGTAATTTAGATATTCCAGTTTTGACCGACACAAATATATTTTTCCTTGTAACAGCAAAATGGACCACCTGCAGAGCACGCCCAGTAACAGTGTGTGTTAAATTATATATCCTCATGCTGAAGGTGAGTTTTGGATATATTTCTCGTTTTTTGTTATGTTACCCATGATTGTGTTTTGTAAGACTATCAAAAAATGTAATGGAAACCAGAATATTCGGTATAAACTTCCCATTAAAATGGAAATTATATCAGATTATTCAGGTCGGACCATATAAAGCAGTTCTGGAGCCGCTCCCAGCATTAGTCAGCTCAGTTAGTCATCGATGATATACACCAAACACACAAAACAGCCAACGCTGTCTGGATAGAGAAGAACCCTATTCATATCCAGTTTAATAAGGAATTAATAGGCAGGTAGGTTAAGAGCTATCCAACATCTAATAGCTAAGATTGTCACAAACAGTGATTACACAAAATTACACAACATGTGTTGTACATAAATCAGACCTCAATAGCAGAAAATCAGTTGAAGAATGTGAACAACAGACTTTAAAAAGAGATACACCAACAACTTTAACACAGCTTCCTTTACTAAACTATATAAGTTAAATTCTTTAATAAACAAAATAAACAGACCTAAAATACTCAGTGTTTAAATATCCAAAGAAATATTTCTCAAAAGGTCTATTACGCAGATAAGACACAAGTTTAATGTCAATTTACAATATGTTATTTTTGAAGCCATTAGAGGCTTTAAAGTATTTAAAAATCAGCCACAATTCCCTTGTTTCTCCAGATAAAATTCAATTCAGTTCAGTGTGCATTAATATTGTCCTTCAAGTTACAGTATTAATATATTTAAAGTGCTATAGTTAATGCTCTTGAAATTTATTTGTACCTCATATCCAGAGTTTTTGGGAGTTTTATCCCTCTGAATAAATTATTCTGTACTCAGGATGGGCTCATCTGGGGGACGAGAGGAACTTTTCTGCGAACTGTGGATCGACTGCTCAATTTCTTTACTCTCTTTCTGAGTGAATAATTGCTGTTTCCTATTGTTTTTCTATTTTACTCAGATAAAAGCACTTATACAGTGAGGAACAGCAGCAGGGGCTCCTCAGATAAAGTTCTGTTCTTAATTCTCTCCAGGCTGGATGGAGCATCTGACTCCATAGTGCTAAGCTACTGTCATTCCAGTGTGTTAGCTTGTAATGATAACTGGCTAGCATTAGCTTTTGCGTGGTTTGCGTGGTGGTAAAATCCGCCCCTGTACACATCTTTATTATCAATACATCAGTGCAATTTCAGTAGCTTAGCAATTGGTTGTCTGAAACCAGCACTGAGTTGTCTGAAACTTATTGGATTTATTATTATTTATTTATTTTATTTATTTATTTCTGAATAGATGCTTTTTGGAAATGCATAAGTAATGTAACCATAATATAATAAATAGTTTGTATAAACCATTAGAGCTAAATCATCAAACTAATCTAAGTATCACACAATCGTACATTCATACACAGTAAGCTAAACTATTTTTACATGTTTCGTATTTTTTTTATTTGATTGCAAAAACATAAAAGTGTGAAATTTACCAATATCCTCTAGTTCAGATGTGATACTACAATAAGCTTAGTGTTAATAAAAAAGACAACAAGCAAAATAAAAAATGTTAACAGAGAAAACTTTATTACATTCAAAGAAAAAACTCTTCATAAAAGGAGCTAATTATGCATTTAGCTGATCTGAGGGGAGTAACAGTGCTATCATAGAGAACACGATCATAATTCCTCAAACTATTTACACATTAAATCCTTGAGTTACAGTTTTATCTACATTTATTCCCTCTGTACGACCATCTGACCATGCCAGCGAGGTTACCTTATCATGATAGCAGGGGTTAGCTTTGTGCCCCAGCCACGTTTGATACTCGGAAATCTGGCGAAAGCGTTTACCATAACCGGTGAATCAACTAACCCGCCAAGCTAACGGTAGCTTCACTCGATCACACACTGGAAAAATGCTGGAAAACAACTTTTGGTAAATGTACTAGTTTGATAAACACATGCAGCAGTAAGTGGAAATACTGAAAAAAACTCCCACCGCAGTGCCAACTCTGAGCTGGTGAAATGCATCATGGGATTGCCTTTGATGAGAAGAATACATGTCACCCTGCCTTCAGAATTGGGGCAAAATAAGGATAACATAATGGGGCAGACATAATGGGGCTATTTCAGGCAAAATCCCTTAAATAAAAACTTTGCTACATATATTTTATTTTTTATTCTTTAAACTAGCTTTTATTGGTTTTATTCAGGTTTCTGCAGTTTCAGTTGTGTCGTGAATTTCGTTCTTGCTCAGAGGTTTTGTGATGGTTGCATCATGCAGTTCTTTAGATGCTCTTTTTGAGTTTTTGGTCATTTCCTGGATGGTTTTGAAGATTGGAAGAGGAAGATTGAATACTGTGCCAAACGTTTTTGTTATTTTGACACTATAACTCCGTTTGTAGTTCTTTAGCGCCTTAGAAATGACTTTGAAACTGTTTCCAGACAGATAGACATCCACAAGTTTCTTTTTTCTAAGGCTATTCAGAATCTCTTTGTGGCATGACATGCCTGACTAGACTGACTGTGAGCTGCCAATTTCACTCTGAACTAAAGGCTTAAAGCTGGATTTGGATTGAACAGGGCTGGCCAAAGTCAAGGCTGGTCATTAGTTGAACCCTTGCGCTGCTTAAGGCAGTGATAACACGGTGTTGCTGTAAACTGACAGCAGAAAGGCGGGCAGCACGTCAGAGAGGAAAGAAAATATACAGTATCTTGGCAGTTTGTAATGAAGCATGTCACATATGGGCCGGAATACCATGCTATGTCTGACTTGTTTTTAAATTTGTTTTCCTTATTCATGAGATAAAAAGCTGACACCATTCTATTAGCATGTTTTAGAAAGCATGGCTGGCTATAGCGATAGAGAAACCCAGAGAGAAAGCAATTTATAGGAATAATAATAAAGAGTAAGTATTAGACATATACACCAATTAGGCAACATTTAAGTCAGCAAATTTCTTACACCCATATTGCATTTTTATATCTATAATTTCTTCAGTGATAGTTTGTCGGTTCTTGTACATTGTAATCAGGTTGCGTGTTGTTGTTAATGAATATTACTTGCTTTTGCGTATGCTCTCAGCGTCCTTCCCTGCCGCAACCGTGACACCATTGAAAAGCCAAAAATCAGTGTCTTATTAGAATCTTAGCCCAATTGGTATATTTGGCAGTGTGAGCAGTGTGCCAAGTCCTGCTAGAAAATGAAATCCTTATCTCCATAAAAAGTTGTCAGCAGATGGAAGCATGAAGTGCTGTAAGATTTTCTGGGAAAACACTGCACTGACTTTAGACTTGATAACAAAACACAGTGGATCAACACCAGCAGATGACATGTCTCTCCAAACCATCACTGATTGTAGGAACTTCACACTAGACCTCAAGCAGTTTGGACTGTGTGTCTCTCCACTCTTCCTCCAGACCCTGCTTCTTTAAATTAAATTCAAATTAAATGTAACATTTTTTGATGGTCAGTGATGGTTTGGAGAGACATGTCATCTGCTTGTGTTGGTTCACTGTGTTTTATCAAGTCTAAAGTCAGTGCAGTGACAGAAAATCTTACAGCACTTCATGCTTCTTTCTGCTGACAACATTTATGTAGATGCAGATTTCATTTTCCAGCAGGACTTGGCACACTGCCCACACTGCCAAAAGTACCAATTGATCTTATATAATATTCTAATTTTCTAAGACATTAATTTTTTTTTTATTGGCTTAAAGGCACACTGACATTTTTTTGGGAAAATTTTAAAATACAGTACATGCTTAATGCAGCTGAACAAAATAGGTTATGGGTATAGAAGAAGCAAGGAGGTGGTTGAAAAAGTTGAGAAAGTTACAGAGAATAAAGTTCCACAGAGAGAGAGAAGCAGCTGAGAGAAAGAAATGCTATGATTACAGGATCCTGTATCTGTTTTAACCCGAGGCTTATTTTTCCTACAGTGGAATCTTCTCGCAATTCACATTCAGTCTTTAGTCTATGTCTTAATTTAGCTCTGTGATCTCCAAAGGCTTCCCACACATTCTATCTGATGCATTTCTTCCTCATAGCAAGATTTGTTTAGGACCAGTCTCCATTATTGGCTGCCCCAGTGGAGCAGACACAGGCATTTTTGATCAAAGGCTTTAGAAACTACCTGGCTAATTGATTGCCGTTCCACTCAAAACCACCCATGGCAGTCAATTGGAAAAGCTCAGCAGGCACTTTTGTATTCACAGTCTATAGAGGACTGAGAATTTCTAGCTTGAATCATTGTCTGAGTCAAGCAGAATATGTAGAATAGTACTTAGGGGTGGGCGATATAGCTTTGGACTAATATTACAATATTATAGAATCATTTTGTCATAATATTATTGGTGATTTTTTTTTCAAATTAATTTTAACAATATTCTACTGCAATAAAATAAATATTATACCACAATTAGTTCCAACCCTGGAATGTGATTGGGTGAGAGGTGTTCTAGGAGTGCCATTATCAGTCGGTAATGCACTGCAATCGAAGCTCTCCATGTATTACTTTACCAGTTACAGGTAACCTAGCAATGATGCAAACAAACAGAGCAGCAACATTGTAAATAAATGATAGCAAGTTCATTAAATCTATTAGCTTCGAAAGCATTTGTTTCGATCTGAAACTGGAGGATGAAACACCTAAGACAGTTTGGCTCCAGGCTGAAGACCCTGTAGCTTTTAGACCTTTGTCTATTTCATAAACAGTAACTTACCAATAGTCTGATTTTTAACAAAAGAAATGGAACAAAAAAACTAGCATGAAACTAAGGGGTTCAGGTTAGTCAGGAAAGTGTGTTAAAACAATTATATTTTTTATGTCACCAGAACTCAATAAAACAACAAATAAAAATGCATAAAAAAACATATATTTAAGTTCTGGCTAAAGACCATGAGAATTTCCTTTCATAGTGTAGGCAATCTAGATCCATAGGCCCCCAATATGCCTTAATAATTCTATTTATTTTCTAAGATTTAAACTTTTAACTCCCAATTTAGCTAAGCCAATTGTCCCACCCATTTAGCTGCTACTCAGCTGTATATCCCCTATCACTAGTGATGCCACAAAACAAGGAGGGTGCATACTAGCACATGCCTCCTCCAACTTCCGCCTCTTTCTGAACTGCTTCTGATTTAGCTTTGCCGAGTAGCATCACAGCGCGCTTGGAGGAAAGCTCAGCAACTCTGTTTCGATACATCAGCTCACAGAAGCCTTATGCTGATCAACATCACCCTAGGAGTGATGAGGGGAAAGAACGTTGTCTACCAGGCCAGAGGGAGTCTGGTCAATTGTGCACGCTCAGGGCTCCGGCAGCTAATGGCAAGCTGCATGACCGGGATTCGAACCTGCGATCTTCTGATCTCCTGGACAACTCTGTGCCCTGCATTACTAAAGTTACTGCTTTATTGCTCCATGCGGTGGCGCTAATCATGAGAAGAGGGTAAACTGATATTATACTGTGAGATGCCTTGTATGTGATCAGTACTAATAAATAGTAAAAATGGGACACTTTTTGACTTTTACCAAGGTCTCAGATATTAATGAGCTTGGCTGTGGCTTATTTAGAGTCACTGCCATGAAAGGCCATCTGATGCAAATTTCTTTGTAAAGCTTTGCAAATTTGTCCAGACTCATTTATTTCAATAACTTTAACAAGACACAAGACACATGTAGATAAAACGACAGTATTTATTAAAGGCGGGACATATTGATAACAAAAGGGCACCATAAACAACACATCAAAAGAGTGGACAGACAGTCCAGGGTCATACACGGTGAATCCAATATCAGAGAATAGGCTAAAGCAAAAGTGAATAAACAAAAAAGGGGCCGGTAAAAGGCAATCGATAGAACAGAATAGGCAAGGCAAAATGGAAAGTCAAAGACAAAACGGATCAGCAATGGAAGACAAACAAGAAAAATGCATTGTATGAGAGCTAGAGAATGAGGTGCAATATTTGCCAAGGCAGTAAGGAAATGAGGGGTATTTATACACAGGAAAACAGGTGTGAGCAATCAGTTGCTTGGGGGGCGGGCAGAACACCATAGTGTCACAGTGGAGTGTGAGATTTCCGGTGAGGAGTCCAAAGGGGAGTCTGACAGCATCAGAACTGACAAGTTAAATAATTCTCATCTCTTTAGGAAATCATTTTTATTACAGTAAAGTGTGCTGCTTGTAAATATTTTTTTTATCTACTTCACAGCTGGAATAGTTCTATTCAAGTTTAGATTTAATAGGACTGTAAAAAATTAAAATATTTTACACTTCTAAGTTTTAAAGAAAATCATAAACAATTGTGTTAACTAAAATATTTAGTTTAGATAATTATAATTAATCTTTCATATGTGTAAAAACCTGAAATGTCATGTTTTCCAAGGATTCCCAACAAAATATATATATTTTTCCTGCACCTGCATTTACCAGTGATCTCCCAGCTCTGGACTTCATTGCCCAGAATATATCACACACTGACATCTCTCATCCACTTCCTCACATGACGGATCACATTACATCTCCCAGAACACAATCACCTGAGTATTGATTTCACCTGTTCATCTCAATATATGTACCCTTTCACTTCATTCACTCACTCACTTCCAGCCGAGTATTAGATTTGGTTCTGTCCGTCTGTACAAAGCAGTTCTCTTACCTGTTTATTGTTTATTCTGTGTATGACTCATTTTGCTTACTTTACTACAATTTTTCACCTTGTTCTACACATTTTACTACAATTTTTTGCTTTCCCCATTAGCAAATATTTAGTTTACATTTGAATTCGACAACAATACCCAGACAATACTTTTTTGATACGTCAGTTTTTGGATATACTCATCATATGTATTTATTTGAACAGCAAACTAAATATGGAAATAATTTCCATACTGTCACCATATAAGGTTACCATCTTATGCTTCAACTATAAATCTTTTCTCTAAGCATACTGCTGGATGTTGGCCAGTTTTTAGGAGTTATTTTTAATATATATGAGCAAGACATTCTCACTCTTTATCACCATTATTATTATTTTTTTTAGCATGATATCACCCTTCACTACACTCAAACAAACTTAAACCAACTTAATGATGGCCCAGTGGGGTTCTATCGGCATAATTTCACTGTTTTATGTCAGTTCTGCCTCTTTTCATCTATGCCTTCTTCTCATCGTCAGCATCGAAAGAGAGAAGGCTGAGGCAAGGATTTTATGCCAACCCCAAACCAGGACGTGCAGCCCCGCTCTGCCCCAGCTGGCTCGCATTGGACATGGTCCAGCTGGGACAGACTGGGGCTACGGGTCCTGGCTTGGGGCGGACCCATAGTTCTCCCACCTTCGCATGTCACAATATATACAGTATATATATAGATGCTGAATTAGTGTCTAGCCCCACACAGAACCTTAAATTAATTTTTTAATAGCACTTTCATTCCTATTCCTATATCCTGAGCCCAGAAGAGTTCCTGCAAAGACTTTTAGCCAATATGTAAGCTGCAAAGTTCTGACCTTATGTCATGTGTAAGTTGGGTTATGTGTGTGTCTGTGTGTGGGGGTACGTGTCTTATGCACTGCATGGCCTGATGGGATGAGTTAGATCAGTGAGTCACCAGACTACAGTGCAGTCACAGAGAGCAGGAACGATCTAAAGATGGAAAATGTTTTTCAGTGTAAAGCATTGAGAGCAGCTATCTGAGGGCTGTTAATGCCCAGAACTGCACGCTGACAGCCTGAATGGACATAGTGCTGTCTGTCTTTACAGAGCAGGACCTTATCTTAATCTCTTTGAAAAACAAGCTGCCATGGGGACAGCTGCTCCAGCTAATCCATAATTAACTGCTTACACCCTGTCAATCAACTTGACTTGAGCCGAAGCTGATTGAGCGCATTATTATTAGCTCTTTTGTGCTAAACCAATCATTATTCCCTGCTTTTAGAATTCCATTTAGATTAGATACTTGAATTTGTCATTTGAGCAGCATGAAGCCTGCAGAAGGGTAAGGAATTATTTTTGTTTTTTACAGATTTTAAGTTATGTGCAGAAATAAGGACATCACATCAAGTTTTTAGTTATTTATTAAACATTTTGATGTCACACTTCCCTCTGTCTCCAAAATTGATGCAGACTCTATTTCCCATAATGCCACTGACACTCACAGGACTCCTGATCATGATCATGATGGCACTCATTCGGTCTCAGTCACCTGATTATTGATTGATTTCACCTGTTTTCCTGCCTATATATAGCTTCTTCTTTGTTCAGTTCATTGCCAAGTTTTGACTAGCCAACTAGCATTACTTAAGCGGCGGAGGCGTCGTTAATTGTTTTTTTGTGTATGACTTTTTGTTTCTCTTTTTAACTGATTTTTGTCTAACCACTAATTGCTCAGTTATCTGGTCTTGTATCCATTTGGTATGTATTTCTTTGCCATTTATATCTTGCTGTTGCTAACGTAGATAATTTTTTGGCCTACCCTTTTTTTATCCTAGTCTTGTAATAGAGCCTTTTTTCTTTTTTAATGCCCATGTGTCTAAATTTTGTTCAGTCAAATCAAATAATCAGATCAAATTTATCTATATAGTGCTTTTTGCAACTGATGTTGTTGCAAATCAGCTTTACAGAAATGTGATCGCAGGATGGCAAGGAAAAACTCCCTTACAGCTGAAAGGAGTCCTGACATTTGACATATCAAATGTTGACTTTCACCTATAATCCACTCGTTCTTATAGTTCTCTCTAAGTTGTATTAATGCTGCACATAAAACTGTTCCTCAACCTCTATTGTCTGCAGTAGCTAGAAAAAGAAAATGTTCAGAAAAACAAGCACTTTTTTTTTTTTACAAAAAACAGCTCACTCATTCATTTATTCTACAGACCTAGATATCCTATGCATTTTAAAATGAATGAAAAACCTTTAAGAAATGTCTGTAAGTTGCATTACCTTAAAAAAACAACAATAATATGACTATTATTTATTTAACAAAAGGAGAAAGTAGGAAAAAAGAGATGCAAGAAGAAGCCCTTTATTCCTGTGTACAGTCATCAGGCAGCCTGTCACAGTCTAATAGATGTTTCCTATATGCTGAATTCTTTGAGCAGTGTGATATTTGACAAGCTTCTTGCATGCACAGCCCATTACATATGCCCACTTTGACCTTTCTAGTTCTTTGTATTAAGCCTTTTGTTTATGGATTGATTTACTTTGAGAAGTTTTGAGTCCTTGTCTTGTTGCATGGTAGATCTTAGATCAGGCCCAAAAATCCAGCTGTAATGAAATTCCAGCTAAGCAAGGTTTTTTTAAGTCTTACAAAGACTTTAAAGAAGAAAAATGAGTTTTCCAACTGTGTTTGAATTTGATCTAATCAAATTTCACTTCACTGATTTAAGCTGTGATTCCTAATGGAAAAACAAAACAGAAAAGCAACCAGCATGAAATAAAAAGAAAAGTTTTCAGAAGGTTGTTCTGTCATATTGTTTCCTTTCCAAAAAAGCTTGTTTACAGTGGAATCAATACTGTCAGGTTGGTACAGCCACTTCAAGCAATTAAAGCCATTTGATTGAGACAATTAACACAATGGTTATGTACGCTAAGTGTTTAGAATAGGAGGGCAGTGTAGCAGGTGAGTGACAGTAAAGGGACTCTGATAATATCAGAGCAATTTTCTTTCTATTATCCACCACCTGAACACACACACATACACACACACACACACACACACACTCTGCTCTTAGAAAAGCTCAAAAAAGTTATGTTGCACATTGTGTAGAGAGACACTTGCTAAAAATGACATGATATGTCCTCATAATCAAAAAAAATTCTATTGTCAGGGCTTTATTGTTGAACCTCTCTGATTATATGAGATTGTCCTGTTGCTCATTCTTTCCATTCTGGCATTCTGGCTGTTCAAAGCATTCTTTTATGCCTCGGAGAAGAGTTCGAATTCAAGCAGATGGAAGATTTTGAGAGGGTTCGCATCACAATAGCTCTGGGAAGTGGGAGCCTTATTGATGTATTGTGTGCCATACTGGTTGAGCATATATTTATTCATAGCATGCTGTAGGTGGTAGTGGATGGAAAGGGCACACTCCGGTAGCATAAAAGATATGAGAGATCTACACAATCCAAACCAGACAAGGGTTCACCATGTGTGAAGTGACCTAACAGCCATGATTGCGAATATTCAGCGAATAGCGATGCTCTCCATGAGCTATTTTGTTAGTGCCAACACCATTGGCAGATGGCTGCATGGTTATGGTGAAAACGGCCAACAAATCCATGTATGAAGGCACCGTGGTCACCTATCACTCATCCAGAATGCCTGGTATCATGGTGTGGGACTCAGTTTTGTACGATGCCAGATCACCTTTGGCCTTCATTATGCCAGGTTTACACTACACAACGTTCTGAGTTGTCAGTTGTTGTGCTGTTTACGCTACATGACTGGTTGTGCTGAAATCACGAGCCGTTGAGTTGTTGAAACTTTCACAATACATGACTGATTGGCAACAAAGGGTGACGAATTACACAACTTTTCACAGTGGGAAACTGCGGATTAAGCTGTCTGCTCTTCAAAAACATGTTTCTTCCTGAGAACATGCCAGAACTAACCTCACATGAGAACTATCGATGCCATGCCAAAGAATCTCTAGAGGAGAATATGTACTTGCAGTGAGTCCAACATGAACAGGTTCATATGGAGCAACTGAGTAAATTCAGAGTTTATAAATGTCTGATAATTTTATACTAAAATATGTACTTATGTCCTCAACACAGAACTATATCAAATGTTTCAGCGCCACAGACATAATTTTTTCAAACTCCCATTCTAAGCCATTTTGAACTCACAAACCGATCAGCTCATAGAAGTAAAGCTAGCGTCTTTACTGACTAAACCCAGTTTGTTGTAGAAAATGGAAGTTTTGCCTCTGAGCAGAATTTTTGTCGCCAATCAACGAAAAACTGTTGGTGACTGAAACACTGGGTTAAATGTAGTGTAAAATTAAATTAAAAAGGTGCCAATACTTATTTCAAGGGTTTTGCATGCAGCTAAGTCAAATTGACTTTTTCTTTCAGACTATTTTGTTTTGTTGCAGTACACACAATGAAAATGAACCTGCGTATAACAAAACACGAGTAACTGCAATACATATCGGGGAGAAATCCTTTTTTATATATATGTGTGTGTATATATATACACATATATATACAGATACTTGTCTAATTTAGTAAAATTTTTTGATGTTTTGATGTATATATGTGTGTGTGTTTATTTATGTTTATGTCTATGCAGATGAAGTATGTGCTCCTGGGTGGGATGGGCTCATCTGCTGGCCCCAGGGATCATTAGGGACCATCACCAAAGTGCCATGCCCCAGCTACATCTATGACTTCAATCACAACGGTATAACTTTTGCTTTTTGCTTTGTATATAGTTGTTGTTATGCAAAACCTTGTCCATCTCCATTATTGCATAAAGGTTTTTCCTCACTTTTGACAACATTTGAATTGGCAGTTGTTTTTTCTTATGGTGAATGGACCAATAGAAATGCCTTAAAATGACTCTAAATATGTTTTTTACATTGACTATCATCGAAAGTGAAGAAGATATTCAGTAGTAAAGGCATTGGTTCTTTATACTGTACATCATGACAAATCAAAGAACCATTTAAAGAACGTTTTGGTATTCCACCACCTGGAATACCAAAACCACCACCTAGCAACAGTAACCAAACCATACCACCGTGTAACCATGTCAAAAATGCTTCTGACGCAACTGGTTTGCGTTCCAGGTCATGGGTCTTCCAGCAGGACAATGACCCCAGATATACTTACGAAAGCACCCAGAGATGGATAGAAATAAATCACTGGAGAATTCTGAAGTGGCCAGCAATATAGAGCCCAGATATATATTACATTGAACACCTGTACATGAGAGATCTGGAGCAGTGTGAAAAAAAAGTGGGCCAACAATTCCAGTTGAGAGGTGCAAAAAGACTGTTCATTTTTATAGGAAGCGAACGATTTCCGTTATTCTTTCCAAAGGGTGTGCAACCAAATATTACGTTGAATGTGCCACTAATTTTGTCTGGACTTTCGCATGAAATTATATTAATTTGGGCTGTTTTTTGTGTCACCAATACACACTCATTGCTCACTTCTAGTGATGCTTGTTTTCTTTATCAAATAATTCTTTAATCATACAGCTGTGTTCCTCTCCAGGTTACGCGTACCGTAAATGTGATGTTAACGGGTCCTGGGTATCAGTGGAGAACAGAACGTGGGTAAATTACTCCGAGTGTCTTTGGTTTCTGACTCCAGGCAAGGAGAGAGGCAAAGTAAGTGACTGATACACTCACTGATAGTTTGGTTCTGCTTTTGTGTTTCTTGTTTGTTTGTTTTTTCCTAGATTTACCTCCTAATTTGGATCATGTGTACATAGGAGCCAAAAAACCTAGGGCCTAAGACAATTCTTAATTGAAAGCATCGTATTTTTGAGAATACTTTCGCTATTACTTTCTGGCCTGAGAACATATGTAGATAAAAGTGTGAGAGAGCACAAGAGTAAAAGTTAGAACACAAGCATGTGAGAGTTTGACAGAAAGTGCAAGTGTTCGAGTGTGTTGGGGAGAGAGAGAGAGAGAGAGAGAGACCAAGAATGTTTAAGAGTGTGAGTTTGAGCATTTTAGAGCACAAGCATGTGAGAGTTTGAGAGAGATAGAGCGAGCACAAGTCTGCAAGCATGCTGGGGGGAAAGAGGAAGTGTGAGTTTTAGAGTGCGAGCATGTGAGAGCACAAGTGTGCGAGAGAGAGAAAGAGAGAGAGAGAGAACATGAGACAACAAGTGTTTAAAAAAAAAGTGAAAAGTAGAGCTCAAGCATGTGAGTTTGAGAGAAACAGACAGAGTGTGCACACAAGTGTGCAAGCATGTTGGAGAGAGAGAGAGTCTGAGCGCAAGTGTGTGAAAGAGAGAGAGTGAGAGTAAGAAAACGATTGTTTAAGAGAGAGTTTAAGTGTGAGCCTGTGAGAGAGAGAAAGTGCGAGTGTGTTGGGGAGAGAGAGAGAGAGAGAGAGAGACCAAGAATGTTTGAGTGTGAGTTTAAGCATTTTAGAGCACGAGCATGTGAGAGTTTTAGAGAGATAGAGAGAGCACAAGTCTGCAAGCGTGAGTTTTAGAGTGTGAGCATGTGAGAGCACAAGTGTGCGAGAAAGAGAGAGAGAGCATGAGACAGCAAGTGTTTAAAAAAAAGTAAAAGTGAAAAGTAAAGCACAAGCATGTGAGAGTTTGAGAGAGATAGAGAGAGCACAAGTCTGCAAGCATGTTGGGGGAAATGGGAAATGTGAGTTTTAGTGTGCAAGAGAGAGAGAGAGAGAAAGAGCATGAGACAACGAGTGTTTAAAAAAAGTGAAAGTGAAGAGTAGAGCACAAGCATGTGAATTTGAAGTTCATGTTCAGGTGGAGGAGGAGAAAAAAGGCCAGGTGGTTTGCTTTTGCTGTTTCTTACAGCTATAACAGCTGCACAGTTACACCAAGAGATGTGTGGGTACGAGAGAGAAGCACGTAGCGCATGCCTAAAAGCAAAAAGACACGTGAATTCTTATTTGACCGTACAGTAAAGTTGCAGGTTCATGGATCGGATACGCATCTGATTTGATTTGAAATGTTCACACAGACACACGTGAGACCAAGTGTCTGAGAACATGCAAATGTGTATGAGAGAGCGTGAGAGAGCCCCTTCTCACCCCTCCCTCTTAACCATTGGTACCCGCAGTGGAAGAGATCCAGTTCTTGTTGGTTGGGTTTCTGCCAGTATATGTTGTGATGACGTGATCAAGCCTGCAGATAGAAAGTTCAAGAGCCTCTCAAGTGACTCTCAGTCTTTATTATATAGCATCTTTATTAGCTGTGTACCAGTCAGAGTTCCAGAATGTTTCCTTCTCTCGAAGCACAAGTGACTTCTTGTCTGTACATTTCCTTCATTAATTTGGCACCGTTAAAATCTTCCAGGAAGAGGGTAGAGAGTCCAATTCTCTCTTAGAGATGCACTGAATTCTAGCTAAACGGGATCAAATTAAACATTTGGCCAAAAGCATGTTGTCATTAGACTGTGACTCCTTTTAACCTTTGAATACATTAAATAGCTTAAGTTTATATTTTAATTAGAACATGGTTGTATACTTTTTACATTTTAATGTAACCAAACCATTTTTTAATAGTCTTATTCTTGTCACACATTTTGTTAGCTGTTGACTTCAGCAGTGCCATTTTAATCACACATTTACCTCAGCAGTACTATTATAGTCATACTTTTATGACTATAATTGGTAGTGCTTTTCTAATAATTTTCTTGAATCAGTGCAATTTTAGTCATAAAGGTACAGTGGTATGAAACATTTTGGGCACCCTTTATAATTTTCATGATTTTCCTTTATAAATCATTGCTTGTTCGTATCAGCAATTTCAGTTAAATGTATTATATAGCAGATGAACACAGTGATATTTAAAAAGTAAAATAAAGTTTATAGGATTTACAGAAATTGTGCAATAATTCCTCAAACAAAATTAGACGCCTTGTGCTAGTCATCATCCTCTGAGTGATGAGGTGGAGGAAAGAGCGTCATCTACCCACCCAGAGAGAGCAAGGCCAATTGAGCTTTCTTAGGGCTATGGCAGCTGATGGCAAGCCACATGACTGGGATTCGAACCAGTGATATCCTAATCATAGTGGCAATGCTTTAGACCGCTGGACCACTCTGCTCCATTTTTTCTTGCTCACAAGATATATAGAAGGGGAAAGGGGGTGAGCAAACAAAATAAATATGTCAGTGTACATTTTTTAGTTTGTTCATCTATTCAGATAAACACAAAATATTTGTGTGCCATTTCTGGCTAAATGTTATTAGTTGTCAAATATTTGGTGCATCCCTGCTCTTTCATTGTCTGATCTGATCCAGCAGTTTTAGCAATTTGTGCACACACAATTGAGGTGACAGCTCAAATTAAAAAAGGAGAATCTGGATCAAAGATAATTAAAAGGTGTCAACAGGTTAAGAGTACTGGATTTTAACTCTATACCGTGACCTTGTTGTCCCAGCACTGATAGAAAAGCAGATTCCTACACCTTTGCTCTTTGCATCTGTTGGCTTTATTCAGCTGAAAGCTCGATAGGTGATGTTCAGGGTCGGGTCTGAGAGCCGTGTTTTCATACAGCAGAGAGCAGATGAAGTTAAAAAGTCTTTGCTGGTTTTATTTATATATTTCTTTTTTCATTTTATTTTATTGACATTGCAGTTTGAAGGGGGAGAAGATGTGAAAGTATTTCGAACTCCATGGTGTCTGAGGTTGGCTGAGGTGTCTGAAAGCCCGCTAGTTTGAGCAGGGCCAGGGCACTCGTTGTAGGACTTTTAAAAGCCTCTGATGGTTTGTGCATAAAAGCTGGAATACTTTCTGGTGAAGTTTTGTCTTTGAGTTTTTTTTAAGTCTGACACATACTGTGCTCTCCAAACGTATTGGAACATTGAGGTCAATCCCATAATTTCTGCTGTAGACTGAGAACATTCGAGTTTGATATTAAAAGACTAATATGAGTCAAAAGATTAACACGAAGATAGCACCTTCTGTCTGAACCCATCCATTTTCCTAATGAGCAAAAGTATGATGTGACATGTGACTGTCAGGTGTGTCCCGATACATTAGTTATTCACACTGCAGGTGAATCGGATCATGGTTCACAAGTTCTGGACCAAGACCACTTGTCTTGGTTGGTCCAAACTTTGGTCCTTTGGTCCGACCAAGAGAGGTGGCTGCGAGAATTTTTCAAATGTTTTTTTTTTTTTTTCAAATTTTTTCCATTTTCTCCCCAATTTACATGGCCAATTACCCAACCCAGTCATTAGGACTCCCCTATCACTAGTGATGTCCCAACACACCAGGATGGTGAAGACTAGCACATGCTTCCTCTGATACATGTGAAGTCAGCCACCGCTTCTTTTTGAGCTGCTGCTGATGCAGCATTGCCGAGCAGCCAGCGCTGTGTTGTGGACATGTGGGGAGAGAGAGCGCAATCTACTCACCCAGAGGGAGCAGGGCCAATTTTGTTCTCTCTGAGCGCCAGCAACTACAAGAGCTGCATGAGCTGGGTTTTGAACCTGCGACCTTCAGCTCATAGTGGCAGTGCTTTAGATCGCTGTAACACTCGGCGCCCCTCCATTGCACAAGTATTGTTCATAGCAAGCACAACTGTTTGAAATGTCCTGAAGAAGAAAGTCGTCACTGGTATACTAAAGGAAAACCAAGACCAAGACCAAGGAAAACCATAGCAGTTGATGAAAAAAAACCTAAGACAACTGTTAGTGACATCAGCAACAACCTCTAGAGGGCAGGAGTGAAGGAATCACAATCGATTGTTTATATAAAGCTTCATAAACAAACGTACAGGGGCGTAATTAGCAGTTGAAAGCCACTATGAAAGTACTGTGACAAACCAGTGGACTGATTAGGGACTGATGAGACAAAGATCAACATTTACCAATGTGATAAAAGTCTAAAATTTGGAGAAAGAAAGGATCACAATGGGGAAGAAAATTGGGGAGAAAAGGGGGACAAAACAGAATAGAAATTAGATTAGAGGTGATTTGCACTGCTGAAGTTGTGTTTTGTTGCTGTGTCTGCAGGTTTTAAAAAAAGTACGCTAAAAAAAAAATTGTATATTTTTGTTTGTAAACCATGACATAAATACATTTAGGGTATTTAATTAATGCACCGTCAAAAAAGTGGCAAATGTAAAAAAAACCTGTAGAAAACTTTTTTTTCTGAGTTTTCTTATTCACATGCAAAACAGTGTCTCCAGGGGTAATAGCTGTAAAATCGAGGACACCATCTGGAACTGAGAAGGGTATCGGCCCTGACACTGATGGATTAGATAGATGTCTTTGAAATGACTACAAAGAGGGCTAAATAAGGTAGTGCTGAGTAAGAAGTTCAGAGGTTCTTTAAGGATACTGACAGCAGCACTTAATCACTAAACAGGTTCCTCTTTGATCAAAAATTAACAAACATACCACACTATACAATCTTCTGCTGCCCCCTTTCAACTGTTCTTAAGTTATGGAGGAAGTGTACTCATCCTACTGCACAACAGAATGTCTGATCAACAAAAAAAACACTAAGGCCAAAACCATATTTTTTGCATTAATAGCTGAAATGTGTTCCCCTGAAGTAATAAAACATCCTAGTGCTGTTTAAAAAAATATATAAAGTATTCTTAACCTTTACAAAACACTTTTTTTGCGGTCATTCCCATCTCTGCAGTGCCCTCAAGTTCAACTGTGCTATAAAGGATTTTGTGCATGAAAAATGCAAATATGCAAATCAGTCAATCAATAATACCGTCCTGGTGTTTTTAATCAATGGGATGACAGTGAGTGGGCGGGGCCAGTTTTATTTAAAGAACAGTAATCTATCAGGTCTGCTCTTCACAACACGTTTGTGGAAGCGTATCGTGACCCGAACAAAAGAGATTTTTGAGGATCTCGAATAACATTGCTTTTCCCGTAAATGACCTGCTCCACACCTTCACAGTGTGAATGCGTGGGTCAGTTCCCTCTGCTGAGAAGCATAAAAGTAGAGCAATCCTGGCTTTTAAAGGGAACGTGAGGCAAGTGACACATTGATTTATTTATGATGTATTTTACGTTAAGCCCAAAACACACCTGTGACTAATTAACAGAAGTAGTAAATGCCTTTTGCACGTTTCAAACAGCACTAGGCGTACTTTTCCTGTCGTTACGATAGCAAAGACACACTAACGCACTAAAACAAGCTGCTCACTTATAGATTAATCGCTAAAATACCCTAATACAATTGACCAATAACGAGAATACTTTTCAATTACATAATATTCATTTGAATTACTTTTGCTTTCTACAGGTCTGGTTTTGTCAGCATAACCTGTGTTTTGTAAACAGTAACATTTTTATATATTTTTCTCTATATTATTGTTTTTTTTTTGTCTTTCTATCTTTCAGAGGGACTTTTTTGAGAGGCTGCACATCATGTACACAGTTGGCTACGCCGTGTCTTTCAGCTCCTTGCTGGTTGCCATCTTTATCATCGGCTACTTCAGGTACAACGTCACACGCTGGCTTTGTAAAGCCTCTTAAGATGTGCTTGTATGTGGGAGAACTGTGAAGAGGTTCAGTGGAAACGTGCCATAACATAAACAGTAAATACATTTGAGGCAATGCAGCCTAACTCTAGTGGAGAAGCTCCATGTACACAGCCTTTTAGACAGTCAGCATGGAATGTGTACAGTGTATTAAAACGATGGCATGGTATTTATTTGAGGACTCTTAAAGACTTGTTGATCTATTGCAAATCCAGTTATGAATAATAATATCATTTTGTCCACAGTTATGCACAGTTATTAAGGAAATGCCAGTTTTCTGCAGGTGCCATCAGCATGTTCAGTGTTCCCAGTGTAGCAGTAGGGTGGAGAGAAGTTGTAGGCGGCAAACGTGAGAAGGCTTGCTTCCGGATTCACACAGAAACATGGATGCATGCAGTACTTGGTGAGAAGTCCAGATAAATTACCAAAATAGCAATTTAAAACAAAGAAACTCAGAGAGATGAATACACCAAAGCATAAACTACAAGCAGAATTCAGAGAATAAAAGGAAAACAAACCCTGCAACCTCTGATTATGCAGTAAAACACAGGTCATTATGAGTGGGCGATTGCACGGCCTAGCTAGAGCCAGTGTGACCTTTGTAACCTGCACAGGAAATGTGCAGAGGCTAATATATAAAAAAACAGCTGTGTTGTAATCTTTGTACAGTACACAGATACAGTAAAAGGAAATAGTTAGCATTGTCTATTAGGAGATATGCACATTTGATCTTCATTTAAACACTACTGAGTGATGAAGGTAATAATACAACTAAACTACACACAACTGAAAACGAGATAAAAATATATTTTTTTGTACAATTTGATGAATAAAAATGCATTTTTTTGTGAGGAAAGGGTTATCACAAATCCATCTCCATATTCACAACTCAGAAGATTAAAATTAGAGAAGATTTTCGAAGCAGTCTGTCTTATTTAAATCTAATATACACTAGTTTGTTTTGGTGCACAGGAATCTGAGAAAGGTTTCAAGGATATCTCCTTTAAAAATCAGATGTTCAACTGCCGTAAAGCCATTAACAGTGCATTTATAATGATTAACCACCTTCAGTTTTTTCCCTTTTATCACTTTTATAAATGTGTAACACTCAAAACACTAGTCAGACACAGATAACAAAATGGTGAAACAAAGCTTTAAATAGGATGAAAACAACACAAATGTGACCAACACAGACATGACCAAACTCAGAATCACAAATCAGGAACCGAGCAAAGAGTCAAATAGCCAGAGAGCCACACAAACCAGACAAACACAACTAGAAATGACAAAATTAGAATGAATGGAGATCAGTAACTAGACAGAAAACTGTTAGAATAGAATAACTCAGTGAGCAACGGTAAAGTTGGCAATACTTCGCAAACTTCACGGACAAACAGACGTATTTATACAATGTGGGAATGTGTGTGATGAGTGACGATGAAGGTGTGAACATTTCCTGATTGGTTGGTGGGTTGCTCTAAACTACCTAAGATTTGCCCCCCAATTAGACTTGCCGCTTCATTAATCCACATGGTGGCGCTAATCAAAAATTCCATAATTGCTGGTATTTGCTTATATAGGAGTATTTTATACTCTTCAGCAGTGAATGTCTTGTCAAGCACAGTATAGTGATATAATTGTTATCGTGGGCAACATATCGTGGTGAAATCGTATTGTGAACTTAATGAACTCATTAGATCTTAAATTGACTTATTTGAACTCATTTAAAGTGTATACAATGATGCATAATACAGCTAGAGGCATTTTATGAGGGAAAAAAAGGATTTTGTGGACTAATTAAGTAGAAAATTAAACTCTGCGGTCGCAGTCATCATCTAAGTATGTTTTGCAACTAAGCAGCACGTGATGAAGAGAAACTTTTACACACTTAAGACTAGGTGTTCTGGCCAGTGGCATAAGTGGTTCTAAGGTATTTGGGGGCCCCAGTCAAACTCACCTCCAACAATACCTTGAACTGATTTTATGTGGTACAAGGCTCTCAAAAATCTACCAAAATGTTTAAGTATGACTTTGGTAAGCAATGAAGCCACACTGCTTGATGGATTGGATCATTACGACTACCATAGTCAAGAGCCTCACGGAGTAATACTTAGCATAATAGCCTCTATTATCGGCCATTTCAGTCAAAACATTGGAAATCTAAGCCTACTGTAAATAAACTGAGACAATTTACTTAAAATTTACTTACCCAAATAACGTTTTTCAGGAGAGAAATGAGTGTAGATTAAAATCCAGGTTTTTTTTTTTTTTGAGAATTAAGGTTTCGGTTATATAGGCACCCACCTCAGCGACAAAACCTGCGGAATTAGAAGGGTCCCCTGTTATCACCCACCTTACTTTCTACTTAAAGTGCCTAAATTAACTGAAAAATATGTATACCTAAGCTTTTATTTTAATAATAACAACCCTTAACGTGATATTAGTGACTGATAATGTGTGTAATAATGCATATTTTCGAATCCCTGTTCTGTGTGATAATATTAGGAAAACATGGTGACACCCTTGTTTATTCTTTAATGTAGGCGTACTTAGTAATGTGCTTAGTATTGTCGCTTAGTCATTGACATTGCACCTTATAGTCTGTAAAATATGGTACATGTAGCAACAGAAACAATAAAAAAAGCTTTATGTTCAAACTGGTTTCTTCTGTTTTTTATTTTGTATACAGGCGTCTTCACTGCACCAGGAACTACATCCACATGCACCTGTTTGTTTCCTTCATGCTGCGAGCCATCAGCATCTTTGTGAAGGACCGGGTGGTGTATGCTAATGGCGGAGTGCAGCAGTATGACGCCATGCTCATGGACGACATCAACACCGTCTCCATCGGACCTCTAGACAAGACTCAGTATGTAAGTCCAGCAGAGATTTGCTTTTAAAGGGTCTGTTTAGTTAAAAAACATGTATCATGTGTCATGGTGTTTTAGTCTGGACCGCTTTTTTTAATGGGATGCAATATAGGACAGCCAATCAGAACAGACGTCAGCCTTAGTGATAGTAAAAATAGTGTAACCTAAAAAAAAATCTGGTCAGTGTTGTTTTTTCATATCAGCTTTGAGCCACTTTAGTATTTCTTCTTAAAGCTGATACAGTACTAGTCTAAAGTTTGGACACATCTTCTCATTCAGTGTTTTTCTTTCTTTATTTGTTTATTTAATTTATATTCTATTTTACATTGTAGATCAATATTTAAGGCTTGAAAATTAAGGGACACATATGGAATTACATAGTTTGTCCTCCAGAATCCCCTGACCTTAACCTGATGAACCTGATGATTTGGGATAAGCTGGAGCTTTAAAGCATGAAGTAGAATCTAAAGTATAAAACATATACTGGTTTGTTAAACACTTTTTTTCACAGAATAATTCTGCATGTTTTCCTGTATAGCTTTAATAAAGTATTCAATTTTAAATTTACAGTGTAAAACATTGAATGAATAAAGGTGTGTCCAAACTTTTTACTGGTACTGTATGTATTAGCGTATTTGCATAAACAAATTGATATGTACATGCTTGCCATATTAGGGACAGATTAAATCACATTAGACAGATACTCTTAAATTTATGCATGTGATCCATTTTAAGTGAAGATTGACATTGATTAATGAGGCTCATCATTTAAATGTAGGCTAACAGTGATGGTCAGATATGCAGTATTATAATGGAGGAAATTGCTCAGGGAGAGAATACATTTCCTTAAAGCAGAAGATTACACTTTCATGAGAATGTAGAATGACAGCAATGATTTTATACATTCAGATGACAACATTGTTCCTAACAGGTCTTTATTTAGGTCTAAGCTGTTTTTGTGACATAACCATGATAAATTATTTATCAAGTGCACAGCTCAACACATACAAAAGGCATGTACTAATTTTCCTAATTAACAATGGGTGTGTTGGGTGTAACGTGAAGTAACCCAATTAGTGTGTCACTTGACATTCCCTTTAAGAGTCAAAGAGCCAGGTGCGCTCTGACTTTGGCGGATAGCTATTTTTTATTTGCGGATTGCTTTTTATGAGAGGAAACTGATCTGCTCGTTCATGCTGTGAAGGAGCGTGAGCAGGTCATTTACAGGAACAGCAATGTTATTTTATTCTTTATTCTGCTAAGTGTTGAAGTAAATGTTGGGTTTGCACACTGCTGTGTGTCCTTGTGTGTGTACACATGTTGAGTGTGCATGGTGCACCTGAGTTGCTAAGATAGCAATGAACATCTGAGAGTTGACTGTTGTCAGGGTTCTAATTAGTCAGTGGTGCACCTGTGTTTTCTGCTGACAAGATAGCAATATGGCAGAAATTGACTGTATTTTTTGCACTATAAGGCGCATTTTCAATGAACGTCTTTTTTTCTGGTCTATTTTCATACATAAGGCACAACAGATTATAAGTCACATTATGCGACAGTAGAGAACAGGGTTGTCGCCATGTTTTTCTTCTAATTCAGTAGGTCTTGTTGCTAAAGGCATCTAAGGAATTTCGGTGAGTAAAGTGCTTCCGTTTATTTACAGTAAGCTTAGATTTCCAGATTTCTACTAATTTTAGCGGTTCGTCCCATGTAGCTTGTTTTAACATAATAAACACATAGGCAACAGTCTGATATACTCACCTCTCAATGGTGAAAGAGCTAGTGCTTGTGTGGTTAGCAGCTAATGCTAATGCTGCTCCAGCAGTGCTAGCCATGGTTAGCAGCAGGCTACAGGCTGATAATACTTATCTCTGATTGGCTAAAGACCTAGCGCTTAGCACAGTTAGCAGCTAATGCTAATACTGTGGAGTAGCTTTACTGCTCATTATAACCTGACTGGTAAAATTCATATATAATGCACACCAGATTATAAGGCACACTGGCGATTTTTGGGAAATTTAAAGGATTTTAAGTGCGATTTACGGTACCTGAACACACTTCACTTTCTTACCACTATGCCAATCAGTGTAGATGTATTCAGCTGCGTCTTTAAACGTCACAGGTGCAAGGCTTAAAAATAGACTGTTGACGGAGTGTAAGCTAGCAATGAGCATCTCAGCATGCCTTGTGCAGGGTGTAAGATAGGGCCTCTAGGGTTGGCCTGGATGGATGAGAAACAATTCACAGAAATCTATTTTGATATTTAAGAGTTAATAAAGATTAGAGGAGAAATGTAAAAGTTTGTAGAAATTAGTGTAAATAATTTATTTAGTCCAAAAATCAGAAGAAATTAGCAACTGTTGAACTAATCATTTGACAGAATATATAAGCACAGTTGGGTTTCTTTTACTGATAAAGTGAATCACAGAAGTTGGGGATTAGGCTAAGTCAGAATTTGTCAATTCACATGATAAAAGACAAAAAGTATTAAAAATCAAAACTCAAAACACAGACACCAGAGTGAGCTCAAATTTCCAATGGCACAGAAACTATTGACAGACATTTGAGACTTTACAGAAAGTCTGTTTTGTTCAGCAAATAAATAGTCATGACGTCTGAATGACTGGATGCCTGTTTACACCTCTATCGTTTATAAATGTTTACAAGGAAATGCTGAAATTCCCAAATTTAACAAACAATAAATTGAATAGCTTTACTCTTCCACTCTGGGATCTGGACCATGATTGCCTGGATCGGTACTGATATTGTAATTCGGGAACTTTGTGCTGTTGGGTGGCAGATCTCTTGGAGCTGTAATGAGTTTTGCACTGCAGTTCTTTTCAAAAGTGGAGCCCCAGTGAAGTCAATTAATTTAGCATTAGATTAAATCAGTCAGGGGCTGAAAATAGCAGGTGGTACTGTTTATAGTGGCTGAATTGTTTGGTGAGCTAAAACTGTTTTATCACAGGATGTTTGAAATTAGCTCAGTAAGGACTTCTTTGAAAATGAGAGAAATGGATTGAGATGCTGTGGAACTAAGAATGTAACCGAATGAGTCCTTTTATAATGATTTCTAACGATTGCTTGATGGAGTCCACCGTTGTCTTGAAATGCTTGTTTTCTGCTTTTTGAAAAACTAGGATGCTTTGAAGTCGATTACCTGAGTGTTATTTTTGATTCTGAGCTCTGTACTGTGCCTCAAGTAAAAGCTTCTTATAATATGAGAAACATTAATAAAGTTAGGCCTTTGATGCAGAGACATTTCTCTGTGTTTGTGTTACAGTAGACGAAATGAACGTATTATTGTTAGAGTCAATATCAATATAACATGCCTATTTTCTGTCCACTGCAAAGTTGTTTAAATTTCCTACAGAACTTTGGGCCCTATTTTAGTGACCTGTATGAACTGTCGACCAGGCACCGTGCAGCTTGATTTAGGATGTGTCAGTATGTCTTTGCTATCATAACGATGGGAAAAGTACACCTTGCTCAGCTCTTGTTGCTCTGTGTTTTGGGCGTAACGTGAAATATAGCAATCTGCGTGTCACTTGCCATTACCTTTAAGAGCCAGATGCACTCTTACTTTGGCGAGCTGCTACAGTGCAGGTACCTGGATGTGTCCAACGTTTTTCAGCAAGGGAAACTAGACAAGACATTTATCTATATTTTTGTTAATGTAGAATGATGCTATTTTATTTTGTTTGCAGTGCATTGTTAATTTAAAAGTTTGCATTCTTGCCAACAGGCACCGTTTTACTCTTAACATCTGTCTAGGTTTTAATCAGTCAGTGGCGCACCTGCGTATTCCATTGCTAAGGTAGCAACATGCCAGAAACACACCTCACTTTAAGATCACCACACCCATCAGCATAGATATATTCAGAAGCACTGTTGGTATTTAAACACCGTAGGTGCAAGGCATAAAAGTAAAAAACTGTTTGCAGGGTGTAAGATAGCAATAAACACCAGAATTATCCTTCATTTTAAAGTGTTTTATTGTATTTTATAAAGTTTTTTATGTGAATTTGTGCTTTCTGCCTTATCTTCAGTGCTCCATGCTTCATATTGGAATAACCCTGGAACAACCTTTTATATCAGTGACATTACAATGTTCCCACCATTTTAATTTCTATTTATCAAGGTACTGAAGACACTCTCTGCAAATAATAATATTAATTTCACTTAATATTTTTCATATTGTCCAAATACTTATATCAGAGCTTAAACTGTCTGGGTGTTCAGGGTGCTCAAGTGGACTAAGGCACTGCCACTATGATCAAGAGATGGCTGGTTCGAATCCCTGTCATGCAGCTTGCCATCAGCTGCTGAAGCCCTGAGAGAGCACAGTTGGCCTTGATCTCTCTGGGTGGACAGATGACGCTCTTTCTCCTCATCACTCCAAAGGGTGATGTCGATCAGCACAAGGTATCCGTGAGCTGATGTATTGAAACCAAGTCACTTCGCTTTCCTCCAAGTGCTCAATGCTGCATCAGCAGCAGTTTGAAAATAGTCGGTGGCTGATTTCACATGTGTCTCCTTGTGTTGAGGCATCACTAGTGATGGGGGATGTACAGCTGAGTAGCAGATGACAATTGGCCTAGCTAAATTGGAAAAAAATGTTAATAAATAAAAAAAAGCTTAAACTGTTTACCTTCTCTGTTAAAATATTAAAATAAATTTTGAAAAGAAATAATTATTTGAAACAGAACAGGGTCAGCATGAACAATTCAGAATGTGTATAAACTTAGGTCAACCATGATTTCATCAAATGCATATTTTCTCTCAGATTTTCATAAAATTTTGTATAATGCAGTTTATCATGACATGGTGGACACATCCAAAATTATTAAGCAGGAAAAATATGATTTCTCTGTAGTTTGAAGTATCAAAATAGGATTCATGTAACATTGATTAATTAATTAAGTATTAAGTAAGATTAAACAATTGTCAATTACTTAGGTCAAGTTGTAAATGGTAAAAAACAGTAAAATTCAGTAATCATTGGTTTGTAACAGCACCACAATACACAAAGTGCTAGGACAGAAATGCAGTGGGAAAGGAGTAATGGCTGCTTAGTTACAAAACAGGCCGAAGGGGTTAGAAGGGTTTTTTAGAAGAAAATATGTGTGAATGTTTACAGAGACTACTGCCCACCTGTGCTTTGAGATTCTTAGGGAGCATTCACAGAGATATCCACAAATGTTGTTTTGCCGTGTGTCTCTGTATTGTGGCGTCGTGACTTGGGTCAGCCTAAAAAGGATAGTGTTTTTAAGGTAAGGTTACTGCTTTCATGATTCATGGTCAGCTGTACGTCTACGACAGCTGCTGAGGCTCATGGTCGCAAGTGCACTCCTTGTTTTAATTATAAAATGTGGGTTTTTGGAGTGGACCTGTTTTAAAAGCATGTTCATTAGCACTATTCTCTTTTTGCCTGATTTGTCTATTTCTCCACAGTATGATTAAAATAATAACATATATTTCACTGTTGTGCAATTCATTTGAACAGGTTGGGTGCAAGATCACAGTTCTGCTCTTCATCTACTTCCTGGCAACCAACTACTACTGGATCTTGGTAGAAGGACTATATCTGCACAGCCTCATCTTCATGGCCTTTTTCTCAGACTCCAAGTACCTCTGGGGATTCACACTTATAGGATGGGGTGAGTTTGTGTTTGCAAATACGTATTTTGCTTGTATTTAACATGTCATCAACATATATGAAGATTTCCAAGGAGACTGTAGGAAATGGGAGAGGAGATTTCTGCCCATGGTACTGTAGGAATGATTCTGGTAGATTAATCAGGCTGTGGATTAGAACTTGGAGACCCACAATGAATGAGAACATTCAGTTTAGTGACTCAGACAAAAGGGAGATTGGGATTTGGAAGGAGGGGAGTTAATGGGAGTAATAATTGATGGAAAAAGACAAATAAATGATTGCAGGTCAGGTCAGAAGTACAGTGTATACTGTATTTATTCTATTGTCTAATCTATTCTATGCATTCAGTATCACTGATGGGATCCATCATTCATATACCAGACCAGCTTGGAACCTACAGACAACACTTTCTGACTCCCAGTTGGACTACCCATATAGACCCCACATAATCATTTGGGTTGGTTTCTTTGATAGCAAGCTTAATCCTAATAAGACAGCAGAATGAAATGCTTCAATTGAAATCCAATACCTTTCACACAGTGCAGGAACAAACTGTGACCAACTGATGAGTTCAGGACTGCACTGCATTTAACATCTAGTCTTTTTCAGACAGGTTTCACCGTTTGATAAATGCCCCAGGCTGAAATGTAGAACCTGACTCTGACTCTGCCCCAGAGCAGGAGTATAGATTTAAACTGCTTCAACTGCTGAGTTTCACTGTCCAAGAGCTGGAATGGACATTTTGATTGGTTTTGCTGCAAAGGGTTGACTATACCCTCAAGTAAAATAGAGGTTTTGATTGGTTCCGCTGCCAAGTTTTGACTGTCTCAGATTTTAGTTGATTCTGCTGCTGAGTTTGACCGTCCCACCTGCTGGAATGGACAAGTTTGATTGTTTTTGCTGCTGAGTTTACCCGTACTCCCCAGCAGGAATGGAGATTTTGAATGGTTTAGCTGCTGACTTTACCATCCCAGAGCAGGAATGTAGATTTTAGTTGATTCTGCTGCTGAGTTTCACCTTCTCAGAGCAGGAATGCAGATTTTAGCTGATCCTGCTGCTGAATTTAACCATCCCAGAGCAGGATTGGAGATTTTGATTGGTTCTATTGCTGTTGGACAGTCCCCCACTGCTGGAATGGACATTTTTGATTGGTTCTGCTGCAGAATTTTGACCATGCCAGAACAGGAATGGATATTTTGATTGGATCTACTGCTATTTTACCATCCCCCCTACTAGAATGGACATTTTGATTGGTTTTGCTGCTGAGTTTGACCATCCTAGAGCTGGAATAGACATTTTGATTGGTTTTGCTGCTGAGTTTGACCATCCTAGAGCTGGAATAGACATTTTGATTGGTTTTGCTGCTGAGTTTGACCATCCTAGAGCTGGAATAGACATTTTGATTGGTTTTGCTGCTGAGTTTGACCATCCTAGAGCAGTAATGGAGATTGTAGTTGATTCTGCTGCTGAGTTTCACTGTCCCAGAGCAGTAATGGAGATTGTAGTTGATTCTGCTGCTGAGTTTCGCCGTCCCAGAGCAGGAATGCAGATTTTGATTAGTTCTGCTGCTGAATTTGACCAGCCACCCAGCCAAAATGGAGATTTTAAATGGTTTTCCCACTGTTTAAGCTACACACAGCTAAAATATAGTGGTTCTATATAGTGGACACTAAGTCAGACTGTTTGGTCTGGCTTATACAAACATGTATGGTTAAATAATCAAAATGATTCAACACTTATAGCCAGTTTGATTTATAATCACAAAACTGTTTGCAGTATACCAATCAAACTCAACTAAAATATGTTTTTCCAAATTCAACACAAAATGCCACTTTTATTGACCATTAGAGTCTAACAATTGCTCATCTTCATAACAAATATCTTTAGCCCCATCTACCCACCAAGAGAGAGCAATTGTGCTCTCTCAGGGCTTCGGCAGCTGGTGGCAAGGTGCATGACTGGGATTCGAACCAACGATCTCTCGATCATAGAGGCAGCAATTTGGACCTCTGGACCACTCTGCACCCCAGTGTACCTGTGTTTCAATAAAAATATCAATATTTGATATCTCAAAATGTATATTTTGTCCCGCCTCTAAACTCTATACAATGTAAATTTTATTACAGTTCTCTGTTCTGTATTGGACATTTGATTTATAAATAAAACACAAATAAATAGATAATAGTTAAAAATTACTAAATTATAATGAGCTAGAGATGTGCAGCATCCCTATATAAATATATAAATCTGACCTTCTAAAGAGCTGAAATTAAGTTTCGCATTTACTACTCCTATGAACAAAGTCTTATTGACCTTCACATTTACCACCATTCATATGCATACAAATAGCAAAAAACACGAATGGAAATGATCTGTTATATTTTTGCTCTTTGATTAATTATTCATTTTAAGGTCAAGCTAATAAATAACAGACAACGTTTCAGTGCTTTATGCTCATCTTTCCCAAGGGCACAAGTACTGGAGGGCATTGTTTTAAACACTAATGGATAGACCTGAGTGAGCTTTAATTTGGTCATTTTGTCTTGTTTTTAAAGTCAGAGTGACATAATCCTCATCCTTAACATTTGTAAACGTGACGTGAAAAGTCCTTGAATAATTGATCATAGTAAATCTAAGCCTGCATGTTCTCAAGGCTGAGGTTTTATTTTTTTTATTCACTGCTACGGCTAAATAATAATTAGAAAATAGTAATTTTCTCTTTTATGGGGGGTCCTCTGTGATTTTACTCCCGTCCAGAATGACCATGTATGTGTTTTTCTCATACGTCCTCTGAGAAAATTACAGGCTGAATTATATATTGTTATTTGCTAAACTCCATGGTCCTCCAGTAATTTTAGTCCCGCCTGGACGCACATCCGGAGTTTCGTCACCTCAAGCTTAATAAAATAGCTATTTATCCACTGACACATTATATTCACATATTGCTGAAATTTGACCTTGCCCAAAAAACGAAATAAGAGCCAGTATCTCTTTTCTGCTCCAGTGTCTTTTAAAGAGCTTAGATGCTGCCATTGTGCTTCATGTACAAAACCTAATATCATGTGACAACGCAATGTCATGTGAGCGAGAAAGCCAAAGAACTCACACACTATTTTTCACAGACATCCCCCTGAGAAAGTAATCCCGTTCTCACTCCAACTTAAAATCATTAATTCACAGGCCTTTTTTAAGTTAGTACAACTTTATGGCTCATTTGTTCTCTGCACTTACCAAATTAAGTTGACCTAACAAGTCTTAAATGTTAGCTAAACTTAAATTATTGAATCACTTTAACATAGAATTCATCATAGTTCGTTCATTATCTAATTTTTTAAGTTGGCTGAACATATATATATATATTTAGTCAAGGTAATTAAAAAATGTATGCTAGACCTGCTAACTAAAAAATGTGTTGAAATTAGTTACTAAAACATTTTTAGTTAGATTAACAAACTCAGAAGTGTTTGTTGTACATGTCAACAGAAAAACACTACTAAACTGAACTTTTTCTATAAAAAATACAGAAAAAAATATTCATTTGCTTACCTTAACTTAGTCCTCTTTTTTGGTTTGACTCAGTTAAGTTGTAAATATATAACATTTTAAGTTTATTCAACTTAACTGAGTTTTGTTCATACAACAAAAGCTTAATTACCTTAACAGTTTTTTTCAAGCATTGTGGGCTTAAATAAGTCTAAATAACATATACAGGTATCTTCAGCATATTTGGCATATTTTTATAGAACTGTCAACACTGCCAGCATAATACTGTAGTAGAACAAGAGTGAAATCTGTAGCTTCAAGCCAACATACTGTGAGCATGAGGAACACAGAATAAAGGTGACTTGCTCTTACAGTCTACAACACTGAGGCCTGGCAATCAACACATATATTATATTACTGCACGACTAGGATAAGGTAGCTTTGGGCAACAGATGACACAAAAATGGTAAGTAAGGGAGAGGCCACACCCAATATGCAAATATATGGTGCCAGGAGCCTATGGGAAAGCTGTATAAAACAACATTGTACTCATTTTATTGAGTTGTATTGGCCAGGAAGTCCACTCAGCTTGATAATATTATTTCTCCTGACTAAAACACAAAATCACTTTTAGTGCAAAAAATACAGTAATCAAAATTTGCATTCCAGCTCTGGAAGAATCATGGCAACTCCCATGTTTTTTTTCAGCAGGATAATGCTCACCCACACACAGCACAAGGTTTACTTAGTAATGTGTCCACCAGATTGCAACATTTCCTTGTCCTGCTATCATTTATTTTCAGTTACTTTAAACTTTGATGCACAGAATGCAGTATTTCTTAACATTGTGCTGCTGGATGATTGCAAACAAAATTCTGTTATTTTTAATATTGCAAAACATATTGCAGAACAACAAATTACTGCAGTTTCATTTTGCACACACTACTTACAGTCCACTCTGAGAATATCCCAGTCTTTGAACCCAATTCAGTCCCAGTACTTTGATGTTTGCCGTTTTGAGTGGTGTAAGCAATAGCCCATGGCTCATTTATTTATAAACGCAGGTCTCACATCCAATAATGCTCATTTCTACACTAATTAGATAGTATAAAGCACCATGTAGTGATGTAGAGATGTAGTGTTGCCACACAACAGACGGCAAAATAGAGGTTTCCGTTATTTTCAGGCTCAGTGGCTACAGAACACTCTGTCTTTCCGGCTCAGTTCTCTTGTACAGCGAGAGATGTACAACCGATTAAAGTCACAGATTAAAATTCGGCTGTCACATGTTCCCCACTGGAGAACCAGAGGCTGCCTTCAGCAGTGCACAACTGATAAGCAGTCTTACCAGATCTTATCAAACAGTCAAACCTCTCAAGTTGGCATTTTTTGGGTAAGCGGAAATACTATAAGTTAAAAGTCTAAACTATGTATGCATACATAGCATTAGCTGGCAAGCAGGTCAGTAAGAGTCTATAAAAAAACTAGACTACATAAAGGATACACTTTTTGAGGGGGAAAACTGTACAATTAAAAGAAGGCTCTAATTCTCAGATGGGCAACCTCTAGCTTAAATACAAGATGCGACATTGTTGGGCATGAGGACATACACATTCTATATGCAGTGTTGGGCATGTTACTTTGAAAAAGTATTTAGTTATAGTTACTAATTACTTCTCCAAAAAAGGAACTGAGTTACTGAGTTACCAGTAAAAGTAACTATTGCGTTACTTTTGTGTTACTCGATACATTTGAGGTGTATGCAAATATACAATAAAATAAAATAATTTCTAGATGCAGAATATCCGTTATGTAATATAAAATCATTGGAAACCCCTGTTCTATAACTTATTAGTTTTATCATTCACCATCTACTTACTTACTTGTTATGATCTGTTATATTGTAAATACAGCACCTGTCCTGTAGGTGCGTCACAATGAAAAAAAAAAAAAAAGCCTGATTAGTGCTTGTTTTTTTATGTGTATTATCAGAGGCGTTGCCCGGGGCTAAGCCCAGGTAATTATATTATGTTATATTAATTTTAGGGCAGAGACCAGCGTTAATAAACTCATTTAAACTAAGTATAGTACTAAATTCTGGCTATCCACAACATCCAGCTTCTAGCTAACTGGTTAGCTAAATACATTTTCGTTAATTATAGCTTACAGTATCCAACATTAATAAAAACACAGTATTCATTTGAAAATGAAATAGTTATTGGCTGATTAGGTACTTTCTCAAACCTTGATCTGTGTGTTTTGATTCAGAAATGAGTTTCTTAAATCAGAAACATCTCATCACAGTTGACATGGTTAGTTCAGTTACCTTTCTTTTAGAAACATCGCTGTATATCCAGATATGTTTTAACACGAGCTGAAACCTGGTGCAAGAACTCAAAAGCCCTCAAAGTTTCTCCCCAACGATATTTTACCATACTTTTCGCACTATAAGTCCCAAAAATCGTGAGTGCGTCTTATAATCCAGTACGCCTTATATATGAATTTTACCAGTCAGTGCTAGCTCTTTCTGCATTCAGAAGTGAACTATTCTCCACAAATGGCGAAAATGTGCAACCGTGGTGGCTGAAGTGGTCAGCCAACTAAAATTAGCCCAAGAGTGCAGCAATGACTCATTCAAGAGATCACAAAAGACCCCACAACAACATCCAAAGAACTGCAGGCCTCACTTGCCTCAGTTAAGATCAGCGTTCATGACTCCATCATAAGAAAGAGACTGGGCAAAAATGGCCTACATGGCAGAGTGCCAAAACAAAAACCACTGCTGAGCAAAAAAACATTATGGCTCATCTCAATTTTTCCAGAAAGCATCTTGATGAGAAAAAATAACTTTTTAGAAGGTGTGTATCCTGTTACATCTGGCGTAAAAGTAACACCACATTTCAGAATAAGAACATCCTGCCTACAGTAAAACATGGTGGTGGTAGTGTGATGGTCTGGGGCTGTTTTGCTACTTCAGGACCTGAAAGACTTGCTGTGATAAATGGAAACATGAACTCAGTTGTCTATCAAAAAGTTCTGAATTCTGAAAATGTCTGGCCATCTGTTTGTGACCTCAAGCTAAACTGAACTCGGGTTCTGCAGCAGGACAATGATCCAAAAGACACCAGCAAGTCCGCCACTGAATGACTGAAGAAAAACCAACTAAAGACTTTGGAGTGGCCTAGTCAAGGTCCTGACCTGAATCCTAGTGAGATGCTATGGCATGACCTTAAAAAGGCGGTTGATGCTGAAAATAGACTGTTAACAGGGTGTAAGATAGCAATAAATGTTGCAACACTCTTTGCGCAGGTTTAATGCAACTATAATCATTGATGTATTTGCATTCCAAGTGCTCCTGAGCACATATCAAATGGGTTTATAGAGTAAGGTAAATATCATAGTCACTAGTTTATTGTTGTGGTGGTGTGTGTATGGTGTTCTTGTCTTGTTTTTGTTTGTTTTAAGGCTGTTTCATGTTCAGGAAGTGCATCAAGCAGACACACTTCTGACTCAGAGTACATATGGGCTCAGGGACATCTAGCCCTTGGCCATCAGGGTCAATCCTAATGGACTCCAAGTGCTGTGTGTTGAGTGAATTTTTGGAAGCCCAAATACATTCCACTTTATACTGAAGCTAACTTAGCTTTCAAATGAATTTTCAAATTCTCTTATGTGTCTACTTTAGTGAAGGTTCTCAGGATAGAGTACCTCCTCTGGCTCTTGAGTTACATTACACTCAGGCCGAGTAATTAGATCAAGTGGGATCTCCAGCTCTTGGCCATAGGTCATTATAGAGCATTGTTGTGTATTTCTAAGAACTGTCATTGATCTTGCCGAGCAAAACAAATTGTTGTTGATCCCCTTTCTTGTCGCCAAATTGTTTTATAAAGTGACCACTCTTATAGTGCTTTTCCACCGAAATGTTTTTTTAAACCATTTCCATTCAGGAATATAATAATCGTGATGCTTTTCAGCGAACCAGCCCGCGTTTCCACCAGTGTTCGTGAAACCTTAAAAACGTTGCATCACGGTTGGCGCTGAAGAGCATAATATTCTTTGGTTTTCGCTGAATTATTTTTTGAACATGAATGTTTCCAGATTTGTTATATACATTAGCATGTTAACGTTGACAGCACTGGTATAAATCTAATAAGTGATGATGAGTGATGTGGCCAGAGCTAAGGACAGGGTGTCACAGATTCAGTGAAATAATTTTGGATGAGGGGCAACAAAGCCGCCTTTCAAACACGATCACAGAGAACAATCATGATGCTGTTGTTTACGGTTGGGGAATCAGCGGTCTTATTATGCTGTTGTCAAGGACAGTGTGTTATTAACGTTTTATAATTATTGCGCCGTCGGTTCTGTTTAGCCTGCGCTCCTGCTGTGTCTTCTTCAGACACTCAGCTGCTGTAATTGCTGACCCTGTCACCAGCGCATCTCCCACCATCAAACTTTCAGACTCACAGAGGAAGTGGAGGGTGTTGTGCTTGAGTACTGTTTGTGCTTTGGTTGATGGTTGGCTTTTTGCATTGTTGTCATTTTTTCTTTTTCTCTGAAAAGTTGTTGTGAATATGCTTGTGTTTGTGCGAAAGGTATAATCTGGTAGAGCACTGAGCTTCAGCGGAGCTTGTTATGATAGAAAGAGAGAGGCTGGTGCACTCACACAACAGAAAAACAGACGCAATTTTTGATATAATAAAAACACAAAGTCTGACTCATTCTGTACTTTCTGTGCTCTGTAATTACTGTATATCTATACATAAAGTATCCATTAGTCTCAACATTTTCGTTATTCCTCCTCTTGCTGTCTATTTTTGCTCTCTTTTACTGTCTAAGATACACAAATGTGCCAGCTATTTTTATGTCACTAATATTATATTTCTGATAATACAGTGGCATGAAAAAGTATGTTTTTGCTTTTTTGTTATACTTAAATACTTAAATGTTTTAGATTATTTAACAAGCTTTAATATCAGACAAAGGTAAGATGAGTAAATATAAAAATCACTTTTTAAAGCCAATCTTTACCTGTGTAAAAAAAGTATTTGCCCCCTAAATCTAATAACTTGGTTGTGTCACTCTTGGCAGCAACAACTGCAATCAAGCTTTACCGATAACTGGCGATGACTCTTTCACATCTCTGTGGAGGAATTTTGACCAATTTTGACTAGGCCACTCCAAAGTATTCAGAAGTGGGCATGTTTGTATGTTTTGGATCATTGTCCTGCTGCAGAACCCAAGTAATCCTGAGAATGCCTGAGGTAATGAACAGATGGTCAGATATTCTCTTTTAGGATTGTCTGGTAAACAGCAGAATTACAGCAAGTTGTCCAGATCCTGAAGCAGCAAAGCAAGCCCAGACCATCACACTACAACCACCATGTTTAACATTCAGTATGACAATTTTTTTTTTATGAAATTATGTGTTAGTTTTACACCAGATGGAACGAGGAACACACCTTCCAAAAAGTTCCACTTTCGTCACGTCAGTCCATAGTATATTTACCCGGTTTTTTTTGGTCAGCAGTGTTTTTTGCCTTGGAACTCTCCCATGGAGACCATTTACTTATCATTGAATTATTCACACTGACCTTAACCAAGGCAAGCGAGACCTGCAGTTTTTAAAATGTTGTTCTGGGTTCTTTTTTGACCTTCTGGATGAGTTGTCCATGCCCTTTTTTGAATACTTTCCTGTCGGTTACTCCTGGGAAGATTCACCAGATTACAGCATAAGCTAGGGTCAAACTTGGTGTAGTAATTAATTGTGTGTAATGGATAATAAGGCGTAACTGATTCCAAAATAAGCGCATGCGTTATCGTTTTATCATTGACAGCCCCCCAAAAAAAACATAAAAAAAAGAAAACACATCGAATTAGAAGAGTGTCCAAACTTTTGACTGATTCTGTATTTCTTTAATTGGGTTGTGTTCTGCTCAGAACAAATCAGCTGTACTGCTGCCATCTTTATGCTCATTTCTTTGGTCTTTATCTCTGAAAACAGGGCTCTGATTGGTCAGTCCATTCAAACATAATAGAGCAATAGACTCACCCCATCTCAGCCCGTCAGTTTCAGACTCATTAATATACATGCGTTTATTTGCAAAACTTCACACACATTCTGTTGTCCATAAAAATTGGATTCAGTGTGAAGACTCTCTTTTCATGTATTCTCACTTTCTCTCTCTCTCTCTCTCTCTCTCTTACACTTATGCATATATGCACACAAAAGACATACAGCAGAGAATATCAGAATATATCAGTCCAAATGTAATTTCCTTCTAGCTTGAATTTTTCCTTCTGTCCTCTTTTCTCATTCCCTTCTTTCATCTGATCTTCCCTGCCTGCATTTTTACTCTCTGCTTTTAATAATGAGGCCTCCATTTTTATCCTGCTCACTGTTTACCTTATCCAGTTCACGCCAGCCCATTTGGCTTTGTAGACCTCGATGACAGACCCTTACAGCGTCCGAATCCCTGAATTTCCCACCAGTCCGTTTTGATTGACTTCATTTATTCACAACTTCTGCTCGATGCACAGCGTCCCTCTGAGAAGCGGAATAGGCAGCTTTGAAGTGCTAATGCTCAGAGGAAGGAGAGGAAAAGTCTGTTTTTCAGAAGCCTTCTAGCCTGAATGACAACCTGGAGTTCAGTCAATAAAATGTGTAAACAGGTCTGAGTTGTCAGTTTTGTCAGGGGTCTGCATGCCGTTAAATACTGCTTTACTGCTTTAAACTTAAAACAAATGGTGCTTCTTCATTTCACAGTACACACAATCCAGACGAATAAGTGCATGCGTATGCATATGTTTTACAGTGTTATAGAAGTATTGATACTTAAAATTGCATTGCGAAATTCATGATTTGACCCACTCCCGAAGAACACACTTTACACATTCATTTCTGGACAAGCTGAGAGATACAAAAAAAAACTGATATGGCTTGAGTTACACATCATTACACAATCCAGCCTGCTTTACAAAGTTACATAGAGCAGTATTTGTTGTGTTGAGCTTGGAGTAGTTAACAATAGCTCTCACTATTTGAGATCTTCCAATAAATGTACATTGTTTTTTTGCACTATAAAGCGCACTTAAAATCCTTTAATTTTCCTAAAAATCATCAGTGCACCATATGTATGAATTTTATCACTCAGGTTGTAAGAAGCAGTAAAGCCACTCCACTGAAGTACAGAATTATTAAGTAAGTTTCAGTAAAGTTTCTCCAGCACAGAGGCTGAAGCAGTATTAGCATTAGCCACAAACTTCACTAAATGCTAGCTTTTTTGCCATTCAGAGGTGAGCATATCAGACAGTAGCCTGCTGCAAACCCCGACTAGCACTGCTGGGGGAGCATTAGCGTAAGCTATTAGCTGCTAATGCTAATGCTGCTGCACCCAGCCTTAGTGGAAATCTAAGCTCACTGTAAATAAACAGAAGTGCGTTACTCACCCAAATTAACCCTTTTTTAGGAGAGAAATCTGTGTAGATTAACATTCAGAGGTTTATTGTTTAAATACAGTCATTTCTTGTCAGCAGAGCTTCAGCTAGTATGTTCTTATTTGATTTGGCTGGTAAGTCACAGTGATCTGTGTGGGTTTTAGCCTCAAAATCGGCCCACCGCCGATCCCTCCAGTCCCACTTCCACACCCCATGTTGTCAGTTATAGAACAAAATAGCCATGGAAACAGACAGGCTGGCTATTTTTCTCCTGAAGAGCTAATCACTGTGCTTTGTCTACAACCCACAGCCCAGGGTGCAATAAACTACTTACTTATATAATAGATTTAGTTATAAAAAATCAACAATAAAATGCTGCAATAAAAACATTGCAAACATATATAAATTCATCTTATAAAGTAGCAAATTACTTGCTGTTGCTTGCCACTGGGTGTAAATCCTGCAACTAGAGTGAGCTTCGCATTCAAAATATGGCGAGGGCAGGGCGGAGATCTTGCACCAGTGATTGAAATTTGGACTGCTGTAGTTCTCTTTTAGTACTCATTGTTCCTTTAAAATAGTCATTTTTAAATGGTCCAAATATCTAGTTTTTCACTGCATTTCTAACAATAAAAGCCCAGCCGTGTACACATCATCCAGACGAACAATGTGTGCATGCATATGTACTGCATATGAGTTTTACAGTGTTATAGAAGTATTTAGAGAAGTTCTAGAAATAATTAGAGAAGTATGTAGAGAAGTGAACTGCAAAATTTGAGCCGCCCCTAAAGAACACACTTTACACATGCATTTCTGGACAAGCTGAGAGATACAATAAAGCTGATATGACTCGAGTTGCATAGAGTAGATTGTGCTCTATGCAACTCCCAAAGATTCCCAATGAGGTTAAGGTCTGGACTCTGTGGTGAACAATCCATGTGTGAAAATGATGATCTCATGCTGCCTGAATCACTCTTTCACAATTTCAGCACCATGAATCCTGACAGTGTTATCTTGGAATATGGTCGTGTCATCAGGAAAGAAAAAATCCATTGATGGAATAACCTGGTCTATATTCAGTATATTCAGGTAGTCAGCTGACCTCATTCGTTCAGCACATACTGTTGCTGAACCTAGACCTGCAGACCAACTGCAGCATCAACCCCACATCATTTACTTTTTGGTCAGGCAGTGTATTTATACTGTATATTTAAGCTATTGAGTTTGTTTAGTGGTGAAAAAAGTAGTCAAATTAATTAAAACATGCAAAAAAAACATGTTGACAAATGTTTGGCAATTCTGTTCACTTTTGGTTTTAACCAAAAATGTTTTTGATACATCCCTAGCAAATTCACACGTAAGGCAAGTTTTTCAGGCATTTTTTACTCCTGGAGTGATCTGGAGAAAATTCCTGTATTTTTTTTAAATCGCAATACACACTTTAGAGCAAGAAAATATTGGAATATATATTTTTTGCCAATATTGTTCAGTCCTAAGGGTTCACATACTTTTTTCCACTCGCATTATAAGATTTTTATGGTTGTTCTCAATCAACACATAATCATATGTGTCAGTACTTTTGATTTTGATAAAAATCAGATCACATTTTTATCACATACATGACAAATGTATGCATTGTATTGCCATAGTGGAGGTGTGTGGTTAGTAAATTCCTCTCATTCTCTGTATGTGTGTGACTGCAGGTGTTCCTGCCCTCTTTGTGTCGGCTTGGGCTGTTGTCAGGGCAACGCTGGCAGATGCGCGGTGAGTGTCTCTGTTCTTTAGGCTCTTTTGGCACATGCACGTAGACACACACACACACACACACACACACACATTTATGATGTCACACACTCACACACCAAAACTCATCCAAGCACCCAATACAACATACACAGAACCCACTTAAACAATATTTTATTAGCTGCAGTAAATTGGTCTCACTGTGGTGGTGCATTCAAGCATGCTCTCTCTTTCTCTTTCTCACCTTTTAACACTCTCTCTATCTCAGGTGCTGGGAGCTGAGTGCTGGCAATATTAAGTGGATTTACCAGGTTCCTATACTGACTGCGATTGGAGTAAGGCTTGGGTGTATTTCTGAATGTACTGCTGTGACTCATGGCTGTTTATACAGGCTGAATGAAGGTGTTACCATTCAGCACACAGTTTCCCAGAACTGCTTCTGTTCAGCGTCATGTAATGCGTGCCACAGAATAGCCATCATTTATAGTCATAACCTGTCGCTAATTAACCAGACTTCCAAACAGGTATCAGACTGCCTCACCCTTCGTTCTCACTGCAGGTGACACATCTCTTACGTCAGCCCAAGTCTCTCAGTCTCAAGTATCTTGTGTGTGTGTGTTTGAGAGCGTTTGTGTTGTTGCGTGTTAGTGTGTATCTGCATTTCTAGTTAGAATGCTGGCCGATTTGGCAATCTACCAATCAAGCTTATCTTTACTTTCTTCCAAAATATATTTTTAAAATATGTTTTAATGTACAATCAACCTTTTCTACATTACGGCCCACCTGTTTACAACTTAAAAGTGTCAAGGCCTCCTTAATAATAATAATAAAAAAAAAAATATATATATATATATATATATATAATGTATAAAAATGTATATAGGCTTTTCCAAATATAGTACATCATCTTCTTACTGGAAACATGCTCTAATATTGTGCTTCTTTTGTATTTTTACCTAAATATACACATACGAGTAGCACAGTTTGACAGGGTAGCACAACTCAACAGAACACCTGATGACTCGGCTCACCGTGTGTGTTGGCGTATCCGTAACGTTTTTTTTAATTCAAATCAAGTTTAAGATTTTTAATCAACCTCACTGTGATCTATAGTTCTATAAATCCCTTTTCAGCTTCTCCTCTGTGGTTGAAAGGCAGCTGTTCTGTGTGTGTGAGAGGCTCGTGTGTGTGTGTGTGTGAGGCTGGTATGTGACCCCTGATTTGCTCACTACAGACTACTGTCTTCCTCTGAGGATGAGCCTGCGGACCCCTAGAGGGTGCTTCGCGGCCCCCTGGCGGTCCGCATCCCCCCGGTTGAGAAACCCTGTTCTATCATATACCTTGGGCAGGGCACGTCACAATGGTCTTTGATACCTTACATGTCTTGCACCCGCCCCATTAAAACAGCCTCAGATTAGGAATTAGAATCTGCACTGTTGGGCATGGTGGTCTGGAAGTGTGGTATGTTTAGGAAAAAATTCTGGTGTGTATAAAAAATACAGGTGCGCCACTGACTAATTAATTCTGAGTTAAGTCATGCGACTCCTTCGCTACGTTCCCTCCACTGGCTTCCTGTTGCCGCAGAAAACAGATTCAAAACCCTGACGCTGGCCTACATAGCCAAAAATGGACCAGCTCCTTCATACTTGATGGCACTGATGGTCAAAGCCAGATCTGTACCAAGAGCTCTTAGAGCTTCCAGTACGGCTCGGCTCGAACCATCATAACTCAAAACCCACAGAAAACAACAAACATCCCAACTCTTCTCTGTACTGGAGGACCAAAGTGGTGAAACGAACTTCCATTCGGTTGTCAAAACAGCAGAGTCACTCGTAGTCTTCAAACACTGACTGAAGACTCATTTTTTTAAACTAATCTTAAACAAAAAAAAGAACTCTCCCAGGGTTCTAAACATTGTCAAGCTTTGTGTTTCTCTTAATCCCAGTCTCTACAAACTAGCTATGGATATTTTGAAGAAACAACGAAGCACTGTTGTAAGTTGCTCTGGATAAGGGCGTCTGCTTAATACCTTAAATGTAAATGTAATGACTGATCAGTAGTCAGTAGTCACCCGTCCATGCCTATCTTAGCCATACAGGACACCCCTGCTCATTACACACACAGATAAAAGTGCTACACAACCACAAATCCAGATTTTACATCAATAATAAGCAGAGTAAAGAATAAAATAACATTGTTTTTGTCTTAAATAAGCTGCTGGTGTACCTTTACAGCGTAAACACGCAGGTCAGTATCCTCTGCTAAGACGCACAAAAGCGCCACACTGTTAAGATACGAACGCGCCAAAGTCAGAGCACATCTAGATATGAAAGCGCAGCGTAAGTTCTACTATAGACTCCAATGCTACGTCACCTAATTACCTATCCAATCAGATTTTCTCTTCTGCTTTAAATAACGATCACTCATTCAGTACCTTGCTGCATTTCAGACGCTGTTGGTCGCTCTTCCTGACGTTGTCCGCAGTTCTCTCGCTTATGTCCCGTTCTCGCTTCTAGTGTGTCCGACCGGCGTCTCGTGTTGGCCTCCTGTTGCTAACCTCCTACTGCTGGCCGCTTTGTCGTCGGACGCCTCCCGCTCCTGCTGACGGCTGCTGCTCCCCACGTCCGGTCGGCTGTGCACGGACGACGCAATCTGCTTGCCACGCGCCGCGCCGTTGGCTGGCGGCCCGCTACTCTACCCCCTCCTGCTCTGTCCCGCCGCCGCCCCAGCCCACTGTCGGAGATAAGCCCCGGCTGTCCCGGTCCTTCGGGCGGTCGCTGTCTCGGCGTGGAGTTCGGACTCTGGTTTGGTCGCTGTCGAAGAGCGCTGTGGATCTGCTTCCGGGTTGCCTCTCCCTGTAACGCAGTGTTCTGTCGTATTGTGCAACCCGTCGTGATGTGCTTCTCGACGCCAGTGCCCATGCGCGGGGCCTTTGTTTGTTTTCTTATTTCGTGGTTTTCTGTTAAGTTGTGGTCTCCCCTCCTTACTCTTAACTGTCTCTTTTGACTCTATTTTGTTTCGGCTTTATTGTATTCCTGCCGAAGCATGTTTGACTATGGGGCTTTTTCTAGCGTTTTTACTTTATTTGTGTACTAGCATAGCGCGGTTCGATAGGGTGGCAAGTTGTAACTGAGCACCGGTTCACCCGGCCCCTCTGCCTTCGCTCCGCCTCCCCTGGCCTCTGCTGCTGCTGCGGCTGGCGCGGACCTGCCCGTATCTTTCTCCTTCTGGCACGCTCTCCCTGGAACTTTGACTTTGCTGAGCTGACTGGCGCGCTCCTGCCTGGATCTTCTAATGTTGCTGTGCTGCCTAGCGCGCTCCTGGTTCGTTCGCCGCTACTGCGCTGCTGGTGCGCTTCTGTCGGATCTGCTGCTGCTGCTACTGCGCTGCCGGTGCGCTTCTATCGGATCTGCTGCTGCTGCTGCTGCTACTGCCCTACCTGGAGCTTCTGCCGGATCTGCTGCTGCTGCTGCTACTGCCCTACCTGGAGCTTCTGCCGGATCTGCTGCTGCTGCTGCTACTGCCCTACCTGGCGCTTCTGCCAGCTCTGCTGCTGCTGCTGCTACTGCCCTACCTGGCGCTTTTGCTGGATCTGCTGCTGCGCTGCCGCGTGTGTTTCTGCCTGGGTCCTCTGCTGCTTGGCCTCTTCCTCCTCCTGTTTAGCTACTGCCGTGCCTGGCCCGGCTTTTGGTAGGCCGTTTGTTTCTGCTGATGCTGCTATGGTTTTCCCCGCGCTTGCGTGCTGTCATCCTACAAGGTAAGGTTCTTCTTTTGCCTTCCTTCCGAAGCCCGTTTGCCCCCGGCGCGTGGATGGCCCTCTTCGCGGTCTTTTGACCTTATGGCTGGCCGCTCTTCTACCTCTTTTCTTTTTTCTTTTTTCTGTTCTGTCTTCTGTTCGCTGTTCTGTTGATTTTCCGGACTTTTGACTGCATTCTAACATTCTACCGCTCACTGCTTCCTTCTTCCGTCGTCTCTTCCCCGACCTCGCCTCCCTTACTGTCACGTGCAGTTACTCATGATTGGGTTTTCACGTATTCGCTTCTTCGTCATATTTTGTATCGTGTGCATGTTTGTGTTTCTCAGTGCTTTCAGTCTCTTGCGTTCCATGTCATTGCTCCTTGCACTTTGCTCCGTAAATTATTTGATGGCAGTTGGCAACATCTACTGCTCTGCCTAGTTTACGGTATTCATAATGGTAATAATATTGATAGTACTAATAGTGATAATGGTAGTAATATTAGTACTACTAATAGTGATATTGATAATAATGATGCCGATGTTACTCTTTATTTTGTAGCACCTTCATACGTTACAATGCAGCTCATCGTGTGCTGTACATAGAATAAGCACGAAAAATAAATATGTAATGGTTCATAATAATGCTAGTGGTGCTAGTACTAATTAGACATAATGCTAGAATACGAACTGATGTACAATAAATTGTCCAACTGTAGTATATTATTTATCGGTATATTTATTTATATAAACCATACATAATGATAATAATAATAATAATGGTACTGCTGATACTCTTACGAATTATTGTACCTGTACAATGGATTGGTTGTTAAAGCTTAGTTGAAGGAATATGTCTTCCTCTGCGTTTTAAAACTGTTTGCTGCTGACCTGCTTCCCGGCTTATCTTCTTCTTACCTTTTCTTTTCTATTTAATCTTCTTATATCTTTTCTGTTCTGTGTTTTGATCCGTATATAGTGTGTTTCTTTATTCTTACTGTTCTTTATTTCTTATGAATCGTGCTGTTGCTGCTGGATGTCTACATTTCCTTAGGGCTATTTAATATCTATGTATCTGTATCTTTATCTGTCTCTGGGTTCGCGATTTCGCTTGGGTGCTTTTCGTGTGTTCTCTGTTTGCTGTGTGGTTCGTGGCTTTTCTAGTCTCGCTTTCTTGGTTGTGGTCCGGTATTTCTCATTGTTCTCCTCGGCGCCGTTTCTTCGGCTGCGCTCGGTGCGAGCGCCGCTCTGTTTGTCGGTTTTGGGTATTTATTTCCCAGGGCGATAGTTTGCCGACTGTTGGCTATTAATTTGACCCTCGCCCCTGGATCTGCCTCTCAGTTCTGTACGAAATGATCGGGGTGATCGCGTGCGTTTCATTACTTTTTATTTTCTCTGAAATTATTAATAAAATACGTTGTGACCGCGAAGCTGTGATCACGATCCTCATTTAAGTTGTTCTTTCTGCACTCCGATTATGTCATTGCTCAATTTAATTACCTGTGACTCAGTAATTATAAATTGATTTCATAATTGGTAACAAACTTTCTCTCTACAAAATTATTGATGCCAATTAATAAGGAACGTCGTAATAGTCAGATTATCCGAGTTCGTTTTCTAATCCAGCTATATGCTTACTCCTCAAAGGCATTGCAAAAATCCTCTTCCTCAATTTAATATAGCTTGCCATTTACAGAAATAAATCTAATTTACAAGTCTTATATATTCTCCCTATGTTTCCACTGCATACGGCAGCTTTTATGGATTTAAGCGCACAGGCATTTCACGAGCGCGCGCCGACAATATTTATTTGATCAGTTCAATGCCTCACGCTGTCTGATTTAAGCTCTACTCCTTCCTTCATTTCTGTTTGCGCGAAACATTCTGTTGCAGATAACAGGGCCCTGTTTTACAATTAAAATACTAAAAGTGCACTCCGATTTCTGTCTTTACATTTCTGGGGCAGCTATCTGCTTTCACGCTCTTCTATACTTTATGCGCCTCTGTTTGGTTTCACCTAATAGCTACCCTATGGCGAAACAGTGGTCAGATTTCACCTGTCAAATGTCAATTATAGGAAACGCTGACCATCTCCATCCTGCTACGCTGGTCGCTCTCTTTAGGAACGACGCAGCCACATCCTCAGCGAAGCTGACGTCACCATTTTGCTACTTGAAGAAGACGGGTAATTTCAGCACACCTGTCACACACTTAGACCAGAACTGGACCTACTGCTGAACGCTCAGCAAGCTCATTCAACACTGTCTAAGTAAGTATTATTTATAAGCAAACACTGGAGGCGGTGGAAGTACTACATACTTTAGAGTATGTTAATTTGTGCATCAATCCGGCGATTTAAATGATCTATTATACATCAACATTTGCTTTTGTTTCAATGCTTCACTAACAGTATTAACCAGTATTAAAACGATCTGTGATGCTCTCCCAACACTGCTGATTATCACATGTCTATACCTATAGCTTAATGCATTATGGCCCGTGGTCATTTACATCAACACATGCCAGGAGACAATCTCCTCTTTATCTTGGGCTCACAGCCCAGACGACATGACATGAGGATTATTGCATGTTACTAACAGCATGTTTTTTCAGGGGTCGAACCCCGCGCTCAGCGTTTTACAGGGCGCGCAGCCCGTTACTAACAGCAACGCATGCTTTGGGGGCGGTCCCCGCGCATGAGGGCTCAACGCCCAACCTAGATGCATGTTTTGGCCCTTGGCCCTCACTAACAGCAATGCATGCTTTTCGGGCTCTACGCCCAAGTGTATGAATGTAGAGCCCGTGGCTCGACTGCTCGAGGGCGCACCCCTCGCATAACCTCTTCTCTTTCTTTCTAACCTCATTTTCCTTCTCTCCTCCTTCGCTCCTCTATCCTGTTATTTCCCTCTGACCTCCTTTAGGCCCTATTGTATAATGTTTTCCTTCTACTATTTCTGTATTTATCTTATAACATATTTGTGCTGTATCTTAGTCGCTTCAGACAAAAAGTCGGCTAAACGTAATTTAATGCAAGGTAATATTATGATCTACAGAATGAACAAATGAACGAAATAAATAAAAGAATGAGGTAGGCACGCAGCCTACATATTTGTGGCATTCCCCGCGTATGATCGGATGAATACAATGAATGAACGAAAGACTGAAAGAAGGCATGCTACCGTATGTCTTTTGGGGACGTCCTCTACGCATAAAAGAATAACGAAAGATGAAATGAATGAATTATAAGGGCTCACGCCCTCGGGGGCGCACCCCGCTCGAGCTAGTATCTAGAGTATGGAAGAGGGCTCGCGCCCTTGCGCTTCGGGGGCGCTCCCCGCTCAAGGCTCGCAGCAAGCGCATGTATGAACGAGGGCATCGGCCCATACTAACAGCATGGAAAGTTGGCGCGATCAAGCGCATCACTGGGCACTACACTCATGTTAACTCTGCTTGTTATTGCACAGAACACCCACATTTAGATGCATCCAGCATGTGCTCACATTACGCAATTCACAAGTTAAATGATAAATAAACTCACTCATGCATGGGGATATTCATGGTATAAATAAAACACACCACTGTCCACAATCTCGGTGCAACATAAAATCGTAACATTGTATTATGCTATTATTAATTAAACATTTTTTTTTCTATTACAGGAAGTAGAAACCAGGTAAAGATCTGCGGTGGGTATATTTATAATTTATACTTTTGGGGTTGGCTCCGCCCTGTCTTCAGTGTACGACAGGATCTGCAGAGCCCAGATGTATCAAGCCCTGGGCCGATGACGGGCCTACGCCAAAGACTCTAATACATGAAATTGTTTCTATACGACTTTCACGAACATATACGTGTACTTGTTTCGCCTACAAATATTTTGTTCAAACATTAAATAATTCAACTAACTAAATTTGCTTCCGGAGTCGTAATAGTAGAAATGAAAGCGCAGCGTAAGTTCTACTATAGACTCCAATGCTACGTCACCTAATTACCTATCCAATCAGATTTTCTCTTCTGCTTTAAATAACGATCACTCATTCAGTACCTTGCTGCATTTCAGACGCTGTTGGTCGCTCTTCCCCTCCTCCCTCCCCGCCGCCTCCAGGTTGGTCCCGTTTGGTTGCCCGGGGGTTGGCTCCGCCCTGTCTTCAGTGTACGACAGGATCTGCAGAGCCCAGATGTATCAAGCCCTGGGCCGATGACGGGCCTACGCCAAAGACTCTAATACATGAAATTGTTTCTATACGACTTTCACGAACATATACGTGTACTTGTTTCGCCTACAAATATTTTGTTCAAACATTAAATAATTCAACTAACTAAATTTGCTTCCGGAGTCGTAATAGTAGAACTTAAAGGAAATGACAACTTGCACACTGATTGGTTCATTTCACATTACACCCAAAACACACACATAATGAATTAAGAGAGTTAATTCATGCCCTTTGCGCATTTTGATCCACACACGGCATACTTTTTGTGCCCATGCGATACCAAAGACACATTCACAACTCAAGCTGTGTAATGCACAATTGACTGATGTGCTATAGATCACTAAATTAGGGACCTTAATGTTGATCTATGTTTTTAATGTATTGTACTATTTTGTATATGGTGTTTGTTAGAGCTGGGCGATATGGCACAAAAAAAAAACTTTTTTTTTTTTAATCCAATTTTCAATTTAAATCGATTTTTTTCCCCTACTAAAAATCAAACTAAAGATGATAAAGAAATGGTTAAAAACTAGTTCTTATTTAGTTTGTTTTCACTTAAATGTCCCCTTTTTGGTTAAAGTGCAACCAGAAACAAGCAAAAAAACAATTGTAAACAGTGAGAACATCTAGTAACTTTTAGAAAGCTTTCTCCAACATAGTTTAGGTACTGACTCAATGCACCCTCAAACTTAAATAAATAAATAAATAGAGCGCGTGGGAGGGAGGGGCTAAGCTCACTCTGAAGTACAGCAGCTCACAGGGGAGCGTCAGTGTTGAAAATTAAAACTCACAGAAAATGGATTTTCTTAAAAACACATCGTCCTTAAATGTAAATTCGAATTAATCGATAAAATCGATTAATCGCCCAGCTCTAGTGTTTGTATTTGTATTATTATTAAGTGTGTATTATATAAAGCAGGAACATGAGGAACAGCTCAAATGAAATTCTGTTCTATATCTAGAAACGCGCTGTAGACTATAGGAATATAGAATGAAGTATCATTTCAGCATCGCTAGGCAATTAGGCTGCAAATTGACTGATACATACAAACACACTCAGTGACACACTCTGAGCACACATGCCAGGAGTGGTGGGCAGCCATTGCTGATGTGGCTGATGTGTCCGGGTCTCGAACCCACACCCTTGTTATGGATGGTCCAGTGATCTAATCGCTGAACCACCACTGCCTGCTGCAGATGTCATTTACATAAATTAGGGAGTGAGCTCTGTCACACTAGAATAAAGACACTCCCTGAAGTCGCAACAGAACCAATTAATTAACCGCCAGAAACTGTAATGAGACTGGGCACGCACAAGCAGACAGCGGATTAAATTCCTAACATGAAGGTTGGTGCAGTGTATTTCTGTCCCAGCTTTGTATGATGCCAGATGGCAGAATCTAAAGATTGAGTCTATTTTTCACTGCATTTCAAACATGTTCCAGCCACATACACACCATCCAGATGGATGAGGTCTGCATGCGTTCGCATCCACCATCCTGTCATTGCTTTGTCTAGTGTAGTCACTCTATGTTGTGCAGTGATATTGAGAATAGTGCATTGCGAAATTCATGATTTGAGACACTCCTGAAGAACACACTTGCTTGGATGCATTTCTGGACAAGAGATTGTATCTGAGAGATACAATAACATTAAACAACTTTAACATGGCTTCCTTTACAAAACTACTAACTACTAATATTTTAAATAGTTCCATAAACACTATAAATGGACCTAAAATACTCAATGTTTAAGTATTCAAAGAGATGTTTCTCAAAAGCTCTATTGCACAAGTAAGACACAAGTTTAGTATCAATTTACAATATGCTATTACTTAAGCCATTAGAGGCATTACAGTATTACAATCAGCCACAGTTCCCTTCTTTCTCCATTTAACAAACAAATTCAGTTCAGTGTGCATTAAAATTATCCTTCAAGCTACAGTATTAATATATTTAAAATGGTTATAGTTAGTGCTCTTAAGCACTAATTCAAGCTATCAAATTTATTGAGTGTTGAGAAAGTGGTCAAATTAATTGAACTGATAAACAACCGCAGCGTGAAGCATCACTACTGAACTAAACACTGATCTTTGAACCGACCAATCAGCTCCTTCACACAGGTATAAGAATAGACCCAACACCATTTCAGCCTACATTTTACAATTAAGTTTTTCTTAAGCCACTAAAATGCTCCTTTTTCAAAAGCACACTGTATTTCTTTTATGTATGCTTTATTTTAAGTGGAATAAGCTAATGTAGAAACAGGTTATGAGTTATGAGTGTGAGTAGGTGATGAGCACATGCTCAGTGTTAATGTTAAAGTCCAGACAGTTTACTATCCCGAAGCATCGTTATCTCACTCAAGGTTCTACACAAAATCAGTCTAACTAAACTAATGAGTCCAGCAGATGCAGCTACTCTATGAGATGAACAGAAGCATCCTGCTGAAAGTCTGTTCTAATCAAGGCTGTCAGTCATTTCATTCTTTCACGCCTTCTTGCTTTATTGCAGAGCTTTATTGAAGAGTCGCATTTTAAACTGATTTCTGGAGGGAAATAAAATGTGGCAGTATAAGCACAGGGAAATCTAAGTTTAGAAATTAGACAAGATGAGAAACACGAAATGGAAAATGGGCTGTTTTAGTGACATTTTACAGCTTTCAATATCTGCTTTAATTATATATTAAGTAGGCGTGAGGGCTGAGAACCTTTCAAGTTCAAGTTCACCTTTTTAAAGTTCACATTATATAAAGATTGTAGACCAATTTAGTGGTATTGGTCTAGAATAATTGATCCAAAGTGAGAGCCATTTAATTCTAATCCACTTTAAATCATTAACTGTTGCTGTCAGAGAGCTTGGAACTTAGGGCCGTGTTCAACATAGTGCAGTGTATCAGTGTGTGGAGCTTTCTGCATGCCGTTGTGTTTTCTACAGTGATGGAAAATAGCGAGGGCTCCGAGTGGTCCAGGCTAAGCATTGCCACTATGATCGGGAGGTTGCTGGTTTGAATCCCTGTCATGCAGCTTGCCATCATCAGCTGCCGGAGCCCTGAGAGAGCACAACTGGACTTGCTCTCTCTGGGTATGTAAATGGCGCTTTTTCCTCTCATCACTCCAAAAGTTGGATGTTGATCAGCACAAGGCGTCTGTAAGCTAATGTATCGGAATCGATTCGCTGCGCTTTCCTCCGAGTGTGCTGTGATGTTGTTCGGTAATGCTACACATCAGCAGCACTTGGAAATGAGGCAGGAAGGCTGACTTTACATGTGTCGGAGGAGGCATGTCTTAAGTTTCACCTTCCTTGTGTTGTGGCATCACTAGGGATGGGGGATATATAGCCGACAAGCAGCTGAAGGGCTGGGACAATCCATCTAGCTAAATTAGGGAGAAAAATGGGAAAAAAGTAGAAAAAAGTTAACTCAGTTTCTTACATTTATTTTGAATTTTATATGGTTGCATAAAATTGAATTCAGGTGTTTCAATCACTTCCATGGCCTCAGGTGTATCAAAACAAGCCTCTAGGCATGCAGACTGCTTCTACAAAAACATGAGAAAGAAAGTGAAAGAATAGTGGTAGACCATGTAAAATGACAGAGCAGGATCCGTGGGTGCTGAGGTGCATAGTATGCAGAGGTCACCAACTGTCTAACCTGTAGAGCAGGGGTCAGAAATAGGCATGAAACATCAGGTTTCGTGAGGCCTGTGAGGTTGTTTAAACTATTGAGATCGACAGTGAAAGAAATAAGAAAAAAAATGCTTCTCTGGCGAGCTTTTGTTTAATTTTCTCTCCTGTCTCTCTGTTGCGCTCGGCGTGACTTTAGTTTCCTCCCGTTCTTGCTTTTCTGCCCGTTCTTGGGCTCCCTATGTCCTTTTAAGGGCTGTGTCCCAATTCACTAGCCAGGGCAGCGGTAGTGTACTGGACTGATGACACGGGTTCGATCCCGCTTGTGGAGCGGTGTGTTTATTTATTTATTTTTTTCTTGGGTTTACCTGCTTTGAGATCAACTGTTCATCAATTAGGTTCAACAACCCTCTGGGCTGGAGAGCTACTAGTCTCTAGCATTCCATCCCATTACACTGCATCTTCCAAAACAAATTTTTTTTTGTGGCCCACCTCCTAATGGCTTGGACAATATCTGGCCCGTGGCCAAACTTAATTGCCAACCCCTGCTGTAGAGTCAGTGACGACAGACCTCTGAACATCATATGTCCTTCAGATTAGCTCAAGAACGGTAGAGTGTAGAGGGTTTGGCTTCAATGGCTGAGCAGCTCATCCAAGCCTCACATCACCAAATGCTATGCAAAGTATCGGATGCAGCTGGGCTTCTCACAAGACTTTAGACTTTAGACTGAGCATACCAAGCGAAGACGTGATTCAGGTGCTATTTCACGTGTTTTCTCTACATGCTACTTTTCTGCTTTAAAGCCGTCATTACAGTAAACTAATCCCCGTACCATATGAGATCCTGGTTTTTGGAATCGCTGCTGATAACATGACTGGATGATTGTTTTTGTTTTGGTCCAAATTTATAGAATATTGCTTTTGCCATTTACACACTGAAATTCCTCATGCTTCCTTGAATGATTTAATGATATTGTGCAGTGTAGTGTGAGAAATATGCAAATCCCTTCCCATCTTTCTTTGAGGAACATTGTGTTTGAACATGATAAATTGTAAAGGATTTTTTCGTGCATTTTTTGAGAAAATGGAGAGCAATTTTTGCTCTGCAAGGAATCATGGATCATGGATAGGGATGTTTAAAGTCAGTGTTTGACCTTATATTTTTATTTGTTCTTACCTCAGTATGTCCCATTTTTTCAGGTTTAGTTGAACAAAAATATCCTATGAAGTGTTTGAAAATTACAACAATTTTTTTACAAAGCCTCCTCATTTCAGGGGCTCAGAATAATTGCACAAATGAACTTTATCATAAAAAAATGTTCATTTTTAATACTTTGTTAAGAATCCTTTGTAAGCAATGACTGTCTGAAGGCTGGAACCCATGGGCATCACCAAACACTCGGTTTTCTCCTTTACGATGCTTTGTCAGGCCTTTATTGCAGTTTCAGTCTTCAGTTGTTGCTTGTTTGTGGGTCTTTCTACCTTTAGTTTTGTCTTAAAACTGTTTGATCAGATTCAAATCTGGTGATTTTACTTCGCCACTACAGAATATTCCACTTCTTTACCTTAAAAAAAAACTCCTGGGTTGCTGCATTTGGTTGAATTTGAGCAGAAAGTAGATCTTTGGACACTTTAGAATTCATTCTTCTGCGTCTGTCTTCTGTTACATCATTAATAAACAGTAGTGACCCAGTGCCACTGGAAGCCATGCAGAACAAGCAATACTTTCTTCTTCCCATCATTCCAGTACAGGCTGATCTTAGTTTTATATGTCCAAAGAACGCTGTTCTAGAACTGTTCTTTTTTGGATGCTTTTTTGATAAAGTCTAATCATCAGTCAAGTCATTTACTGTATATTAATGATCTGCAGCCTGAAGTGAATCCTCTGTATTCACTCTCATGGAGTCTTCTCTTTATGGTAGACTGGGATACTGATACAGCTTCTTTTTGGAGAGTGTTATTCACTTGGGTAAATGTTGTGAAGGGTGTTTCTTTACCATGGAAAGAAGTCTGTAATCATCCCCCACTGTTGTATTCTCTGGAGGTCCAGGACTTTTTGGGTTCCTGAGCTCACCCTGGCACACTTTTTTACCAGAATGTACCAAACTGTTGATCTGGCCATTCTGAACATTTCTGCTATCTGGATTTCTTCTTTTTTCAAACTAATGATGGTCCGTTTCTTTTTTATTGAGAACACCTTTAACCGCATATTGTGAGGTCACAGCAAAAGCTTCCAAATGCAAACACCAAAACTGGAATCAACTGTAGACCATTTACCTGTTACCTGAGGCCAGATTAACGAGTGAATAGTCCATGGAGCCCAGAAAATAGCTTTTGAGATAATTTGTCCTATTAGTTTTGATCCCCTGGAATGAAGAGGCTTTGAAGAAAAATGGTTGCAATTCCTAAATGCTTTACGGGATATTTTTGCTCAACCCCTTCAATTAAACCTGAAAGTCTACACGTCTGTGATATCTCATTTGTTTCACTTCAAATTCAATGTGGTGGCATGCAGATGTTAAATCCTGAAGATTGTATTACTGTCCAAATATTTATGGACCTAACTGTGTCTTGGGTTTTTGTTTTTTTTCCATACTTTATCAGCTTTCTCCTCATCGCAGATAATGTGCTGTCATGGTTCAGAACGTACCTCACTGGGCGCTCGTTCAAGGTGTCGTGGCAAGGACAGCTGTCCTCAGCCCGCTCCTTATCCACTGGGGTTCCCCAAGGTTCGGTACTGGGACCCCTTCTCTTCTCCATATACACCACCTCTCTTGGTCAGGTTATCCGCTCACACGGATTTTCCTACCATTGCTTTGCTGATGACACCCAGCTATACCTGTCGTTCTCACCTGAAGGTCACTCAATCTCTGCACGGATTTCGCAGTGTCTCTCTGACATATCCTCATGGATGAGGGAGCATCACCTTCAATTAAATCTCTCAAAGACTGAACTTCTGGTTATACCAGCAAAACCATCTTTTCAACACAAATTCTCTATAAGTATCGACTCTATCTCTCTCTCACCGACAAAGGTTGCTAGGAACCTGGGTGTTCTGGTTGATGACCAACTCTCCTTCACGCACCATGTGGCCTCAGTTGCTCGGTCCTGCCGCTTTGCGCTCTATAACATCCGAAAAATTAGACCGTTCCTGACGCAACAGGCCACCCAACTCCTGGTACAAGCGGTCGTCATCTCACGCCTCGACTACTGCAATGTCCTGCTAACTGGCCTCCCGGCCTGTGTAGTAAAACCACTCCAGATGATCCAGAACGCAGCAGCACGTCTGGTCTTCAACCAGCCAAAACAGGCACATGTCACCCCGCTGCTCATTGAGCTCCATTGGCTACCAGTTGATGCTCGCATCAAATTCAAAACTCTTACAATCGCCTACAAGGTGATGTCAGAACAGGCTCCTTCCTACCTGCACTCACTCCTGAAGACTTACGCTACCTCCCGGCCGCTGCGCTCCTCCAATGAACGTCGCCTCGCTTTGCCAAACATTCACACAAAGCAATCCAGACTGTTCTCATACAGAGTTCCCCAATGGTGGAACAAACTACCCTCCACTACCAGATCAGGAGAATCTCTCACTATCTTTAAGAAACTCCTGAAGACAGAGCTTTTCAAAGAGCACTTACTCTCTTAACACCTCTAACACACTAACTACTTCTAACCTCATTTCCTTCTTCCCCTCCTTCACTCCTCTATCCTATTATTCCCCTTTGTCCTCCTTTTATCCCTATCCAAAGATGTTTTTCCTTTAAACTTATTTTACATTGTACTTGACTATTGTAAGTCGCTTTGGACAAAAGCGTCTGCCTAATGTAATGTAATGTAATGTAATGTAATTTAAGGTTGGTGTATTGAGATGGTTTCCATCTGTGCAGTCTAAATGTGATTTAATCAGCTTAATAAAATTCTCTTCATACACCATACTGCTATGCTTTTTGGTCCTTACTTTATGCATTATGAATCTGTACCCATTTGAAAAGCACTGTATGAGTAATGCTGAATAGATCCAGGGCAGAACCCAATTTTTGGTTTAAACTAAAGTTAATGAAAAATGTCTGCTTTCGAGTCCTCGGTTAAAGTCGCCATGGCAATAAGAAATCTGCCGCCGTGTATTGCCGCGTTTTTCTGCTACCTATTTTTCACACTGATTGAAGAAAGTAAATTCGGCAAGTTCTAATCTGGTGCCTGGAGACCAGCATGAGCAGCTCCTTCATTGAATGTCAGAAAAATTAAACGCTCCGTATGTCAGGGAAAAGTCAGCTAATTTCATTCCATAATCCTGAAAAAAAAGCTTTCTGAAAATGAGAGGCATCAGTGCGGTCACTTTTCTTCACAGGAAAGTAATTGTTTTCTGTGTCGATGCTGCTGTGCAAGACCAGGAGGCTAATAAGGCTGCATCATGGGCAGGAGAAACTTTCTGTGGAAATGGAAAGTGTTTCATGAAAAATACGTCAAATCATTATGTTCTGGGTTTGTTTTTTGTTTTTTTGAGTTTTTTTTTGCTCGATGCACAAATCAGTTGGATACTCTGAGAACAAGATTGCAGTGTGTGAAAGGCAAGGGATAATTACACACTGATAATAATACTCAGAGTAAAATCAGATCATTTGTATAAGGAGTTTCCTGCACAGTAATGGGGAAAAAAACACATTTAGGGCCCTATTTTACCGATCTATAGGCAAGCCGCCAACCGTGCAGCTTGATTTAGGGCACGTCAGTGTGTCTTCGCTATCGTAAGGACAGGAAAAGTATCCTGGGTGTAATAAATCAGCGTGTCACTTGCCATTCCCATTAAGAGCAGGTGAGCTCTGACTTTGGCAGATTGGTATTTTAACAGTGCAGCACTTCTGCACTTCTCAGCAGAGAAAACTGACCAGTGGCTACAGGAACAGCTATATTTAATTTTAGATTCTGTTTATTGTTGATGTAAAGGTACAACTTATTGGAGGAATTGACCAAATATTAGATGTGCCAAACGTACAGTACCACTCAAAAGTTTGGACAAACCTGTTCATTCAGTATTTTTCTTAAAGGGATAGTTCGGTATTTTTGACATGAGTCTGTATGGCATCATCATAACCAGTGTCGTGCATCCACACTGACTTACCCCCCACAGCGTCCTGTGAGCCGAGTTCTTGTCCAGTTTAGGTCAAAGCGAAAGTAGTCCGGCATGTTTGCTGGGGTCAGGAAAATAACTCCTTTTTCTTCCCAAAGCAGTACGTGTTCAAAAGAGTGATTTATTTACATCACAAAAAACTAACCCTGCAAAAGTCACGCCTCGTAAATCACTTGGGTCCTACTTTCTCTCATTTCGTATCAGTGCGCGTCATTCTGACAGCGAGCTGCGCACGCGTCAACAAGTGAGAAGTAAACAAAGCGACCCAAACACGTAGGCTAGCTGTCAGGTTGCAGCGCTGCGCGCATTGATATGGAACGAGAGAAAGTAGGACCCAAGCGATTTACGAGGCGTGACTTTTGCAGGGTTAGTTTTTTGTGATGTAAATAAATCACTCTTTTGAACACGTACTGCTTTGGGAAGAAAAAGGAGTTATTTTCCTGACCCCAGCAAACATGCCGGACTACTTTCGCTTTGACCTAAACTGGACAAGAACTCGGCTCACAGGACGCTGTGGGGGGTAAGTCAGTGTGGATGCACGACACTGGTTATGATGATGCCATACAGACTCATGTCAAAAATACCGAACTATCCCTTTAATGTATTACTTTATTTAATGTATTTTTTGCATTTTAGATTAATATTAAAGAAATAAAAACAATTAAGGAACACATGTGGAATTACGTAGTAAACAGTAAAAAAGGGTTAACCCTGCAAAATCCCCTGATCTAAACCTGATTAATTGATATGGTTATTTGAGGTGATTTGGGATGAGCTGGAGCTTCACAGCGTGAAGGAAAAGCAGCAACTATTCTTCAGCACCTCCAGGAACTCCTCACCTTCAAGATGCTGAGAAAACTATTCCTGTTGACTCAAACTCATTCAGCCACTGAGAATAAAATACCACGAGTGTGCAGATCTGTCCTCAAAGATAAATGTGCTACTAAGAAGAATCTAAATGATAAAACCTTTTGTTTTTACAATAACTTCATATGTGTTCCTGTATAGCTTTAATATAGTTTTCAATATTAAATTTAAAATGTAAAAAATCATATAAAGAAAGAAAAAAACATTGAATAAGAAGAGGAGTGTCCAAACTATATATTTTTTTACATCCTTCTATGTCAAATTTTGACCCAATGTCAAATTCAGAACCCTGAAAAAGAACTATTTAATGAAATCATTAATTGTCTAGTGTTGCCATGACATTCATATTTATTAGCAGAAGAAGAGCAAAAGTGGATAGAGAGCAGAGATAAAGAAAGAGAGGAAATTGCTAAGGGCTGTGGAGTTTCTTGCCCTGTTTACAATAATGGATATTATTATTTTTAAGTGGATGAATTGTATTGCAGAAAAGAGTAATTCAGGGAGAATAAGGCTATTAAACATTATATAATAAAAGAATGCTGATTCCTATTCAATCAGGCCCAAATCTAATCATGTCCTCCCTACTCTGAATTGTATGAGACCCAAAATTCTATATTTATTGCATCAATTCTAATCAGAAGTAAATATCTGTGTCAAGGTGTGCTTTGTCATGTCTTTCTGTTTTCTACCCTTACATTCCCAAGAGATAAGTTTAATATAAAAAACACTTAATTATAAACCTTAATTCCAAACCTTTACTTGTACTGTATGTAGACAGAATGATGAAACTTTGAGAACAGTTGCCGCCTCTCTGTTTCAGTGCATAGTTACATTTCCGAAAAGGTGGGCATCAAGATACACTGTAGACTACAGGCACATATCTACATGTAGGCCGGTACTCTACAGTGCATTTAGGGCATGTCAGTATGTCTTTGCTATCGTAACGACGGGAAAAATACACCTTGAACGCTTGTACTAATCCTCATAATTAATCATGGATGTTTTTTGGGGGGTGTAATGTGAAATAAACCAATCAGTGTTTCACTTGATATTCCAAAGTGAGAGCCAGGTGCACTCTCTGACATTGTGGGTTGGTATTTTAACAGTGCAGTGCTTCTGTGCTTCTTAGCAGAGGAAACTGACCTGTGTGTTTACAGTGTGAAGTTGTGTGAGCAGGTCATTTACAGGAACAACAATTTTATTTTATCTTTTTTCTGTTGATGAAAAAGTAAAAGTTGGGTTTGTGCACTGCTGCATGTCCTTGTGTGTGTTTGCGTAATGAGCAGAGGTTTACATGCTTTGAGTGTGCAAAACACAATTGCGTTGCCAAGATAGCAATGCACATCAGACGTTTTGCCTGTTGTTAGGGTTCAAATCAGTCAGTGGTGCACCTGTGTTTTCTGCTGACAAGAAAGCAATACACCAGTGAAATAAACCAAAGAGTGGCGAATTGCTATTTTAACAGCGCAGCGCTTCTGCACTTCTTAGCAGAGAAAACTGACTTGCATGTTCACACTTTGAAGGTGTGTGAGCAGGTCATATACAGGAACAGCAATGTTATTATATCTTGTATTCTGTTTATTGTTGATGTAAAAGTTGGGTTTGTGCACTGCTGCATGTCCTTATGTGTGAGTGTAATGAGCAGAGGTTTACATGCTTTCAGTGTGCACAACTGCATTGCCAAGTTAGCCATGAACTGTTGCATTGCCGTTGACTGTTGTTGTTTTCTGCTGCCAAGATAGCAATACACCAAAGAAATTAACCAATTAGAGTGTCACTTGCCATTCCCTCTAAGAGCCAGGTGTGCTCTGACTTTGGCAGATTGCTATTTTGAGGGCACAGCGCTTCTGTGCTTCTCAGCAAAAGGATACTAACCTGCTCAAGCAGCTCATTTACAGGAACAGTTGTGTTATTTTATCTTGTATTCTGTTTATTGTTGATGTTAAAGTCAACTGAGAAAAGCAGTGACAGCAACATGGCAGGGCTGTGATGGGTGCTAATAAAACAAGCAAGGTGTCAGCTGCATCAAATAACTCCGTATAAATTACTCTGTGTAATTTCATGCTTACATGCTGACACTGAAGCAGCAGTGCAATACAATACTGTCCATTATCACAATCCCTTAATATTATGAATATTATTATTCAGCAGTCCCATTTGAGCTGGTTATTCATTTCCAGTAGCATTCAGAAGCTGATTATGTGTAAAAGGGTGCATTTGTGGCAGCACTCATTTCTGGGTACGACTGGTTTGCAATAATTGCGCAAGGCTGATTGACTGATTGAGAGGACAGGGTATGTTTATCTGTGCGTGGCGGACAAGCGCACACTAACGCGGAACATTATCCAGATAATTATTGCCTTTGTGAAACACAACACCCCCGCCAGGATTGGATGAGAGTGAGATAGAGAGAGAAAGAGAGAGAGAGAGAAAGACCGCCTCTCTGAGCCAAACTAAAAACTGTAATTATGTAAAAGCGTGTGAACTCCAACTGTTTGTCAGGGAAAACAAAAGCAAATAGATTGATCCACATTGATGACTAGCGGTCACTTAAGGTTGGGTACACAGGTTGTAGTCTGACACCTGGCCAAGTGCATTAGAATAATGCATGAATAATAATAAAAAGGTCACATGGTCAGAAATTGCATCAGCTGTATTAAAACTAAAACAAAATAGAGCTGCAAGCGGCAATTAAGGGTCCAAGCACAATTTAAGCTTCTATTTAGGTTTTATTCTGTTTAGATCTTACACACTGCAAAAGGCGCATGGCGGTGTTCATTGCTGGCTTACCCCCCACCAACAGTCTATTTCAACGCCTTGCGTCTGTGTCATTTAAATTGCAACAGTGCTTGTGGATATACAGCTCTGGAAAATTTAGGAGACCACTTCAGTTTCTGAATCAGTTTTTCTAAATTTTGTTATTTATAGGTTTATGTTTGAGTAAAATTAACATTTTTTTTTTATTCTATAAAGTACAGACAACATTTCTCCCAAATTCCAAATAAAAATATTATCATTTCGAGCATTTGTTTGCCAAAAAATAAGAAAAAGCTGAAATAACAAAAAAGATGCAGAGCTTTCAGACCTCAAATAATGCAAAGTAAACAAGTTCAGAAATCAATATTTGGTGGAATAACACCGGTTTTTAATCATAGATTTATGCATCTTGGCATGTTCTCCTCCACCAGTCTTACACACTGCTTTTAGATAACTTTATGCCTTTACTCCTGGTGCAAAAATTCAAGCAGTTCAGTTTGATGGCTTATGATCATCCATCTTTCTCTTGATTATATTCCAGAGGTTTTCAATTTGGTAAAACCACATTTTTAAGTGGTCTCTAAATATTTCCAGATCTGTATGTATGCTAATGGTCATGATGGTCGGAAAGTGAGGTTTGTTCAGGTTAATTTCTGGTGTATTTCTATCTTAGAGCAGAAAACACAGGTGCGCCACTGACTGATTAAAACTCTGATAACAGTCAACCCTCTGACGTTCATGGCTATCATTATAAACACACAAGAACATGCAGCAGTGTGCAAAATCAACCTTTACAGCAACAGTAAATATAATACTAAATATTACTAAATGTTTTGAGCTGCACAAGGTGTAATTTACCCGTCGTTATGATAGCAAAGACACACTGACTCACCCTAAATAGGCCCCTATATGTCGAAAGTATGCTGTAGACTACATGTAGCCTACATTCTTTATAAAGTAGGCACCTCTTGCTTAGATGACAGTTGCTTAGATGTCAGCTTTATGAGCTAAACATCTGCACGGCAAAAAAACTAATTCTTAGCAAGTAAATATATATATATATATATTTTAAGGCAATAAATCTTATTTTCTTCTGTGATAAGACTTTTTTTATTATTTTGTTATAATAATATTTTAATTAGTCTCACTTAGAATTTTTACCTTGTTTTAAGTAAATTGAATTAAAAATAAGCACAATAAGTCAGCAATGAAGTTATTCTGAAAAATCTGTGACTTTTGCTTGGTTTAAGTCTTGGTTAAGGCTTTATTTACTTTACTCATTTTGAGACTCTTTTCAAAAAAATATTACTAAGAAAAATTTACTGTCCCCATTGGCAGATTTTTTTTTATTCTTTTGCTTAAAGTAAGCATATCGGTCTTAATTTACATATATTTTGTCTAGTTTTTGCCAAATAACTTTTTGCAGTTTAAAATGGCTTTCAGGAAACAGCTGTGCTGAACTTGTCAAGAGTTAATTATTTATATTTCTTGCCTCTTAATGTGTTTGAGAGTATCAGTTTTTGAAGAGGTAGAGTTGGTATACAGTAATTAGCTGTATTTGAGTAATGTTCTGATCCATATTATGGCAAAAAATACTCAACTAAGTAAAAAACAGAAAAAACTTTAAGAAATGAAGGTCAGTCAATCTGTAAAAAATAAAGAACTTTGAAAGTATCCTCAAGTGCAGTCGCAAAGACCATCAAGTAGTATAATGAAACTGGCTCTTGTCTCTTCATTCGCTTTGTAAGCTGGCCCACTGGGTCATCCAGCAATAAGAAAAGTTTTAGAACAGCTCAGCCAGGCTAAGCTCAGTCTATGGTGAGCTATTTTATCACTTAAATTGGAATTCCCATCTGAACAAAAGTCCTGTTTGGGATTACTCTGTGTACAGGCCGGGTTCTGACTAACGAAGGTTGATGGCAGGGCTGATAAAAGGGAGCAGGGCAATGCTCAGCAAAGCAAACCAACTCAGAGCTTTCACTGACTCGATAGTGAGCAGAGCATAAACAGCAACCTCTAAACATCTATAGATATACTGATGCAGATATTCAGGGTTTGATTAGTTCTGTTACTAGAGTTGACTGTTGTTCTATCCCTTAGGTGAAATGAAAGTTTTGACTGGTTTTACCAATGAGTTCATCTGTCTGTTGTCTCATCATGTTAAAATGAAGGTTTTGATCGATTCCTTCAAGTTTAAATATCTGTTGTTCTATTCTCAGCCAAAAATTAAGAATTTATTTGCCCCACCATTCAGTTTGCTTGTGTCTGTTGTCCCACTTAAAGTCCGGTGTAAACTTGACTTTTCGTGTAGTAAAACATGATAAAGTGTACTAACCTTTGTTGAATAGCCCACCTCCATTCTCCTGCAGTTTTCTGAGATCCAGTAATTTCATTCCGTTTGTCCAAACACGCTTTAGAATGGATAATATGGGGCATATTTTTGCCCCATGCAGATTAATCAGTTTTTACACTGTTATCCAGGCACAAAGTAGCTCCGCACCTCATTGGTAGAATCCGGAGAGCCCTGACATTTAAAACGAGGCATTCCTAACTTTAAAAGTGCACAAGAAGGTTGTAAACAGTTTCTAACATTGAGCTTTTACTATCTGTTGTTCCACCCCCACCAGAAATTAAGGTTTATAGCTTTTACCATTAAGTTTGATTGTCTGTTGTCACACCATCATGTACTTGATTTTTTCGATGCAGAAAGTGTGAACAAAAGTTTAAATTCTTAATATTCTTTTCTTTCCAGCTCAACTTCATTTTGTTTGTTAACATCGTCCGAGTTCTGGCAACAAAGATCCGCGAGACTAACGCAGGAAGATACGACACACGGAAGCAGTACAGGTAAATATGAACATTATATTAATTTCTTAATACTGTACATGTTTTTTTCTGAAGAAATAGTCTTAATTAAGAGAGTTTTCACACTTATAGTTGCTTTGATTTGCTCTGAGTCAGTTAAGAAGTTTGAAGTGTTTTTTCATTGGTTTGGTTTGGTTTCAAACAGGGCAAAACATTCAAGCTAACCAAAATGAGCCACAACAAATCATGTGAGAATTCTGTCTAAACATATTGGTCAGACCTGTGTGGAACAGGAGCATGAACATAAATACAGGACAAAAGTTCTGTCTTCTGGCCTAGTCCATATTTCTGCAGTGCAGTTTAAATTTGATCAACTCGTGTTAGCCTGTAAAAACCATATGCTGTTTGTAGTTACAGTTCTGTCACAGTAACAGGTTGCACTTGTTGTGGAACTACTTTTTGGAAGTAGGTGCATTCTGTATTAAAGCATTTTCATTATGAATTTCTTGAGGTTCTTTTGTAAAAAAAAAACTGTTGTATAAAAGCAATAGAACACTGGAGGTTGTGTGGTTTTGCAATTTTTTTATTTGCTTATTTTGTTTCCAAAATTATTCTATTGCTTAATTAAAACCCAGAAATCAGTATTTCAGAAAATGTAAATATTATATAAGACCAATTGGTACTTTCTGCAGTGTGGGCAGTGTGCCAAGTCCTGCTGGAAAATAAAATCCGCATCTCCATAAAAGTTGTCAGCAGAGGGAAGCATGAAGTGCTGTAAGATTTTCTAGGAAAAAACTGCACTGACTTCGGACTTGATAAAACACAGTGGATCAACACCAGCAGATGACATGTCTCTCCAAACCATCACTGACTGTGGAAACTTCACACTAGACCTCAAGCAGCTTGAAGGAAAGGTACACAGTAAATTTGCCAGTGTTAAATCAACACTGTTAGTATTAAATCAACATTTAGAGTGTTGATTTAACACTGGAAAATTTACTGTGTACCTTTTTTAGTTTAATGAGCTCAGTTGTTTATACACATATTTATTTGCACTTATTATTAATCAGTGCAGTAATCCACATAATTCCAGTGTGTTCACTCACTTTTTCTCGCAGCTGTATTTGTAGTACTGTACTTTAAAGAAACAAACAACAAACAAAGCATGCCTCTCATTTTAAGGGACAGAGAGCGTGCCGTGAGGGCACATCCTGTGCTGTGAGAGATAAAACAGAACACGTATTCATTATAAATTGAACAGTGCTGTGTGGTGACAGCGGTACAACACTGTTCATTTACTGAGGAAGAATAAATTGAATGTAATAATGCTAGCTGTTTCTTTGTTAGGCTGCTTATTTTGTTAATGGTAATGTTCATTTCATACAGAGGCTCATTTTAATCTGCCCTGCCTTTCTCAACTACTGTTGCTGTTGCTTTTGTACGTAGGCAGCTTTTGTGGGAACAGAGCGAGATATACAAAGAAGATGAGAGAAGCAATAGAAAGATATGCACAAAAATGAGAGAAGGAGGGGAGAGAGATGCCCAAGGAAAATGAAAGAAGTAGGTGGGAGAGAGAGAGAAACATAAGAAAATAGGACAAAAGTGAACAAATCAGCTTCACTTGTTCAAGACATCGATTTCAAGAGATGTTTTGGCAGCCCTGCTCATTTTTTAAGATTTTCCTTTATAAATCTTAATGGTTGTTCGGATCAACTATTTCAGTTAAATATATCATATATCAGATGAACACAGTGATATTTGAGAAGTGAAATAAAGTCTATAGGATTTAAAGAAAGTGTGCAATAATTATTTTTAAAAAATTAGGCAGGTGCATAAATTTGGTTGGTGTTTTTGCTTAATGTTACTTACTTGTCATATTTGTATATTGTAATAGATTATAGATAAGAGTAGAGAATAAAGGGTACTATAGGATAATATCAATAATAAATGTTTACTGCAAGCACTAACATTTTTTTATTATTATTACCACATGTGGTGGAGATGCTTTAGGCTTGATATGCAATTTATAAAAAAAAAAAAACATATTCCATCACTTGACTCTAAGTTTCCCAGTTTGGTTTTATCCACCTCCTACTACTTAAAAATATTATTAATATTTTTATATTATTAATATTGAATATAGGTCTTTTTGTAATTTTTGCCTGTTTCCATTTTTATGCACATTTTCAGAATTTGCTAAAACTTGGTGAATAGAAACTCTGCTATATAAAGTAAAGAGTAAAAAAGTGTCAGAGATAAGACGAGTGCACTCTATTAGTAAGCAGTACTGGACCGCTGTGGGCCTCAGTTCTGCGGACTTTGATAAAAAAATTCCTCTCATTTTTGAACTGTTCCATATCTTATTACACATTGGGGACGAATAGCTTCAACTTTAGACCCCTGGAGCTGCAGGCCCTCTTACAGTCAGACAAGTAGTCTGCCCTCATTACCCTGCTATTACTCTTAAAGAATCCTTTAAAAAGACTGAATGTACTTGTAAGTGGAACTTTCCCAAACTCAGAGCGACAGTGCAGCTGTGGGATTTAGCTAAACTGCCTGCGTGTCTTTAGTCCTTAAAATATCTTCTTTTACTTTAGAATAACTGTGGGTGGAATAGAAGCTTATACCGAGTGTCAAAGCTTTTGTTATATCTTAATATTAATTTTATACTTAGTCTTAACCTGTCTCTGTATCACACTGAAACAGTGGGTGGCCAGCATAGGCTGTAAGTGCTCATGTTATTTTTATTATCTTTAGCTTTACAGGTAAATTACACAAATGAAACCAGGTGACAAGGCAATACCAATATTATACTTGGCCCTTGTGTTGGCACAAGGGGCTTGGGCTGATTCCCATATTATACTTTGCAACCAGAGTATTGGCAGAAGGGGCTCGGGCTAATTCCCATATTATACTCAGCAACCGGGGTGTTGGCACAAGTGGTGCTGGCCATTTTTCATATTATAATCAGCAACCAGGATATTGGTAAAAGCGGCTCGGGCTCATTCACATAACTTACACGGCAGCCAGAGTGTTGGCATAAGGGTCACGTGCCAGTTCCCATACTATATTCGGCAACCAGAGAGTTGACACATGTGGCTCAGGCTGATTCCCATATTATACTCGGCAAACAGGGTGTTGGCATTGGCAGAAAACTGCCCAGATGTGAGCTGAGCATTTGGGCCAGAATCAGACCAAGTCTCTTAGCAAAAGGGCCAGAATTGGACCAAGTGTTTTTGCTATCTGGGTGCATAAATGAATTCCACCTCTTCTCTTAACACTCTGTATCCAGCTGATGAAGGGCTGATGGGTTGAATCAGGTGTGTGTAATCAGGCAGAACACTGAGCGCCGCTGTGCTGTGATCCGGAATGAACCCTGTTTGACAGCCCTGCATTAGGGATCTTATACCATGCTTTGTTTTAATGGTCTTATTGAGGGCTTACTTCTGTCACATGCTTATATTCTATTCAAAGAGAAAGTTTTTTCTTATTAAATACAAAATCTATACTTAAAAGTTTTGAAGTTTAGGATCAGACCAGGATGGATGAATACACCCTTAGTTTAGAGTTTCTGCTGCACATGCTCATCTGCAAAAAAAATGTTTCACCCAGAGGGAATTAACCAACAGGAATATAACTTGAAGGGTAGGTTTGACACTGTGCGACATGCAGATTATTCAAGTTTCACGCTCAGTCGTGCATGTGACGTAAACAAGAACAGGCGTCGTCACTGACTGACTGATAAAGAAGTCCCGTTGTGCATGCTTTCTATTTTGACTTGTGCTGTCTTATTGGACGCATCATTTACAAGGGAAGTACGCCTCAAGTAATTGAAAGCTTTTGAGAGGGGTCAGATTGTAGGGCTTCTGCTGTGGGTGGCAATGGATAAAAGAGGCATGCACCAGCAACATAAGTGATCTGCAGACCTACGTTATAAACATGGAAAGGGAGAACTTATGCATTATTCGATATGAACAGAGTTATACTTTGAGACATACTTTGAGTAGTGATGCCCTGCATGAGTCATCCTGTTAGTGCCAGCACCATTGGCAGGCGGCTGCACAATGCTGGGCTGCTACAAGCACACAGACCATTGCAATGTCTAGACAGTGTTGATGTCCATTCAGCATGGTTAGTGGTTAGCTAGCTGGCAAGGTTACCTTTTAGCCTAGCACCTGCTTACTTCAGCTTCCCCGCTAGGAATGCAATGGCATAAGAGAAAACTGAATCATTTATACCGAAATTGGATTCATTAATTCATTTTAACTCATATTACAGAGTTTCCTGTAAAGATAGCACTTTTTAGGCAGCTGAATTGTGTAGCTTTTTGTGCAACTGCAACTTCAAAAACATTTCAGTGTATCTGCATCCTTTATAAATTGAGTTTCTGGCATGTTTTGCTGTCAAAGGCTATTTGCTTTAATGAGCACGCATGTCTAATGATGACCATTGACTATGTGTGTGTGTGTGTGTGTGTACCAACCCACACACACTTAATGGTAAGATTACCCTATGCTACTCCACAGACTCTGACCTCATTAAAGGTGTAATTGAATTGCTAATGGATTCCATTACAGCAGCCCAGATGAGTTGGTGAGGGTAAGGAATGGTAAGCTGATGGAATTGGGCTTGCCGGTGTGTTGGATTAAAGCACTTGAAAGCACATATTCCCAGCTCACAGAAGAGGGTCACTAAATCCAGCTCTTGTGGTTAATTCGTCTGAGAGGGTTCCTGTCCTTGGGGCTCAATCATCGTTCTCGCTCTCTTTCATTACTCAAGTGATTCTACACTACAACCAGACAACCCTGAATGGTCTAACTGAAGCAAAGTCAAACTTTCCTCAGATAAAATGCCTGCTTTTAATTTATTTTACAACTAGTTACCTTAATAGACTTCAATTAAAGTTTGTTTCGGTAACACACAGTACTGCATGAGGACAAGAGCTGTATTGAAGTGTGTGTGAAGTTCAAGAAAACCATTCGGAGGCTGAGAAATAAGAATAGCTCCGTCGTGCATGTAATGTGAAAAAAATGGGTGTCAGCGCTGTACCTGACTGACTTTTATAAAGTAGTCCTGATGCGCATGTTTGAATTTGAAACAGCAATTGAAACAGTTTAAAAGGGGTCGTATTGTAGGCCTAGTGGTAAGCCAGGACTCAAGCATGATGTGGGTGGCAGTGGATGAAAGAGGCACACACCAGCAACATGGAGGGTCTGCAAACCTATGCTATCCATGGAATGGGAGTACATATGTATTTCCCAACATGCACTCAAGAGCCACAATTGCAGACATGCCAGCACCATTGGCAGACGGCCACATGATGTTGGACTGCATGCATGCAGACCATTACTATGACTGCCCTTAACACTAAAAATTACCCAAGATGGCAAAGGTGTCGTGCTAGATGTGGCAGATATGGGTGATCTGACCCCTTAAATTGAAGTTTGTTTCGGTAACACACAATACAGAAAAGAGCTGTATTAAAGTGTGTGAAGGTCAAGAAAACCATTAAAAGGCTTAAAGACAAGAATAGCTTATCTCTCCATCTCTCTCTTTTTCTCTCTAAACAGGAAGCTGGCCAAGTCCACACTGGTGTTGGTTCTGGTGTTTGGAGTGCACTACATTGTGTTTGTGGGAATGCCACACACCTTCACTGGCCTGGGCTGGGAAATGCGCATGTATTGTGAGCTCTTCTTCAACTCGTTTCAGGTAAAAACACATGTAATCTTATTTAATCAGCTGAGCCATTTGGTTGTAAAGTTAAGAGTTGTGTGTCATCCTCACTATCCATGTCCAACAGTGGTGGATAAATAGACATACCCCAGATAAAATATTACTCCATTAAAGTAGTAAAGTACAAGTGCTCCCTTTGGAACTGTGCTTGATTAAAAGTAAAAACATATTTGCCTTTAAAGGTACCTAAGTTTTTTGTTCGCTTAATCAGTTAAATTAATTTTAACCGAAAAGACTCACTGTCACTCTACTTTTATTTATTTTTTTTTACACTGTGCAGCTTGATTTAGGGTTGTGCGGCTTGAAACGTACAAAAGACATGTACTAATTCTCTTAATTAATCATGTGTGTGTTTTGCCTGTAACGTGAGATAAACCACTTAGTGTATCATTTGCAATTCCCTTTAAGAGCCAGTTGCGCTCTGGCTTTGGCGGATTGCTATTTTAACAGCGCGGCGATTCTGTGATTCTCAGCAGAAGGAACTGACCTGCTCATTCATGCTGTAAAGGATCGTAAGCAGGTCATTTACAGGAACAGTTATGTTCTTTTATTTTGTATTCTGTTTATTGGTGATTATTGTTGATGTAAATTTTGGGTTTGTGCACTGCTGCGTGCCCTAAATCCAGCTGCACGATACGCAATTGACAGGTGCGCTATAGATCGCTGAAATAAGGGGCTCTAGTGTTGTGGGAATAGTGCTAGTGATAGTGGGAGATCATATAAATGGAGATTGGATAATTGGCCTTCCATGTAGAAAAAAATAAAGAAATAAACTATTTAAAAAAGAACTCAGTATAAACAATAATACTTCAGCTCATATTCTGCATATCTCAGTTTACCTGGTTACAAATTGATTTGCTTGTGTGATAAACTAACATTTTCACACATTTCAACAAATATGATTTTAGAAACAGTAGGTATACAGTAAAGGTATAGGGATCTATAATAAGCACACAGTTGATGTGTGTAAATAAGTGATGTTCAGTGGGAGAGTCTTCACTAATGTGCAGAAATGCATGTGCACACACACTGTCACGTCCCCCTGCATCCACTTTGTCTTTGCATTAGCTCAATCTGGGAAAGGTCATGGCCTGTTTTCTGTATGTATGAGTGCATGATGAGTGAGTGGTGTGAGGGTGTGTGTGTGTGTGTGAGTCATGAAAGAGCTTCTTTGCTGCAGTGCCACTCACCAGCTCTTTTTGCTCTCTCTCAGGGCTTTTTCGTGTCCATCATCTACTGCTTCTGCAATGGTGAGGTGAGTAAGGTCAGCCTTCAGCTCTGTGTGTGTGTTTATTTACAAAGCTGACTCAATTGGTTTGTCGCAGGTTTTTTCTCACCATAATGTTCTGTCAAAAGCATTATTTTCACTTGAGTGGTAGTGACAGTCATCCTACCTGATGACACTGTGGATAAGAGAGATGGGCGACACAGTAAAAAAGCAGCATCATGATACAAAAGGGTTTCATTAGGCACAATAGATTATCAAAAACACTTTAATATCAGATAAATATAGCCTGAGTAAATATATAAAACACTGTTTAAATTATACTTTATTAGTATTTATTAAGGGAAAAAAATCCCAAACCAATCTAGCCCTTTGTGAAAAAGTGTTTGCCTCATTTAATCATTATGAAAAAAAAAATCCGGAAATCAAAATGTATGACTTTTTAATAATTTATTTGTGTTACTGAGTCAAATAAGTATTTAAACACCTGCCAATCAGCAGAAATTCTTGCCCTCAAAGACCTCCCAGTTTGCCTCGAAAAAAAGTACACCTTCACTCCACTTATTATTCTAAATTAGAATTTAGAATAACATTGTGATTTCCAGATTTTTCTTTTCTTTTTTTTTCATGCACCTAAGATGAAAATATAAAAAAAAAGTGAAAAAGTGGGAGAACTTGCAAAGTCGCTGGGTGTTCAAATACTTATTTTCCTCATTATAATAGGTTTAGGGGCAAACACTTTTTCACTTAGGGCCAGGTTGGTTTCGATATTTTTTTTTCCTTAGTAAATGAAGTTATCATTGAAAAACAGCTTTTTATTCTATAATAAGATGAAAAAAAACTTTTTACACTGATTTACAGTGATGATTTACAGAGTGATACAGTGCGATGATTTACAGAAAACACATATCTGTAAGTTAAACCTTTTCAAAACAGTGCTGCTGTGTGATAAAGTTTACAGTTATTTTTAGGCGACAATGTAGTGGTTTAGACTTCAGATATGTGGTTTATTTGTTAAAAAAGCAGCTATGTGAAAATGTCCTCCTACATTTTCGGAACAACACTTTCCACTTCCCTGAGAGGGTGATGTCATCAAGTACGCAGTTGTTCCAAATACAGAATAAAAGTCCTGCATCCTCCCGTTCTCAGAAGTATGCACTCGTAAGCCAAACTTACCAAATCAGTTCTGGCCAAGTACAGGAGTCCAAACTAGTGTACTCCATATTGAGTCCTGAACATTTTCGGGAAGGTTATTTCAGTTGGGGTGCATTATAAGAAAAAGCTCTTTACCCTGCATTTTACCCAGAATTTTGGGGACTTTTTGGGGACACAAAAGGGCACCTTATATTGATCTTAACACAAACGTCAACCTACTGGTGATCATAATTCTACCCTAATATTACCACAGAGGTAGATTTAAACATATCTTACAGTTTTTCTCAATTGGTTTGGCTCATTTCTTGAAACTGAGATGACATTCCTATAACTAAAAGGTAAATTGGCCAAACAGACTTACAGTTCTTCACAACACTTCAGATAACCAGCAAAATGTCATATGTCTCCCAAAACGTTCATTTTTGCTTCAAAATGAAGTCTTTCTCCCATATAAATAGTCAGTACCATAAAAATGGCATAGATCCTTCTCAATTGCTTTGGCACATTTTCATTAATTTTGTCCATCTGTCAAAATAAACTGGACGGTGCAGCAAAACTACATGGATCCTCATCACTGCTCATATCGCTCCAAAAACAGTTTACCCACGTGTCAAAACTGATTTCCTTTCTCACACAAATCATCAGTGCCCCCAAAATGCATTGTCCCTTTGGCATTGTGTAAGTACTGCAGGTCAAAATGCTTAGATGTTTTGTCTTTATGGCAGAGGTCTAGCTAAAGGAATACGATTTTCACACCACACACACTGCACTCTTTCTGCTGAGGAAATTGTAACTATTTTTATTTACAAGTACATTTTTACACATTACTGTAGGTAGAAAGAAAAGAAAATACTAAGGAAAATGTATCAAATATACTATGTATACAAAATACAAAAACCGGCAAAAACAAAACAAAATACATTACAGTAGGTAAAAAAATAGTCAAGCATCACAAATGCAATACAGTAACATTCTGACTACTCTGTGTCACTCCCCTCTCTCCATCACCTTCCTGGCCATCCATCCGCTGCAGTCTGTTTGGCCATAAATTCTCATCAACATTGCATCTGATATGTTCTTTAGCAATGCACTGTGGGAAGAATGCCTGAGCCATCCTCTACACTGATCGCCACAGGACTATATAATCATTATATCATCACAGGACTAGCATCAAAGAACTAGCACCAGGCCAAGATGTATACAGTGGATAGAAAAAGTCTACACACCCCTGTTCAAATGGTAGGTTTTTGTGATGTAAAAAAAATTACAATAAGACAAATAATTTCTACCTATAATGTGACCTATAACCTGTACAATGCAATTGAAAAACAAACAGAAATCTTTCAGGGAGGTGAAGTAAAAATAAACAACTGAGATATTGAGGTTGCATAAGTGTGCACACCCTTTTATAACTAGGGGTGTTGCTGTGTTCAAATTTAACCAATAACCTTCGAACTCACTTTAAATTGGAGTCAGCACACACCTGTCAACAATTAAAGTGCCTCTGATCAACTCCAAATAAAGTTTAACTGTTCTAGTAGGCTTGTCCTGATATTTTTGTAGCCACATCTTTCAGCACAAGCCATGGTCCACAAAGAGATGCCAGAGCATCAGAGGTATCTCATTATTCATAGATATCAGTCAAGTGAAGGCTACAAAAGTCATTAAATATACCATGGAACACTTTGAAGACTGTCATCATCAAGTGGAGAAAACATGGCACAACAAGACATTACCAAGAACAAGACATTTGACAAAAATTTATGATAAGACAAGAAGAAAATTGGTCAAGGAGGCTGCCAAGAGGCCGACAGCAGCACTGAAGGAGCTGCAAGAATTTCTGGCAAGTACTGGCTGTGTAGTACATGTGACAACAATCTGCCGACTTCTTCATGTGTCTGTGCAAAACAAACATCCAGAAAACATCTAAGCTCTACTTAATTTTCCAAAAATTCATCTGATATCTACCAAACGCATGTGGGAAAATGTGTTATGGTTTAATGAAACCAAGGTTAAACGTTTTGGACATAATTCCAAAAGGTATATTAGGCGCAAAAGCAACACTGCTCGTCACCAAAAGAACAGCATACCTACAGTGAAGCATGGTGGTGGCAGCATCATACTTTGGGGCTGTTTTTCTTCAGCTGGAACTGGGGCTTTATTCAGGGTGGACGGAATTTTGAACAGTTCCAAATACCAGTCAGTATTGGCAAAAACCTTCGGCCTCTGGTAGAAAACTGAAGATGAAAAGGAACTTCATCTTTCAGCACAACAATGACACAAAGGACACATCTAAATCAACAAAAGAATGGCTTCAGCGGTATAAGATTAAGGCTTTGGAATGGCCCAGCCTGAATCCAGACCTGAATCCCATTGAACATCTGTGGGGTAATCTGAAGAGGGCTGGGCACAGGAGATGCCCTCACATTTTGTCAGATTTTTGAGCAGCAAAGAAGAGTGGGCAAATTTTGCCACATCAAGATGTGTCACGCTGATAGGTTCCTACCCAAAAAGACTGAGTGCTGTAATAAATGCAATAGATGTTGCAACAAAGTATTAGTTATATGTATTTAACCAGGTGATTTTAAGTTTTTTGTTTTATATTTTTTCGCTGTAAAGATTTATGTTTGTTTTTCAATTGCATTGTACAGGTTATAGGTCACATTAAATGTGAAAAAAGTTATGAAATTATTTGTCTTGCTTTAATTTTTTTACAACACAAAAACCTGGCATTTGAACAGGGGTGTGTAGACTTTTTATATCCACTGTATATAGAGCAATGCCAGCATTCAAAATAATAGACAACAAACTGATGGATTGGTCACCAGTAATGTGGGACACTCATTTTCGTCAAAACCTGCTTTCACCTGTTACCTACTCACCTGATTGTAATGAATTTATGAAATGTTCCAAAATATGTGTTCTGTATTGTATTACAATTTCTTAATTCATTTTGACAATTGAGCAGACTATTCTGCAGATGATGACTTATATGATGAAATTGTGCTGACATGTTTTGAAGAGAACAACCATTACACTGAGAACTAACCAATTAAGATAGATCAACAAGATGCATTCTTTTGGAAAATGTACTAAATGTAGGATGATTGTGTTAAGTGTAGGCTACTTGTACAAAACCATTTGCAAAGATGTACTAAGTGCTTGAGACATGTACAAAGCATTTGAAATGTGATGAAAGCAATGAGAAATGCCATTCTGTTATGAGAAACTGCAAGTTAGTTTGGGAATTTGTCCATGTTATTTTGAGAATGTCATCTCAGTTTCAAGAAATGAGCCAAACCAATGGAGAAAAACTGTAAGTTAAAACCAACCAAAATTAGCTAATGCATATTAATGACTCATTTTAAGCTCCAACTGACAACTTTCTTCCCACAGGCATTTTCATACTTTGATAAGGTTAATTGGCCAAAACACTTGAGGTGAATTGCCACTACACCAGTAATCCCTGCACCCCACCAAGCTTTGCGTGAGCTGGAACAGCTGAGTAAAGAAGTCCCAGATACTGGACTCAGAAATTGAGATTTATCTCAAATACACCACAGACCATTTCACATTCAGAAATGTCAAGTTAAACGGTGTGACCTTTAAACATTTATTCATATTTAAGCTCTCCAGGTGCCGGGACTGCACGCTTAGCTCTGAACTTTACACTGAAAGCCACAAAACCCTAACCCTAGACAATTCTATCTAATGTCTTTGAATATTGCGTATCACCAATTCAAATAGCACCGATCCTCTAGTTTAAAAGTGTTTTTACTCCAGATCATGTGTTCAGGGGTCATCACCAATATTTTAAGGGTAAAGACCTCAGCATACTTTTATTGAAGAGACAATACCTGACACCTGGCTTAAGTAAATTATGGCGTTGTGTATCATAACAGATATGATTTGGACCCAATTCTATAATTCAACGAAAACATTCTGAAACAATACAGAATTTTAGCTCCACCTTTTAATTCCTATTGGCGTACATCTCTGGAAAAAAATAAGAGACCACCTAAAAATGATGAGTGTCTTTGATTTTATCAAATTAAAAACCTCTGGAATAAAATCAAGAGGAAGATGGATGATCACAAGCCATCAAACCAAGCTGAACGGCATAAAGGCATAAAGTTATCCAAAAGCAGTGTGTAAGACTGGTGGAGGAGAGCATGCTAAGATGCATGAAAACTGTTGATTAAAAATTAGGATTATTCTACTTTCCAATTTTGATTTCTGAAGTTTATGAATATGTTTTTTTTTTTTTTGCATTACTTGAGGTCTGAGATAGATAGATAGATAGATAGATAGATAGATAGATAGATAGATAGACAGACAGACAGACAGACAGACAGACAGACAGACAGACAGACAGACAGATAGATAGATAGATAGATAGATAGATAGATAGATAGATAGATAGATAGATAGAAATCATCATGTAAAAAGTGCTTTTTATTTACTCAGGCTATATTTATCTGATATTAAAGTTTGTTTAATAATCTGAAAAATGTAAGTATGAAATCTGTGAAAGGGGCAAACAATTTTTCAAGTCACAAAAAATCTAAGTGATTGGGCAACAAAAATATGATTTGCCAAAAGACACAGTATTCTAATAATCAGACTGGTTGGATTGTATGCAAATCATGGTTTTGTACCATCACCAACTTCCTCCTTCTCTCATCACCAGGTTCAGACCGAGATGCGGAAGATGTGGCTGCGTTGGACACTAGCGTTCGACTGGAAGGGTCCGGTCGTTCTGGCCAACTACCGCTACGGTTCAGTACTAACCAGCCTGAACAGCAGCGGCAGCGTCCACTCCCAGCTTCCTGCAGCTGCCCGTAGCACCGTCCTGCTGTCCAGCCGCGTGTACCGCTCATCCAGCAGGACCAGCAGCACCCGCGCCTCCCTCTCACACGGCACACACTCGCACACGTGCGCCCACGTGACCCTGCCCGGCTACGTCTTCAGCAACTCCGACGTGGAGAGCCTGCCGCCGTCCATCCCTGAGGAGAACGAGGAGGAAGCCAAGCGTGTAGATGACATCACTCTGAGAGAGAACGGCAACGACCTCACGCTGAGGAAGAGCACAGAGGACACCTTCACAGACAGTGCCAAGCTGGAGGATGACGACGAGGACGACATCATTCTGGGAGGCGACGCCAAACACATGAACGCTGCAGCATTCAGAGAGAACAGGACACTGGCGGGGGATGACATCTTCAGAGAGAGTGCGAGTGATGTCAGACTGAAGGATTCTGCTTTGAGGTACAGCAGTTTGGATCAGGAGGAGGAAGAGGAGGAGCTGTAGGACAAATCCCAGGATCCTCATCGACTGATCAGGTGCCTTTTCACAGCTGTGCGTGGAGTTGGCTAGAATTGACAAATCACAAAAGAGAACAACAACAAAAAGAATCCATATATATACCATATACCATATATACATCTGAGGTCATCAGTTACGATCCTTTCCGACAGCACTATTTTTTGGACTGAATTGACTGAAATCAGATATTTTGCCTTAATGTGACAGATTGAATTCTTTATGTGGCAGGGAGCTGGGTTGATGTACCTGATTCACATAGACTAAGCTTAACTAAGCTTAAAGTAAGGATGTAGTCTGGTTCCAAACTGACTCTGAAACAGTTAATTTGTGGTGAGAACGTGATCCGAATGTAATCCGACCAGACTGTCTAACAAACCCTTTTTATTTGAGCTAAAATGCTGTTCAGGTGTAGTTTAACCTGATTTATTACCCAGATAATCACTGTAGCCATGAACAAACAGTCTCTGCAACTGCTCCATTCTAAGTGGACATTAACCCATTGAAAACACTATGTTTGAAAGCACAGCCACAAATTTTCTGTGTTTAGTGTTAAAGCAGCTTTAAAGTCCAGCGAACTAAGGTGCTACCACTATGATCGGGAGATCGCTGGTTCGAATCTCTTGCCTTCAGCTGTCTGAGACCTGAGAGAGCACAATTGGTCTTGCTGTCTTTGGGTAGGTAGAAGGCATTTTTTCCCCTCATCACTCCGCCCTGATTTCCTCTAAGTGCACTGGGTACTCAGCAATTCTACATCAGCAGCCATTTGAAAAGAGGCTGTGGCTGACTGCACATGTATCGGAGGAGGCATGTGCTAGTCTTAACTCTCCTTTTGTTGTGGAATCGCAAGTGATTGCTACTGAGCAGCTGAGTGGGTGGGATAATCAGCATAGCTGAATTGGGGAGAAAAGCAGGATAAAAATGTGAAAAATTAGGCACCTTTTCACTGCACAGATACATGTTCTGGTCTGGAATACAGAACTTTCTTGCTATATTTACTTTGTTGCTGACCAATCAGAGAAGACATTGCAATCGCATGGTTTGTTGGGCCGCATTTTGGTATGTTAAAATTTTTGCATGTGTGAAAACAAACCGATGGGAACCGATGGGAAAAAGCTCCAAGTAAACAAACTCATTAACTGATTCAGACCAGAGAAACAAAGTACAGGTGTGCAAATGCCTCCAGTGTCTAAACAGACAACAACTGTGAACATCCATGATGGCAAAACAGTTTTTCAGATTTTTTTTAGACTGCTAGAATCTACAGGGGTTGAAACACCTGTGAAACTAAAACACCTGTCATTTTAGTGTGGGAGGTTTCATGGCTAAATTGGAGCAGCCTGGTGGCCAACCTTCATTAATTGCACATTGCACCAGTAAGAGCAGAGTGTGAAGGTTCAATTAGCAGAGTAAGAGCACAGTTTTGCTCAAAATATTGCAATGCACACAATATTATGGGTAAAATAGTTCAAAAGAGGACAAATTGTTGGTGCATGTCTTTCTGGCGCATCTGTGACCAAGACAGCAAGTCTTTGTGATGTATGAAGAGTCACGGTATCCAGGGTAATGTCACCACCAAGAAGGACGAACCACATCCAACAGGATTAACTGTGGACGCAAGAGGAAGCTGTCTGAAAGGGATGTTCAGGTGCTAACCCGGATTGTATCCAAAAAACATAGAACTATGGCTGATTAAATCACGGCAGAATTCAATGTGCACCTCAACTCTCCTGTTTCCACCAGAACTGTCTATCGGAACAATTAATTATTGTGGTCTAAAACCAGGTGTTTCAGTTTCATTGTCCAACCCCTGTAGAAATGTGATGGAAACACAAGCCCAAATGCCCTGATATTAATGACAATCATGAGTGAATGCAAATTTTCGATCACAACTGTTCATGTTTTATGTAAGGAAAGATTATATAGATTTTTTTTGTAGAATTTTTTGTTTGTTAGTCGTTGTCACACTTGACTGTGCAGCATCTTCTGTATATAAATAGAAAAACTGTTGTAATGACCCCTCTGCTTCAGCACATGAGCCCAGAGTCTGTCCTTGACGTGGAGTGGTGTCAAAATGCACTAAAAATGCACTAATTCACAATTTTAAATCTACACAACGAAAATATAAGTTAAGGAATGTGGTGTAATATATTAGTATATTGCACTGCTAAAGTTTGCACAATCCTTGCAGATGTACGATATGAGATATAAATATGTAAATAATGTATATACACTACACTTTCAAATGATTGATCTGTTTATAATCGTTTACAATTATTTGGTGTATCAGTGGGTGGCATTGAATATGTGAATCAGTCTCAAATGTACAGAATGTAATTCACTGTAAACACTATTTTTGTACTGATGGATGTCTTGAATGTGTCCCGTATGTTTTGTTGTAAATATCACATTTGTGTTACATGTTTCGCGGTAGCCACCTTAAATGTTCAGTCAGTTTTATTAAAAATAAACAGTGGTATGAAGTTTAATTATATCACATGTTTCTATTCAATTCAATTTTATTCACTGTCCATTTTGACCAGTGGTCCTATATGGCTAACAGCTGTGTAAAAAAAGGAGGTGGTCATAATGTTATGCTTGATTGTGTATAATGCTGATTGTACACTACACTGTAAACCGAACTCAAACAAATTAAGTCTGTTTAGTTTAAATGAGATATTTCATTAAACCAGCATTAACCAACTATTTTAAATTAGGTAAACTTTTTTGGGCACATATACATTCAAACTGAGATCTTTTGAGTTGAATCAACATGAGATAAGTGAGTTTGAGTTTACTGTATTTTCTGCACTATAAGGTGCACAGGGTTATGAGGTGCACTATCAATAAACATCTATTTTCTTGTCTATTTTTTTAACCAAGTTAAGTAAAGCTGAGTAAAAAAAAAAAAATCTGAATTTTTTTTTTTAAAGTCAAACGAGTGTTGGATGTTAATCTACACAGATTTGTTTATTCGGGTGAGTGAAGCGCTTTCGTTTATTTACAATAATCTCAGATTTCCACTAAGGCTGGGTGCAGCAGCATTAGCATTAGCAGCTAATAGCACTACACTGAGGAACCCTGAGTGTTCCGGTAAGCCAGGGCTCTATCAGCTAGCAGTACATCCCACAAAGCTTGTTTTAACACGGTAAACACCCAGGCTTCAGTCTGATATACTAGTGCTTAGCATGGTTAGTGGTTAATGCTAATACTGCTCCAGCAGTGCTAGCCGGGGTTAGCAGCAAGCTACAGGCCGATAATACTCACCTCTGAATGTCAAAAGCGCTAGCACTTAGCACGGTTAACGGCTAATGCTAATACTGCTCCAGTCTCATTGCTGGAGAAACATCACTGAAACTCCTGTATAATGCTGCACTTCAGCAGAATTCATACATAAGAAGCACCGGATTCTAAGTTTTTTTTTTTCGATTGGCTTCTGGCACAGTGTGTCCCCTAGTTTCTGACACTCTCCATCAGTGTGTAGTGATTTCCGCTAGGCTACCTTATATAAATTCATAGATTATATATTATGATTAACTGTCTGGCCTCGATGTTGTAGGCTGCAAGAGCAAGCTTCATTTGTTGAGCTGATAACTGAGCTGTGTCTTCATTCATATAAAAATCTTAAGGTAAATTAAACTTAGTGAATAAGATTGACCATCTTGGTAAAACTGAACCTGTCAAGGGGTGGGTACCTATCAGTCACGGACAGTGAAAACTAAAAAGTCAGTTCTTGATGTTTTAAAAGCATGAAAAATAGGCGAGCGTGAACATCTGTGCCACTTTTTCAGGGTCAAACTGTGATGTTAGACGACTGGGTCAAGTCCTGTGAGCTGTTCCCAGTTCCCAGTAGATAGCCAGTGAACCAGTCACAGGGTCATGAGCACCCGAAGCTTACTGATGCGTGTGAGGAGTGAAGGCTAGTCTGTGTGGCTGAAAAGAATTCAGCACAGAAAGCAAATGCAGTTGGCAAGGAAACCATAGAGCAAGACCTTGGAGCAATGGGTCCTAATGGTGTGTAGTGATAATCTATCGCAAGCAGCTTCAATATTCTGAAGCAGGTTCTGCAGATTTTGCTGAAGTACAGCGTTATACAGGAGTTACAGTTTAGTTCTCCAGCACGAGACTCAAGACTGGAGCGCTAAGCACTAGCTCTTTTGTCATTCAGAGGCGAGTATTATCGGCCTGTAGGCTGCTGCTTACCCCCGATAGCATGGCTGGAGCACCATTAGCATTACCCGCTAACCACGCTAAGCGCTAGCTCTATCACTGTTTAGAGGCGAGTATATCGGTGGAAATCTGGGAATTTAAGCTTACTGTAAATAAACAGAAGCACTTTACTCACCCAAATAAATTTTCAGTTTTCAGGAGAGAAATATGTGTAGATTAACATCCAGCGCTTATTTGATTTTAAAAGAAAATGTTTTTTAATAATTCGTTTTATTTACTTAACTTACCTTAGCTTTACAGGTCTTGCCACCCGGCGGTGGTAAGACCTGCTGAATTAGAAGGAAAACATGGCAACACCCCTGTTCCTTACTAGTGTTGCATAATGTGCCATATAATATATAATGTATTATGTATGAAAATAGAGCAGAAATTAGACACTTATTGATAGTGCGCCTTATAATCTGGTGAGCAACATATGCTGCCTTTAGGAACACATATTTAGCCAGAACGACCATGCAGTTTTCAACAAGGCAATGCCAATCCACGTGCTACATACATTACCATGTCCAAAGGCCGTTTTTGGAGGTGTGTCAGTAAACTTTGCTACTCTGATTGTAGCATTAATGCAGAAAAGTACACTAAAACTGTAACTATAACTTTCTGTCATCTTTTAAAGTTGCATTTTAGGCCAAGATCTTAAAGTGCTTCAAATTCAAAATAGCTTATTTTGAACTATAGAGGGTTTTAAAGAAGACATATCAGATCCCCAAAGAAATGCTGTTATTTTGAAGTTCCTCTCAGATCTTCTGCCCATGTTTGAAGTGTCTACGCTGGCCATTTCCCTATAGGCTCTGGGTGCATTTCTTTACCGCGGTTATGATGATGATTATGATGATAAGAGACTGATTAAGGTTCTGCAATCTCAGCAGGATGGCACTTTTTGAACATCTCCAACACCGAGAACAAATGAGAGAAAAATACAGTCCCCATGTAGTTTATTATCATGTAGTTTAGTATAATTCATTTCACAAACCGAGTGAAAAGAGGCTGTGAATCCTTCTTTTCTTAACGCAGCCGGCATGTCACGACAAACTGTCGCGGCTTGTTATGATAATGTGGCTGCTATTGTGTCGAGAGCATGTTCTCACCAAAATGGCACGCTGATTTTTACGCCTCTCTAATATAATATGCCATGCATGGATCCCTAATAGTCGGGATACAATTACGGTCCGGCACAAAACGCGAATGATAAGAAGAAGAAATCAGGAGAACTGTTTAACCCGCACGACGGAGGCCTGTGAGCGGGTGTCGGCGCTTAGCTGAAGAGAAAGGATTGGCTATTGCACGGTTGTTGGGCTTCAGCGCTTTTTACTGTTCCAAAATAACGTTAGAAATGCGTAATTACAGGGGCTGTGGAAACTCATCACAAAGTAGCATTATTCGCACCGATGGCGAGGAACAATCTTTTCTTCTTTGGTATAATAAAGACAGTTTTCTTGATTGTAAAGAGAACGGTGTGGTAATACTTCAGCTATAATTGCCTCACTGGATGTGAGGGAGCACTGATGAAGACAAGGCACCGAGCGTTCACGAAACCGAGTTTCCGCTTTGCCTTTTTTTTCTTGTGCTTTGACTGTTGATAATGAAACGCTGGAGCTTGGAATCAGTCAGGTGTCCTTCCTCTAGGCAAAGACAGACGGATAAAAGGAGTCTGGGTGAAGCCCATCATCACAAGCCTAGCTTGCTTAATTCCTTGATCAAAGTCAGATGCGACTGAAAGGTGTGTGTGAGTTTGTGTGAGTGTGTGTGTGTGTGTGTGTGCGGGCATTTGAAAAAGAACAAATAAAGCAGGAAGGAAGAAAAAAGAATAGAAGAGGTTTTCTAATGCATCTGTTTACCATTTCTTTAAAAAAGAATATTATTCAACCATGCTTACAGAATTCAAAATATTCTAAAAAAAAACAAAAAAAAAAAACATCACAGTCAAACTCTGAATAAGAATATACTGTTCAAACCCGTAGGCTACATTCACACAGCAGGGAAAAGGGACCCAAAACTGAACATTTTATCATACATACCGTATATATACAGTTCTCTCCAAAAGAACTGGAACAAAGGTCATTCCCTCTATTTCTGCTGTAAACTTAAAACATTTGGGTTTGATTCAATATTTCAGCTTTTATTTCCAGGTTATTTCTGGATCTGATACACAGTTTAGAAAATAGCACCTTCTGTTCTAACTTTTAATTTTCTTGTAAGCAACAGAATTGGGACATGTGACACATTGTTGCCCAAGTGTATCCTGATACACTGATTATTTAAACAATAAATAATGCTGTATATCTGCGTTCAATTTCAAATTTGGGTTTTATCTGAGCAGACTGTGCATTTATAGTTACAGGAGTTACCATAGAGCTGTCTATGGGTGAAAAACTAACAACTGTGAAAGCTGAGAGAAGATAAAAAATTAAACAACCTTTTGGAATGTCCTCAAGAAGAAAGTCATCACTGGTGTAAATAACAGATAAATAACAGATGTCAAACAGGTAGATCAAGGAAAACCACAGCAGTTGATGACAGAAACATTTTAAGTTCTATAAAGAAAAGCTCTAAGTACAGAGACAAGCCTGTGGACTGATTATGGACTGATGAGACAAAGAATAACCTTTAACTATGTGATGAAAAGACTACGATTTGAGAAAGAAATGGTTATCTGCTCATGATCTCAAACATACCAGCTCACCTGTGAAACACAGTGGAGGTAGTGTCATGGTTTGGGCTTTTATGGCTTATTCTGGGATGGCCTCGTTGATCTTCATTGGCGTAAAGTGAACTCAGAAGTCTACAGAAGCCTTTTGTCTGCCAGTTAAAAGAAAGATGAGACCAAACTGATTGGGGAGATCCTTTATCATGCAGCAAGATAATGACCCAAAACTCACTGCAGCCTGGAAAAGAATTACAGAAGAAGAATGCAAGAGTTAAGTGATGTCAGTGGGTCACAGACATTATGTAGTTACTGCAATCGAATGAAGTGCAACTAAATATTTTATTTAAGTCTTTTTTCCTTTGATTTACTTTACGTTTATGTGTTCAGGGGTGCCTAAACCTTTTTGCCAAATGTAATTGCTCTTCTGCCTTTACCCACATACAAAATTGAGTGACATCCCCTTTCCAGGGTTTTATATGATGTCAGCCTACCCTTTAAATCTCTTGGTATGCTGAAGCATTAAGAGTTCCTTTCACTGGAACTAAGGGGCCGAGCCCAACTACTGAAAAACAACTCCAGACCATAATCCCCCCTCCACCAAACTTTACACTCACCGTTGGTTGTTTAAACTGTAATGAACGTTTATTTTAAAAAAATGATAATAAAAAGCTTCTCTGACAAGCTTTTCTTTAGATTCCTCCCCAGCGCGCTCGTTTTTCCACCCATTCTTGGACTTCTCCTTGTAAGTGCATTTTTTCCCAGCCGTGACCCAATTCACTAGCCAGGGCAGCGGTAGTGTATTGGACCACGACCCTGAAGACGCGTGTTCAATCCCTCGTGAGAAGCGGTGTGTTTATTGATTTATTTTTTCCTTTCTTTTTGGTTCTTGGGTTTACCTGCTTTGAGATCAACTGTTCTGCAATTGGGTTCAACAACCCTCTGGGCTGGAGAGCTACTAGTCTGTAGCACTCCATCCCATTACACTTCATTTTCCAAAACAGATTTTTTTTTTTGTGGCCCACCAGTTAATGGCTTGGAAAATATCTGACCCGTGGCCAAACTTAATTGCCAACCCCTGGTCTATTGCTTTGTGGCCGAGTTGCTGTTTTAATAGTGAGGACATTTCACGAATGGACTTGTTGCACATGTGGCATCCTATCACGGTACCATGCTGGAATTCACTGAGCTCCTGAGAGCGACCCATTCTTTTAATGATGTTTGTAGAGGCAGTCTGGATGACTAGGTGCTTGGAAGTGTCCATGGAAGTTATTGGAACACCTGAATTCATTGATTTAAATGGGTAAGTGAATACTTTAGGCAATCTAGTGTATTTCTCTAAGTTTTACTTTTAAAAGTTTCACTTGAATAGACCACCTCTGAAGACAACATCTTTTCATATGTGCTGGAAATATGGGACTGGACTCTGCTTTGGATTTTGACTGGCTGTAGTATGAAAAGTATATTAAAGTATGATAATAGTTGCATCCTTCAGGATATGTTGGATTACAATGCTAATTAAATGGGAAGATAAAAGTTACCCGTAGAAATAAATGATTAATAATATTGTTTAGACTGATAAGGCCCTTATTTATTGAGCTGCACATCCAGACATTGTGTGGGCTACGGCAAGTGAAAAATAAGCCTTTTGTGATAAAGGAACTGTAGTCAAAGCATCCAAAACTACTTATCTTCAGAGCTCTTCTTCTGTTCCTGCAGGCCTGACAGTCCCTGTCATGGCAGGAATATGGTGTACCTAAGTCTAAGTACTCCTGCAAGCAATCACGAATAATAGGAACTGAAAACAACTGTAGGCACTTCCTCTGCTGGCACCAAGTGCTAAATTACTTCAGTCCTTGGCTGTCCTGCTGCTTGAGAAGAAGCTTTTCAACACAAATGACACTCTACAAAGCTCAAAAGTGGCTGTTCTTAATCCTGAGGGCCTTCGACTATGAACTGATTTATCTCATTTCAGCTCCAACACATTTGACCTGGAGTGTCAGTTGGTTATCAGGCTGTACATGAAGTAGATGAGTTAAAACTGAGTTAAGATTGACTATGGCGGTGAAACATAAAATGATTGCCTATGAGCAGTGGATCTCTCTTTTGAAGTGCTATGTCCACCAGCAGAGCCCTTATTCACCTTCCACTCCAACACCAGTAGGGTGAGTAATGTTCCACCAGCAGAATCAACACAACTACAGTGACCACACACATACATTATATTACATTACATTTGGCAGACTCTTTTGTCCAAAGCGACTTACAATAGTGAAGTACAAAAGTAATAGAAGGGAAAAACATCTTTATATAGGGCCTAAAGGAGGTCAAAGGGAAATAATGGGATGGAGGAGTGAAAGACTGGAAGAAGGAAATGAGGTTAGAAGTAGTTAGCGTGTTAGAGGTGTTAGGAGAGTAAGTGCTCTTTGAAGAGCTCTGTCTTCAGGAGTTTATTAAAGATAGCGAGAGATTCTCCTGATCACATAACCCCCACAAACAACAACAAAAAAATAAAAAATAAAACCAAGCAATGAAGAAAGGTGGCCACAGGCTGGCCTGCTGGGAGCAACCTTGTGAACCACCTTAAGCCCCTCTACTCAGTGCCACCACAACATAATGTATAAAGAGTGCCCTGCAAAAAAGTTAGCCACTGTTGATACATGCTGTATTAATAATAAAGTATTCTCTGTATAAATACAACCCTCTCACTACCTAAACTAGGTCATCCCTCAAAGCTCAGCATCAGAGTAGGGAGGGAGACCTGTCAGGGATACCATAAGGGGCCCAACAATCACTCTGGAGGAGCTGCAGAGTTTAATTTGGTTGAATCTGTAGTGAACCAGTCAAACATTCCCCAATGGTGGAACAAACTTTCTTTCACTACCAGATCAGGAGAATCTCTCACTATCTTTAATAAACTCCTGAAGACAGAGCTCTTCAAAGAGCACTTACTCTCCTAACACCTCTAACTAACTACCTTCTACTACCAGATCAGGAGAATCTCTCTCTATCTTTAAGAAACTCCTGAAGACAGAGCTCTTCAAAGAGCACTTACTCTCCTAACACCTCTAACACACTAACTACTTCTAACCCCATTTCTTTCTTCCCTTTCATTACTCATCTATCCCATTATTCCCTTTGACCTCCTTTAGGCCTTATCTACAGATGATTTTATCTTTAACTTCTATTACTTTTGTACTTGACTATTGTAAGACGCTTTGGCCAAATGTAATGTAATGTAATGTAATGTAATGTAATGTAATTGATCAGACAGGTGACGAATAAGAAGCCATTACTGAAGAAAAAAACATTTTGCATTAGAATGCATCAGAGAGACCCCAGAGTGATCTGAGCTAAACTGTGGGCTTGGTCTTTCTGGTCAGGCCATAAATAAATGGATGCTAAATAGTGTTCAAATATATAACTGGCCCTTCCTCAACAACCCCATCCAGTAAAGTATGGGCTGTCTGCATCATGTTGTGGGGATGTTTTTCTCCGCATCTTATATAAAACTGTAGGATTGGTGGATGATGCAAAACGCAAGAAGAAACTGCAATATGACTCTGCTTCAGTCTGCTAAAAAAACTAAAGCTCTGGAGACATTTCACCTTTCAGAAGGACAGTGATCCCGAAGGTATGGTCAAAGCAGTGAAGTGTTGAACAGTGGCTGCATCAAGGTTCACTGAACCTTCTGCTGGAATAACTGCAGACCATGTCATGTAGTATAAAGAGTATAATATAAATCTCTGAAGTCACATCTCTTCATACTAGCTGGGTGAAAAGGAACCCTGAACTCTGTTCATTTTGTAATACTTTGGGTTTTACTGGATATAATATAACATCCATTGCATTTTCAGTGCACAATTTATTAAAAATGAAACTTTTGGTTTGGATTGCATGGTAATTCAGAAAGGAAGATAAACATTACCAGGAATAATAAAGAGTTAATTACAGTAGTATGACATTTTTCATGATTGTCCTTTAAGTCATTGGTTGTTCAAATCGGAAATGTCATATAAATCATATAACAGATGAACACAGTGATATTTGAGAAGTGAAATTAAGTTTATAGGATTTACAGATAGTGTGCAATAATTCTTTAAGCAAAATTAAGCAGGTGTATAAATTTGGGCACCCTTGTTGTTTTATTGATTTAAATATCTTTAGCACTAATTACTGGAACACAAAATTAGTTTGTTAAGTGTGGGCCCTAAATTGGTGATCAATATATGCTATATTACCTTTATAATAGTATATTTGGATAAAAAGTCTAGAGTTCACTAAGTTCTGTTAAAACAGGTGTCTGACCCTTTCTCTGAGGCCTGTACAGTCTGTACCAAGGCGCGAGGTGCTGGTCGAGGCGACCTTGGTTTTGTCTGACTTGTGCCAAAAGCCCCCACCGTTGTTCACCCAGACGTTGCTGACTCAGCTTTCTCTCACGAGAAGAGTGCCCAAGTGAAGAACAGGTGTGCCAAAAGCCCCCACCTTTGTTCACCCAAATACTGTATAAAAGTGTGTGTATTCCTCTGTATTATCAGAAGACCTGAAGCTTCCTGACCCTATCTGGCTGACTTCAAGAACAATAAAAGATCAACTTAGAACTTCGGAAAGACTCGTCTTCTCCTTTCTTTAAACTTGAGGCACTCGTCTGTTTTTACCTTCTTTCTTTTGAACTTAGAACTTTTGTAGTGATGCATGACTAGATAAGTTTTAGAGCTCATTTTAGCTAGCCCAGGCTTCCCTTTCTGGGAGGCCTAGAAGAGTCGTGAAATAACCGCGACATAAGCTCAAAAGCTCAAAAATCTCAGATAAGCAGAGGAGAAGGATGGTGAGAACAGTCATAGTCAATCAACCCACAGACCTCCAGAGCTCCAAACACCTACAACATCAGATGGAGTCTGCTGCAGATGGAGTCACTGTTCATCGCTCAACTAGGAGAAGCTTTATAGGAGAGTTATTAATGCAGAAGAAGCCTTTTCTAAACACACGCCACAAACAGAGTCCCTTGAGGTATGCTTAAGCTAAAGCACATTTCGACAAGCCAGCTTCATTTTCGAATAAGGTGGCGTGGACTGATGAAGCTAAAATGTAGTTATTTGGAGGGCGGTATGCATGGCGGAAAAAGAACACAATATTTCAAGACAAACATTTAAAGTTATCCACAGTAAAATTTGTTGGTGGTTCCATCATCATGCTGTGGGGCTGTGTGATCAGTGCAGGTACTGGGAATCAAACGAGCAGGTGCTCCAGCCCCCTCTGCCCACCCCCCCCACCCCCCTCTGCACGTGCCCACACTCTATTACAGTCTGACACAACACCTTTGCAGTCACTGGCGACGTTAAAAGCGGTGCACTATGGTCTGCGTGCAGGTAGTCCTGCATTATGCAGCCATCTGTCAATGGTGCTGGCAGTAACAGGATGACTTATTAAAGGCATCACTGCTTGCTGAACGTCTGCAAATGTGGATGCTGGGTCACTGGAGAGTCCATCCTAATTGGAATTATTTGCATGTCTCACAAAATCAAACCTTCAAATTAAGTTTCATTAAGTTGTTTTCTTCTGGGTGCCACCATGTTGTTGTTGTATTTTGACTGTGGAAATGCAATTTTATAATGCAGTCAGAGCGTATGTGTATACGCAGATGTGTATTTAAATATTCTTAGTTTGCTTTCTTCAATGAAACAGACTGTGTCGTTCCGGGTGAGTGAGTTTGAATTCGACATGGAGCCACCTTGCAGGTCGTTCTCCGCCTCTGATCATGCTTGCACTGCGCCAACATACTCCCACACAACCAGTGCGGGCAAATCCATGCAGATAATGAGTTCTCACACTCTTGCTGGTAACCGGGTGCTGGTGTTTACTGGGAACATGGAGGGCAGTGAGGGATAAATAACATCCCCCTGAAACTCTCCACTCCCCTGAAGTGTGGTAATTATAGAGCATTAAGCGACAAACAAACGGAAAGCTTTACACATCAGTGGGCACTCAACGTTTACTACTGAATGGTATAATGTTATCTCTGCATCACCCTTTCCAGAGGCCTTCACCAGACGCAGCTATGACGCACTTTCATCAGGAATTAAAAAAACGGCAGAGCATTTGGTGGCAGTTTGAGAACAGAAGGACCCTTGACATTTAAGGTCTCAACCAGTAGTGTAAGCTATGTTTTAGTTTTATAGATTAGCTGGTCTAAAAGTATGATCAGCCTGACCAAGATAAACAAGCAGTATGACCAAAGACAATCCAGCTGTTTGACCAGCATGACCAGTATCACAAAGCGGGATGACCAGCCTGACCAGCAAAATCATACTTTAGATACATTAAAATCATTGGGTCTCACCAAGGATTTGATGCTCATTCTTATTGAATACTCTAAAATAGATTAGGTATGATATATGTTTATGGAGACTAGAATGTATTGTTGTATATCTTTTTGTTTTTGTTAAAACAAACACTTAAAAATCACTTTCATAAATTATATGTATCATGGTAAAGTGGTAAAACAACAAAAACATGGTAAAAATATGGTAAAACAAGGTAAAAATCTAAAAACATGGTAAAACATGGAAAAACAACAAAGAACATAGTAAAAATATGGTAAAACATTGTGAAACAACACAAAATGTGGTGAAACATGGTAATAAAACAAAGACATGGTAAAATATGGTAAAACATGGAAAAATCTAAAAACAGTAAAATATAGTAAAAAACAAAAACATGGTAAAATAGGGCAAAAAGTGTTAAAATCCTAAAAACATGGTAAAAATTTAGTAGCACATGGTGAAAACATAAAAACATGGTAAAAATATGGTAAAACCTTTAAATATAAAAAATGGTAAACATGGCAAAACTCTAAAAACATGGTAAAATTATGCAAACATGGTAAAACAACAAAACTATGGAAATTTTATGGTAAAACATGGTAAAACAACAAAAAACATGGTAAAAATATGGTAAATCATGGTAAGATTTATGCAAACATGGTAAAAATTATGCGGGTTCAGGTCTGGTGACTGTGGAGGCCAGGTCATTTATTATTAAGTACATAGCTCTACATGTGTTTTGATGCATTCAGTGAGAATCTTCAATGTACATAGTCATGAAAATAAAGAACACACATTGAATGAGAACTTGGTGTATCCAAACTTTTGGCCTGTACTGTACCTATAAATAGCAAAATCAGGGAGACTGATTCAGTAACTGAAGTGGTCTCTTTTTTTCCAGAGCTGTATAATAATACTCATGTTATGTCAATTTGTCATGAACAGCATTAATGTTTCTTGATCATATTGACCTGGTGCAAGTTTAATTATCCAAAAATGTCTGAAACAAAAGAAATCATAACAATCAGTGTAAATATTTTATTACTAACTCCATTACTAATTATTCTATCAATATTTAGTGCAATGTTGTTTCTTACCTCTAACAGGTAATGGTTTAATTAGGATAATTTACTAGTTTTTCCAAAAAACACATGTTCAAATGTTTGAAAGACATACATATAAAACACAATAGTTTTACATAACATTGAAACACATTGCAATTTTGTTTTTTTGTTTTTACAGGGAGTGGTTGCAAATGTGTGAGATTATATATTTTCAGATTATATGTTGATTACACTTTCGTTTTTTTTTCCGGGCTGTAAATTGCACTTAAATTCCTTTAATTTTCTCAAAAATTGACAGTGCACCATATAATACAGTGCACCTTATGTATTAATTCTATTGGTCAGGTTGTAAGGAACAGTAAAGCTACTACAATAATTAACAGAGTAAAAGGAAATTAGTGCTAACGCAGCTAACCGGGGCCAGCTAACGCAGCTAACCGGAGCTGGCTAACGCAGCTAACCGGAGCTGGCTAACGCAGCTAACCGGGGCTGGCTAACGCAGCTAAACGGGGCTGGCTAATGCTGCTAACTGCAGTTGGCTATGCTGCTAACTGTGGCTAGCGCTCACCCTTGAACAAACAAATTTTAAATCTAAGCTTACTGTAAATAAAGAGAAGGACCTTACTCACCCAAATAAACAGTTTTTTGGAGAGGAATCTGTGTAGATTAACATCCAGCACTTATCTGACTGAAATTTTGCTCAGTTTTGTTTACCTAGGGGCTTCCTCAGCTTCCCCTATTAGAAGGTAAACATGGCGACACTCTTGCTCACTTCGATGTAGGCATCCTTACTAGTTTTGTTTAATGCACCCTATAATCCAGTGCGCCTTATGTATGAAAATAGACCTTCATTGATAGTGTGCCTTACAATCCAGTGCATCTTATAGTCCAAAAAATACGGTAATTAAGGCAAGCAGAAGAACTTTCATACTGAAAAAAATACTTTTAACAATTTTTCCTAGATCTTCAAACTTTAAAACAGGTCAGTTTGACCCAGAACATAACAGGAGGGTTAAGTACAGAACATCACTGTGTGTGTAGGCTGACCCAAACTGTGCACAAACTGTATGTTTTCACGCTCTTTCCACACACCACTTTGTTCATTCCATTAGCCACTATTCACACTCATTGTGAGTACATCCTCCCTCTGAAAAGAATAGCCACCTGCTTCATGCCTCACGTCTCTCTCATTCAAGCTTTAGAGACATTAGCCCACAATCACGGTGTGAATACAAGAACACTGGTCAAAAGACAATGTTCAATCACGCAGTGGGAAAACCTGCCTAAGTGCTGCCTGTGTCCTGCAGCGCATCCCTGCTAAACACTCTCCCTCCATCACGTTTCCGCAGTGAGGGAGATCATCAGGGAGTGATAATTGCTCTGCCTACGCCTTCAAGCACAAACCTATTAGCTGAGGTGTGCAACAAAGACATGTGCTTAGGTGATGCTAAAGGACTGAAATACAGAAAAAAAGAGAAAAAGAAAATGCAGAGAGAAAGGAAGATAAAGAGACAGAAGAGTGAGAAAGACAAATGGAACAGAGAAAAAGTGAGAGCACTCTAATGAAGAGGACTTACTTCACCAAATGACGTAAGAAACATTGAAGATAAGAGAAAGAACAAGAAGATGAACCAAGGACTGCTGAAAGAACAAAGAGAAAAGAGAGAGACAGAGTGAAAAAGAGAGAGGGGGATAATCAACAAAAATATAGATACCTGTTTTTAATTGGAAGGTGACATATAAACATAAGTTTACTGCACGAACAAAGAGGAAGAGAGGGAGAATATTGTTGCTGTGCAATGAAAAACATGTATCTCCAAAACAGCAACTTTACAGGAAAGAGATAAAACCATCCAACTTTAATTGGAAGTCAATGTAAAAAAAAATATTTCAGGTAATTTTGGAGAATTGTTATTGGTCCATTATTGGGCTAATGCTGTCTGACAGCCAGAACGATAACTTAATCAGCCACGCTAGGCTAAGCTAAGTTAATGCTGAGCTAAAGCAAGCCACGCTAACCTAACCACCCAACAAAACAGGCAGAAATGCTCAAAAAATGCGCAGCGTTCACCTGAAGACGACTCCACGGAGCAGGAGAGAAGAGTATTAGCGTTATTTCACGATCCTAACGTTACCATCTTCGCTTATTCCCAATTTTGCTTTCAAGCTAACTTTTGTGGTGTTAGTCTGTATAAACCATACACCCTTAAGTTAAGTTTCAGTTCTGTTACAGTTGTTGTAGAACTACTTTTTGGCGAAAGGCACAGGCCATATTAAAGCATATTCATTCTAAATTTCTTAAAGTTTTTTTATTTATTTTATTTATTTATTTTGTAAATAAAATGGTGTCTAAAAGCAATAGAACACTCAAGGTCGTGTGTTATCACGAATAACCAAAACTGTAATTCTTAAAAAAAATAAATTATTTTAAAGTCAAACGAGTCCTGGATGTTAATTTACACACATTTCTTTCCTGAAAACTGTTTATTTGGGTTTATTTGAGTGAAGCATTTCCATTTATTTACAGTAAGCTTAGATTTTCAGTCTTTTGATGGAAATGGGAGATAACAGATTGCAATGCAATTTGTCATAGGTTTACATCAGCAGTGTTATTCTAATTATACGTGCCATTTTAGTCATAGTTATGCTAAGGCTAAGTTAGCTCAGCTAACAGTATTTACTTCCGTAGCTCTGTACAGTCTCTTTCAGCTGAAACAAACATAGAGTTTGTCGACAGGTAGGAAACCAAACCAAACATGGTAATTGATACATCTGAACACTTTATTTTATCTAATTTGTGAAACGAGAGCATAAAAATGAACTTAATCCTGCTTAAAAATGCTAGTTCCCCCTGTAGCTAGTGCACTGTACTTTGTACAGTTTTTTGTAACAATTCCTTTTTATAACACACCCACACACATCTAAAACAACAGAAACCCAAAGAATTTTAAGTTAATCAGCTCCCCGGCAGTCCTGGGGTGACCTGCGAGCATACTGGTGGGGAGTGTGATAATTGTGTTGGACTGAAGTTTGGAAAAGACACAGTAAAGTGCCACTGTTTCTCCAATTCTCTCCATTACTGTAGTACTGAAAATTGGCCTGCCACTTGCAGCGAATGCTGATTGGAGCTTTACAGCCAAGCTGGGAGAAGTTCTTCAGTTCATTTTTCTCCATACCAGCCAATTTGGATCCCTTTCTCTGACTGGCAATTCACAACAGTAGGCCTGTTCCATGTCATTTATTCCATACAAATCTGTGAAGTGCTAATCCTAATCTTTCTTATTGTGACAGTTTGTATTATTCTGTACAACACAAAGCAATGCTTCATTTGGAGGTAGAACAAATATCCATATGTTTAAATATGTTGAAATCTGATATCTGTGTAAATAAGAATAAGAAGATACATCCATAAACAAACTAGACTTCAGGAAATATTCAGTTCAAGGAGGAATTAGAGGAAAGAAATCTACTGCTGTGATTTTTTTTTTTACACGGCATGTGTTTTTAGACCTTCTGGCATGTTATTTGTTAGTTAAAAAAGGTCTTAAAGGGCACTTATCCAACATCTGAACATCTGCCTTGTTGTTTTTATATCCCTGTGTGGGTTTATGTATACTAAAAAGTAGTATTTTCATTTTCATGTGACCATTTCCCAGCCTTTTCAACACAATTAACCATGTTTTTTTCTGATGTGCTTCAAAAGCTAACCTTTGTAAATAAGTTCTGCCCTGATTGGCGGTCCTGTGTTTGCACATTGTTAACAACTGTTCCATTGTTTCTGGATTTAAACACTTTTTTATAACTAGTACTATTTTAATCATAAATATACCTCAGTAGTACTATTCTTATCATAAATGTACCTTAGCAGTGCTATTCTAATCATAAATGTATCTCAGTAGTGCTATTCTAATCATAAATGTACATCAGTAGGGGAATTTTATTAATAAATGTGCCTCAGTAGAACTATTCTAATCATAAATGTGCCTCAGCAGTGATATTCTAAGCATAAATGTACCTCAGCAGTGCTATTTTAGTCCTAAATTTACCTCTGTAGTCATATTCTAATCATAAATGTACTTCAGTAGTCCTATTCTAATCATAAATATACCTTAGTAGTGCTATTTTAATCAAGAATATACATCAGCAGTGCTATTCTAATCATAAATATACCTCAGCAGTTCTATTCTAATAATAAATGGTCCTTAGCAGTGATATTATAATCATACCTTTACCTCAGTAGTACTATTCTAAATCATTAAGGTACCTCAGTAGTACTATTCTAATCATAAGTGTACCTTACCAGTGCAATTTTAATCATATATGTACCTCAGCAGTGCTATTCTAATCATAAATGTACTTTAGTAGTACTATTCTAATCATAAATGTACCTCTGCAGCTCCACTCAAGCTGCCTGTGAGTGAAATTCAACACCATATTAACCACTTGGGATACCATAGCACCCACTTAGCAACACCATACTTACCACCTGGGATACTATAGCAACCACTTAGCAGCCACTTATGGGTGCCAATTTTTTGCATACTATTGTTTTATTTTATTTGTGTGCTTAATGCCGAGATACATGCCCTTATATATTTTCTTAGATGCTTATTTCTTAGACAGGACATCTGCACATTACTGTATATAAAGCCATATAAAATGAATGTACATAATAACTAAAATATCTGAATTTAATCATATCAACACAAATTTCACACTGTAACAATAGACAACCCACTATATGTGTTTAATTTTCAGTATTGAACTCTGTACATGTTACTTATTTTTATTTATTTCCTCTTTACAGCAGTTCCCTGAGGGGAGTTAAAGGGCAGGCTTACAGCAGGTTTTATACCACAGGCCGAGTTTTAAATCTGACCATGCCGTCTCACCCTGATACTGAATCTTTATAACAGTAATCTCCCACTGCGCCTGTTTTATCAGCTGTGGACACACACACTGAGCTGTTCTGAAGTAAAGCTGCGTGCTGAGCAGTTTCATGTCTTCAGATCGATTGCACATTGGGGAAAGAGCGATAGAGACAGATGCACAACAGGAAAAACTGAGGTAGACATATAAAAAGTTAATATCCACAGATATATATATATATATATATATATATATATATATATATATATATATATATATATATATATATATATTATAGACACCTGCTGATTCATACCGTTATCTGTCCGGCTAATTGTGTGGCAGCAATGCAGTGAAAATGCCTAAAAACATGCAAATAAAGACCAGCAACTTCAAGTAATGTTCATAACAACAATACAAGTGTGAGTATATCTAGAACTGCTGATCTCCTGCGACTGTGGAACTTAATACAAATTAATTTGTCCAACATGATGCCTCTATTCAGAGAGCATGTGTTTGCCTGATACGTGTCCTCAGTGCAATGTATGCAAACGTTTTAGTTCCGCTTTTAAGCGTTCCAGATAAGCATAGAAGAAAAGTTAATCTTTGTGGTTTCAGGCTTCCCTGTCCTTTATGATCAATCCCTGCTGATTTACATGGACTTTGGTCAAAGTAATACAGTGTAGAGAAAGGTTGCCAAGATTATTAGGGCCTCTGGTGGGTTTTGAAAATATTAATATATAATTTAGTTAGAAAAGACAGTGTTCACTACAAGCTCAATCTAACATTTTTTTGGTTGCTTGTGTCAAACCATTTCCAATTAATTAAAACGATTAAATTGGATGGTGCAGGAAACGCTTTTGTAACGCCCACATGTGACCAGTTGGAGGGGGGCAGTGCATTCATGTGCATTGATATGATAAGCAATGTAAATGCAGCGTAATCTGTGGAGTCACGTTACAAAAAGAACCATTCACGTAACCCCACACATGGCACCTGGAGCGGATAGCTTCCACACCTGGACCAGACTGCACCAATGATCAATAGAAGCGAACCACAGATTTGAGAAGTCAAGAGATCTGTACTTTGGAATGCTGCTGGGGTTTAAAACCACTTTCACAAAATACATCTAAATAAATCAAACTTGTTGAGCAAATGCTTCCGGACCGAAAAAAAGGCCAGTATGAAAGTTGACATAGTGGTTGTTAGGGGTGTACTGTATTGTACTGTGCACAATAATATCACCACAAAGAAATTAAATATCGTTATTGCAGAAACACCTTGAATATAATATATTATTTTAGGGTTATATAGGCCATCAGGGTGCAATTTTGCTGTTTGTAGCAAAAATAAAATGCACACTGTTCTCATTTCCCAGTAAATATCTACTAGAGATGATATCTGTCCAGTATCATTCATTTTATGTTAATCCTGGATATATGAATTGCGTTATTAGTATGATGACATGTTGGATCATTGCCTTTGATTGTTACAATCTGTTGAAAATGACACTACTGTGCCATATCATCATATTATATGCAATAATATTCTCAAATAAACTTGAATATTCCTTTTGTTTTAGTAGTAAATTCTTGTAATTAGTTTGATTTATTCAATGCTATGTCATGTTGCCAAGAATATTGTTATCGCAAAAATACCCTGGACCATTGTGACATTATTTTAGGGCCATATCGTCCACCTCTTGTTGGTATATCATTTATTTATCGTCCCTTACAATGTGTACCAATCCTCCCCTCGCACTATTTTAGAGACTCTGGAGAGGCTGGCTATCCAGACAGGACAACATATGTATAATTGGAGCCTCTTAATATATAAGAGCACTTTTATACCCTCTCCTCCTCTGTGCTATTCTCTGAATTATGCATCAGCACCCTCTAGCTGATGAGGATAAATATTATCCTGTGTATAAGCTGACAAGAGGGGGCAGGTTGTTTGAGCCTTGATGTCTCAGAAGTGGAGGCTAGGGTAAAAAAGATATATATATAAAAATTAATCATATTAAAACCGGTTTTATTAAGTGTTATGAACTGGAAGTGTAGTATCTGTATTTCCAGTGAGACAGTGGGGTTATAAAAGAGACTTTAGTACTGCAAGACTTGTCCAATTCTGCCATCTGCTGGTTGTATTATATGCCTGGCCTGAAAAAATAATAAATTCAAGTATAAATTGACGTTATTTCTATTATTTTTTTTCTTTCTCTGTTTGTAGCCTAACATTTAATAATAGACCCATTTTGTATTCACAATAGAACATAGAAATTGAAAGTGATATGTGTCACCATTTCATTAAAAAACATTAACTCGTGTCTCACAAAATACTGGGCAAAAAAAAAGGCTGAAAAAGTGAGTGGTACTAATAAAAAACAAATGCAATAAGAGCAATATATATATAACTAACATGACTGGGTATAAAAACAGCACTTTAGAGAGGAAGAGGCTGTCAGAAGCAAAGACAAGCAGAGGTTTACCAAACTAACAAAATTTATGTCTAAAAATTCTAAAACTATTTTTTTTTTATTTCCTCAACATAAAATTGTGAAGAATTTAGATATCCCAACATTAAGAAGAGTACATAATACCAGTTTATATTTAAAGTGAACTAGTTCAAACATCCTATACGCACCGGATTATAACATGCATTATGTGACACTAGTAAAGAACAGGGGTGTCTCCATGTTTTCCTTCTAATTCAGCAGGGGCCTCATGTTCTAAGACTTGCGTGGACTTCCTACTAAAATGTTCCGTACGCTTAGCCCTGAAAAGTTCTGTACGCACAAAAAAATCTGGATTTATCAAACCGTGCTTGGACAGAATCCCACGTACTTTCTGTTAGTACATCGCAATCAACTTGAAATCAAGCGCAAGTGCACAAAAACAGCACACCTGCCACGACTCCTCACTCAATTACACAGAGTATAATGTTATAATAATAATAATAATAATAATAATAATAATAATAATAATAATAATAATAATAATAATAATAACAATAATAATATGCTAGAGTATAATATGCAAGTCAAGAAAGAAAAGTGTTGCAAGACGCGTAGCGTAATAATAACTAATAATTACCCATGTTTAAATGTATTATTCTAAGATGGATAATAAATGCTTTCACTTAAATGCTTTAAATGAGTTGCTTACCAAGAAGCCACACGTCACACACTCTGCTTGTTTTCTTATCCTCTTATGCTCTTGGAAATCTAAAATGGCTTATAAGCCAGTCATCATCATGAGCCAAAAAACATATTGGTCACGGAAAATGCGCGCTCAATGAATTCGGCCATTAGCAATATTTTCCAATAATGCCAACACTGCCATCTCCAACAACTCCAGCGTAACATTTCATGCATTTTTTTATATAATCTAGGCTAAGTGGAAACATGATTATTTCAGTAAGCCAATGAAATTGTCTGATTAATTTACTTTATTTTACCCAATAATACTTACTACAACGTGTGCGTAAAGAAAATCTTAATAGTTGTAATTTCAATGCATCGCCACTAAGTGTCGCCAAATGACAAAAACACAATACATATGTACAAAAAAACATGCGTACGCCCGAAACAAAAAATGCCTTTAGAACATGAGGCCCCAGGTCTTGCTGCTGGGTGGTGAGAGCTTTAAAGCTAAGTTAAGTAAATAAAACAAATTCCTAAAAAACATTTTCTTTCAAAGTCAAACAAACGCTGGTTGTTAACCTACACAGATTTCGTTCCTGAAAACCGCTTATTTGGGTGAGTAAAGCACTTCTGTTTATTTACAATAGGCTTAGATTCCCAGATTTCCACTAAGACTGACCCTTTAAAAATGTCACATAATACATTTTTTCTATGGTTCCCAGAAACAGGGGGTGGAACAACTTCCCTGCTGGCACAAATCACCACACTTTACCCTACCACTCTGATTTTTATTCTTAAACTATACTCATGTCCTCAACACAGAACAAGATCAAATGTTTTAATAATACAGACAACTTTTAAGCTTTTAAATTTCAGTCATGAATCTTTTAACTCTGCTCTATCTGTGTTAGCTCACATTAGCAGTAATGCTAGCAGCTTTACTGCCTAAAACCTGTTTACTGTAGAAAAAAAAAACTGGGGAAAAAAAGAACATTTCTTTATATATATTTTACTTATATAAAGTAAATATATAAAATACTTTATTTTTACTTTCTAAAATGAAAAATATTTTCAGGTCAGGTGGATAGTTAGTATTTTATTTAGTGTTTTTAGCTGTTTAGCTTCATTCACTCCCATTCATTTTAGACTTCTAAAATGAATCTCTCTCTAGCGGACACAGTAGAGGGTAGGCTCTGGATGTTTAAAATACTACATTTCTAAAATGTGTTAAAACATATATATATTTTCATTTATTTTATTTGTTCACAATAAGTGCATATATTTTTTTCTACAGTCATGTAAGTGTTTTTATAAAGGTCTACACATTTTCGTAAATAAATCATTCACTCGTTAAATAACGTGTACTCCTGTGCTCTGTGAGTATGTCCACATTGAAGTCACTCCAAAATTTTTAACTAAAAAAATTGTCTTTCCAGTCCAAAGGTTTTTCAAAAATTTTCTTTAACCAAAGCCTCAATAAATAGGTATGTTCGACCTCACATGGCGCTGCTGGCTCAGTTATGTTCTTGCCGGTTCATATTAAAATATGAAAATCACTAAAATTCAGTTTGTATTTTATTTGTAACTTTTTCTTAATTCTCTAAATTCTTTGCTTTTAATAATCTCTCTGCAAACAAGAAAACGTATTTTATTGCCATTATTATTATTATTATTATTATTATTATTATTATTATTATTATTATTATTATTATTATTATTGTTGTTGTTGTTGTACAAAAGGAGAAAATGCAGACCTAAATCAATATATGTTTATAATAATAAATACTACCAATTAAATATTAAGTAGAAAGTGTTTCCAGCTTGTACACAACCGACCCTCAATGTTGAAATGTGGTTGAAATATGACTAAATTAGTGTCTGTTGTTGTTTCAACGTTGAAACAACGTTTTAATCAACATTTAATGTTAAACGGTTGTGCAAATGTTGAAATGTTAACATTGACTCAACATAATGTCCTCAACCTTCTGCCTTTTGACTTAGCATTTTATATTAAATCACCATATAATTTCTACAAACGGGTGGAGGAATGAAAAAAACAATTCTTCACCATACCTGGGGGTAATGTTCATATTCTAATAGTTATACTGTTTTAGTGTTTTTGAGATCAGAGGTTGAATCAGATTGGCAGTGGTGGGTAACTTATACTCAGCTTTCTTTATACTCAGTATCTTTATACTCAGCTTTACTACAGTGATGTAAATGTATTAACACTCTGTTAACCATAGGATTTTCTACTTTTAGTGAGCTATGGTTTATTAAAATTGATGTTGAAATGCCAGCTGGGTAGGTTTGAAAAAAAAAATATTGATTTCCTCTTATACAAATAATACACAACAATACAATAATATCAAATAATACAAATAATACAATAATATCTCCTAATAGTAAAGTAGCTGATATCCATAGCTATAATTCTAGCTCATACTCAAGCAGTTTAATGCTGTAATATCAGAGAAATTTCTACTTTTATTCTTTTAATAATAGCTACAGGTCTGCTGCAGGTGGAGACTGTGCGACGTGACTTCCAGCAGGGCGAGGCGCAGTTGTATCTCTAACACGCCTATTCGTTCCACTAGTGACACCTGCTGGTCAAAGGGTTATTATGACACACTAAATAATCCTGAGCCAGAGTATCATCGAATGTCTATGTAATAAATTGCTATTTTTGCCACTCTGAATATAAAAGTGTGTTTGAGTGTTGTGATGGTGAACATTCAGAAAAAAAATACATTAATTATACATAAAAAGACTGACACTGAATGAAAAGACTGTTTGTGGAACAGGAAGTGAAGGACAGTAAACTGCACCAGAGCAGTATGGTGAAAGGGACAAATATAAAATAATAATTTTTTAACTGTGTTGGGATTGAAAAGATTTATTTTTCTTTGTTAAAATCTCCCCAGCCTTAAAGAATGTAGATGTTTTTTGTTTGCTCCAGTATATAAGTGCTATAATATATAACTCATAACCCAAGAAGTGGCGTGAGGCTCGGACCGGTGGTAGCAAAACTCAAAATAAAATAATCACATGAAATATTCCACATAATCTGAGGCCTCGTTTGTTTTTTGTTTTTTTTTATTATGGCATATTTAACAAGTACAGTGGCATGAAAATGTTTTGTTTGCCTCCTATATTAGTCTTATATTATATACATAGGCAACACAAGTAAAGACAAAATGCAGGTTTTTTTTTTTATGAAGGTTTTTATATTAAATGAAAAGAATTTCAAACCTTCATGACCCTGTATTTTGGCCACCCTTCGCAGCAACAACTGCAATCAAGGTTTAGATAACTTGCCATGAGTCTTTCACAGCTCTGTGAGGAAATTTTGGCCCACTCTTTTTTACAGAATTGTTGTCATTTTTAAGGTCATGCCACAGCATCTCAATAGGATTTAGATCAGGACTGAAGACTAAGCCACTCCAAACTAAAACTTCAGCCGTTCAGAGGTGGACCTGCTGATGTGTTTTGGATCATTGTTCTGCTGCAGAACCCAAGTTCAGTTTAGCTAGAAATCAAGCACAGTTGACCAGACACTCAGGGATTTATGGTTTCATGTATCACAGCAAGTCTTCCAGGTCCTGAAGCAGAAAAACAGCCCAGAGCATCACACTACCACTACCATGTTTTACTGTAGGTATAATGGTCTTTTTTACTTTTTTGCCAGATGTAATGGGACACACACCTTCCAAAAAGTTCAACTTTTGTCTTGTTAGTCCACAGAGTATTTCCCCACAAGTCTTTGGCATCATCAAGATGTTTTCAAAAAAGTCAAATTTAACGCTTTTTAAGACCTTTTTAGACCACAATAAATATAATTTAAGACCAAAAAATGTAGTCTTATTTTCTTTGGTAGAAAATTATTAGTTGGATTGTAATTTTAAACTTAACGTGGCTAACTTGCTGCTAATGTTACTATGTTATCTAGCTTGCCGCTAATGTTAGCTAGCTTGCCGCTAACCTTAGTTCTCTCCTCAGTAACATAGCTAACGTTACTATGTAAGTTAGCTCTCCGCTATCCTAAGTTCTCTCCCTGATAAAGTGGCTAACTCACCTCTAATGTTATTATGTTAGCATTTGTGGAAATATATAATCATTAAGCTTTAAACAGCAAACCATATGTTAACCTTTGCAGTATTAAGCACATATGCAATATAATCTTTGACATTTATTTATTAATCAAGCATTACAGAAGCTTTTATTCATTAATTAATAATTACAGTAGTATCTAGTTAAAATAGCTTTAAAAAATATATTTAATAAAATATAATCAGCATTAAAATGTACCTTGCTCTGTGTAAGGGTGTTAGACAAGATTATATTGCATATGTGCTTAATACTGCGAAGGTTAACATATGGTTTGCTGTTTAAAGCTTAATGATTATATATTTCCACACATGGTAGTTAGCTTGTCGCTAATGTTACTATGTTAGCTAGCTCTCCGCTAACCTTAGTTCTCTCCCCAGTAATGTAGCTAGATAACACGCTGCTAACGTTAGTATGTTAGTTAGCTCACTGCTAACATTAGCTAGCTCTCTGTTAACCTGTTACTTCAGAAGCGTCCTCTAGCGGGCCCACCGGCGGGCCTGGTCTGACTATGTAAAGTTCAAATATTCTAAACACACCGACCAACTAATTGACTTATATTTCTTAGTTATACTATGACTACCTGCATGCAAATTGTCAGCTATCTACATGGAGCCAGTCGCCAGAAATCTCCAACTGAAAACACAATATTTTTTCACAATATTTACATGGGGAATGCGCCTCCCCAACAACTTAGCCTTATAAAATATTTTTAGTATGTAAAATCCGCAGATAAAATATCAAAAAAGTCCTTTATTCGCTTGCTTACTTCTCCTCACAAACATGCGTTTATTTTCAGTGCAACCGGAACGTAATATTCTCAAGCTCCTAGCGACCACACAATGTAATGTTTTCACGTAAAGTTGTACGTGAATACAAAGCTAAGGATGTCCTCTTCTAGATTCTGTGTTTTTTATTGGTCCATAAACAACAATTTTTCTTGAGTGACAGTCTTTTTGCACCAATGGCGTGAGCGTTGGATTTCAGAGGTGTCCAATCAAATCAGGTCATAGCCTTGCTCCAGGATCACAAAAGTGATTGACGTCTATTTCAACCAATAGTCCACCCTCAGACTAAAACATTTATACGTAACCTAATGGTTGAGGGTGGGGCATACCAAACAGTCGCCACGTGGTGCGCTGTCACAAAAAAAAAAAAAACTAAATTCCAGGGAGCAAACAGCGCGCAAATGTGTAACTTTGTGTGTCCTTTCATCAAAAAATATTAATATTACTCTGAAATGGACTTTAACATTAATTTGTTCTGTCACAAACAAAAACTCTTGTTTTATAGTAACAGATATCTTCTTTTTATTTAGAGAGATTGGAGCAGTCTGGAGAGGTTTTGAACACTTTGGAGACACCCAGTGGACACCTAATATAATGCTGTGTAGCTTATTAATGCTTTTCTTTATCTTTTTCAAATTTTGTAATTTGTTTGTCAAGACCCTGCTGAATCGGGAAATGTAGAGAAAGACTGGTTTTTCACCCCCAACATCCATACACACATTGTAAACTCCAAATATAACAAGTGCTTTTTTTTGTTTTGTTTTGTTTATATTTTCTTCTGCATTTGGTGTTCTCAAATGGAACCTAAATAATGGAAATAAAAGTCTCAAAGTGAATTATTGTTTTTTTCCCAAGTGTCTACTTCCGTTTAAGCCCTGAATTGTCCTATTTGTCCTAATTGTGCTATATATAAAACTTAAGATATCCAGTGTTATATGGTAGTAGTGCAAATCATATGAAAATTAGCATAAAATTGGATCTGCGGTTGGTCTCTTTCCTGTAACATTAGCTAACCCACCGCTAAAGGTAGCATGTGTTTTCCCACTCGCATCTGAAAATGTAATACTTACAGCAAATTTACAGTAAATTTAAGACCATTTAAGACCCTAATTACCTCAATTTTAATTTAAGACATTTTAATACTTTTTAAGGACCAGCAGGAACCCTGTAGGTATTGCAGATAAAAGCAATAAACTGCAGACATGCAGTTTGAAAATATAATAGAATTAACTAAAGACAGTTCCACAATAATAACCACAGAAACAAAAGTATGCAGCTTTTCACAAAGCCTTTTTATTTTTTATTTTATAGTTTTAGAAATTCTCACATTTCTTTTGCAAAAATTCCCTTCTTTCTTGGAGTAATTCTTAGCCCACGTTGGAGTTAATACTTGCAATACAAATATGATAACAGAACACAAATAATTATTAAGAATAAATTACTTTACAAAAACAGTAGCAAAACGATTGCCACTTCAAACTATATGCCACATTTCTTTCTTGCACTTTCTAATGAGGTTGCAAATACAGCGCATTGACATTCTGTCCTCAAACTTTAAAAGTCGGGGGGAAATAAGCAAAAATATTCCCAACATAAAATGTGTCCCTGGAGCAGAATAGAAGAGAACAGTATACACTCACATCACGTACAGTAAACTTCACAAAGGAAACGACCGCTGTAATGATAAGCGCTTCCGGCTTGAACAGCAAAACGCGGTTAAATCAGCAAATTTTACATTCAAACACTTGAAAAAAAGGCTTTTTTTCATAGTCAACACAAGAGACAATTTTAAACAGTTTTACAAGCCAACATAAAGTGACGATGCTTATAAGACAAACTAAAATACATCAAGGTTCTTGATCGGTGAATTATTTTCCTTTTTGTAAGAAAGAAAACTGTAAGGTTCTTGTGCAATGACAAGGTATCTGTGTTACACTGCTTCTTTCGATGGGATACTTATTAAACGCTCAATGCAGTTTCATCTGGACACCTTTTTGAGAATATTAGATATGGAATGTAAAATATTAAATATGAACATAGAGGCAGGGATTAAATTCTAGTCTTGGACTATACAGCATTTTAATTTTTTTTTTATTATTATTGAAGTCAAAATATAGTCTATAACTAGGCCTAATCCCTGTCTGAGAAACTGACCTATGATGGGTCTATTTGTGAATAATGAAACTAGAAAGAGAGAGTTGGTCCTGCCTCAGGTCAAGGAAAGTGTATAAGTCAGTCAGTATTCCGTTTTTGAAAAGATAAGCTGTATTAATTCCATGCAAAATAGGTTGTCAAAACATGCCTTTATGGGACAGTTTAATCATGAATGAACGTATTCTAGTCAATGTGTCATTAGCAGTTTGTTCATCAACCAAATTTGGAGCACATTTGGAACATGAGAGCACAATTGGCCTATGCTATGGGATGTACACAGTGCCTTTTTAATAAACTTCTTGTGCAGTTTTAAAGTTCTAAATGTCTCATTTTAAATGTCAGGGCTTTCCATATTCTACCAATGAAGTGTGGAGCTACTTTGAGCCTGAATAACGGTGGAAAAAGCGATTTATCTGCAGGGGCAGATATGATGCATATTATGCCCCGTCTCACTCATTTTAAAGCCTGTTTGGGCAAAGTGCACAAAATACTGGATCTCAGAAAGCTGCGGGAGAGCGGAGGTGGGCTATTCAACAGAGGTAAGTACTTTTTATCATATTTTAATACACCCAATATCTATTTTACAACGGAGTTTTCCTTTAATACAGTTGATTAAAAAAAAAAAAAAAATTAACAGATGTCTCAATAGAAGTGTCAGATATTTATATAAAATACAATGAAATTCTAGCTAGTTTTGATGATTTAAGACTGAATTCTGAAGTTCCTTTAATTTGTCAGTGATGATAAAAAGCTATCTGTGCAACCAGAATCATTTTTCCCCCTCCATTTATTCCTCCCTTAGAAGCTATTAATACAAATGGTTGACTACAGCTAGCGTTTCTTGTATTGTTTTGTTTTTTGTTTTTTTTAGCAAAGTGAATACTGAGTTGGATGTTGTGTCGTTATTTCTGACATGCATTACGTGGATTTGAGCAGCGAATAATAGCTATTTAGCTTGTAGCTAAATGATTCCCCTGCTGGCTGAGGCTAACGCAAGGCAATACCATTGTCTTTCAGCCAAGACTAACTGCCTGGTACTTGTAATTTGGTTCCCAAGCATTCCCAAGTGTGGAACAACTTTCCAACAGCTCCATTAACGTAAACTCCATGACCATTGAGTTCAGAGTGAAATCAGCAAGATGGCTTTGAACAGAGCAGAGACATCTGCAGAAAGCTGCACTCCAGAGCAGCTGAGTGCTTTTGGAATGAATGGAGATGGTCACTCTGCCTCTGTATGTACTGTATGTATAACAAGTCCATGTGTTTATCTTTCTGATTTTTTCCAGTACAAGTCTCTACGCTTCTCCACACAAAAGGCAGAAGCTCCGACATTCCGCACGAACAAATCCTTGTGCTGTTGAAGGATTACTTTACAATAACGGGACGGACGTGAGGTACAAACGCGTACAAAAACAAGGCCTCGTTAGGAATGTCTTTTAGTTGTTCTCTGAGAGAGCCAGCAGTCGAACAGCGCTTGTTTCCTGGACTGTCCTCTTCCAAGGATTCAACAGCCAGTTTAAGAGATTAGACGACTGGCAAACGAACAAAACATCATACACGTTTTTTCAAGAGAAGAAAGGACCAACTGGACCTTTAGAACACTTTATAACCACTCACAACACTGACTGGACAGTGAGAGCAAGGCTTGTTAAGTAGAACTCACCTAAACAGTTCAAAAGAATTCGTCTCCTGAATTGGCTGGACTAAAGTGAAACTGGCCAGAACCCTGCTATATAGTATTTTAACCTGTGTGCAGTAGTATTACATCAGAGGGGCAGTGCATGTTTATGTGTATGTGTGTATGTATGTGTGTGTGTGTGTGTGTGTGTGTGTGTGTTTATGTGTGTGTGTGTGTGTGTATGTATGTATGTTTTACGTGTGTTTTAACAGTCCGAGCCATCATCGCGTTTTTGACGTGCCCCGGAGAGAGACAGAAACAGTCAGAGTAGGACACAATGAAGTCGAGCCGAGCCTGACGGTCGGTCTGCCCGCCATTTTGTTTTCTTCTTCTTCTTTTGCGCCCTCTCTGGAATCTGTTGCCTGTACGAAGTAACAAAGAGGGAGAGAAAAAAGGGGATAAACACTCGTTAAACACATTAAAAAACAAAGTGTTTCTTATATTTACTTTGACTTTTATTTCAGTGTAAAAAGTATAAGCGTAAAATCTTTCATGTTTCATGTCAAACTAAGTTTAATATCAAACAAATATAACCTGAGTATATATATACATAAAAGCACTTTTTAAAGTGAAAATCAATCCAAACCAATCTAGCCCTCTATGAAAAAGGAAAAAGTGTTTGCTCCCATAAATGAACTGTGATTATACCACAATTAGTTCAATCCCTGCAATGTGATTGGTTAAGACTCATTCTATGAGTGCCATTATCAGCCGGTAATGCACTTCAACCGAAGCTCTACATGTATTATAACCAAACAGATCATATTTTCTCGTCCTCATTAACCAAACGTCTTTTAATGAACAGCATGGTATATGTGGTATATAAATATCGCAAAAATACATTTGAGATTCGTGCTATAACTGCTGTGCCAATATTACACGTAATAGCACGAACCTCGAGTAAATTATTGCTTAAATAGTTGCTTAATTGAGTTCAATTTTACTACTAACCTCAACCAGGCCTGATTACTACCAGGCTTGTAGAATCAAGAAATCACCTAAATAGAACCTGGCTGACAACATAAAGCAGATCTTAAAAAGCAACACATTATGCTGCGATCTGAAGAAATTCAAAAACAGATAAGAAAACAAAGTCATTTACATCTATCAGTCTGGAAAAGGTTACAAAGTCATTTCTAAAGCTTTGGAACTCACGGCAGACCACAGTGAGAGCTATTATTTACAAACAGAGAAAACATGAAACACTGATGAACATTCCCAGGAGTGGCCAGCCGAACGAAATTGTTCTAAAAGGGCATGAACAACTCATCCAGGAGGTCACAAAAGAACCCAGAACAACATTTAAAGAACTGCAGGTCTTACTTGCCTTAGTTAAGGTCAGTGTTAATGATTCTATAATAAGAAAAAGACTGGACAAAAATGGTCTCTATGGGAGAGATCCAAAGCAACAAACACTGCTGAACAAAAAGAACAGATAAGGCCATCTCACATTTATCAACAAACATCTTGATGATCCCCAGGAATTGTCATAAATATTTGAACTGACGAGACAAAAGTCGAACTTTTGGAAGATGTGTCTCATTATAGAAAAGGAACATTATACTAAACGTAAAACATGGTTGTGGTAGTACGATGGTCTGGGGCTGCTTTGCTGCTTAGGATCTAGACAACTTGCTGTAATCCTAAAGGAGAATATCCAGCCATCAGTCCGTGACCTCATGCTCAGGTGAACTTGGGTTTAGCAAAAGAACAATGATCCAAAGCACACTAGTCAAAGTCTGATTAAGTCTGATGCTGTGACATGATCTTAAACAGGACGATTATGCTGGAAAATCCTTCAATGTGTCTGAAATAAAACAATTCTGTAAAGAAAAGAGGGACACAATTCACAGAAATGTAAAAGACTTATTGCTGGTTATTGGTAAAGCTTGATTGCAGTTGTTGCTGCCAAGAGTGGCACAACCAAGTTATTCATTTCTTTTAATTTTTAAAAAAGTGCTTTTGATATTTACTCAGGTTATCTGATTACATTACATTACATTTGGCAGATACATTTATCAGAAAAATATCAGTATGACAAAAAAGCAAACACTTTTTCACGCCACTGTACATACAGTACTATTCAGTTGTTTTTCATTATTTTAAAATGTGTTTTGCATTGTAGATTAATACTAAAATACATTCATGGATTTGCCTCCCACTGTGTGTCGATCTGGCAACCTGAGTGAGCTTTGCACCTGGGGAGGAACAAGTGGAGCAGAAAACTGTATCCAGTGTTTGGAAATTGGACTCCTGTAGCCATTTCAAACACTCGCTTGCATTTACTACTGATTGTTCCTTTAACCTAATTCAAACTTTACTCACCGAATCACTCTCACAAGCTCGTGGAATGCTTTGTCAACATTCATAGGTGGATCCTTTGCACTTGTTTCTATATATGTGATCTGCCAATATAAAGCAAAAACATGGTACAGTTATAAAAGTAAAAATCTAGATAATCTGCAAAGAAGGAAAAACAAATTACAAATGATCTACTTACACTGTGCTTCATCGCCATCTCTCTCCCCAGTTCACTCGTGATTTTCCTCAAATGCACCAGATCTACTTTATTAGCGACAAGGACCATGGGGAACGACTCCCTGTACCCACACACACACACACACACACACACACACACACATACAAACATACTGATTAAAACCTTCTTTAATTTATACATCATTAAAACGCACTCGAGCATATCTCACATTGTCTTAAATATTTTTTTTTCCAATTGCTTAAACAACGATATGTGTAGAACAATGGTTTAAACTGACACACAAAGGGTTCAACCTCTTCTCAACTCTAAAAACATTTTCTATTTACACATATTTTACAGTTCACAATTCAAAATGGCACTTTTTAAATGCACTAAACTCGGTTCTTTGCAGAACACTCAAAAACACACAATCTGAAAAAGTCACATGTTTCCACATATAAACACTTCCATTCAAAATGACGCACAACATGGGTTAATTGGCCAGTATACACACATGGACAAAATTGTTGGTACCTCTCGGTTAATGAAAGAAAAACCCACACTGGTGACAGAAATAATTTGAATCTGACAAAAGTAATAATAAATAAAAAATTGCTATGAAAATAAACAAATGAAAATCTGACATTATTTTTTAACCATGCTTCAACAGAATTATTATTACTATTTAATTTTTTTTTAAATAATTTTCTACAAAAAAAAAATCCCCAATTACCCAACCCATTCATTAGGACTCCCCCTATCACTAGTGATGCCCCAACACCAGGAGGGTGAAGACTAGCACATGCCTCCTTCACCGTGAGGTCAGTGTGATTTTTAGCAAAAAGTTTCCCTGTTTGTCACAATGTATGAATCATTTTTGTCCGTTGATGCATCCCTGAGTAATTAAGCTGTATAAACAATGCAAACAAAAACGATTTTTGATGCAATTTGCATCAATGGTGTTCTACAGAATAAGATAAAATTAAATTTTGTGTCAAAATCTGCATTTAACTCACATATTTAGCTTATAAACATGAACAACAACAAGAAAATCACAGCTGGTAATATATTATGTTAGTGATCACACATTTTATATAATATATCAATAATCTGATTGCTGCCTTTTTCCTCTGTAACTGTTCTTTTCTGTTTTTTAATTGCTTTACACTGTTGCACTGCATTACCAGCCAGTGCTGGACATTAAACTCATGTTACATTAATGTGGCGCTAAAATTACGCTAACATTGTACTAATGTTATGCTAGCATTATTTTAACATTTCATATGTAAACACATTGTACTGCGCGAGTCTCTGAAGCTTCGGAACTCTTCGCCATCGCCATGACAATATGGCCGTAGCTTCAGCCAGCGTTCCGTAGTGACATCATCAGCCCACAGTATCTAAGTACTCGTCACTCAGTATTCAAATCAGAGAGTGTGACTCTTCTTCTATAGACGCACATCAGATCTATTTCTCGATTCAGAAATGGATTTTACCCTTCCGAAAATTGCGCCCTGGGTCCACGGACTTCCTCTAATGAGGCGCAAGAATAAAGATCCACATTGGTCACTGGTAAATATAAAATATATACTTAATTGTACTTAAAACATATTGAGGAATGTCTAAGTATGCTGTAAAAAAAAAAAAAAAAGATTCATGTACAATGTAATTCAATATACTTCTAAAATACTTATTTCCAAATATACTTTTGTACATTTTTAGCAAAGTGTGTTAAAAACAAATGTTACAGTAGTTCACTTAAAGTAAAATGTAAAGTAACTTTTTTTTAGAAAGTAAATTAAATTGCATCATCGGTAAAATGTTTTAAATATATACATTTAGGTATTACATTAATATGTAAAACAGTTCAAATGTATTTCAATGCTCTTTCAATGCTCTATAATTAGGAAAATATAAATATAAGTAAAATATAGGATACAGTGTTAAATAACACATTTAAACTACAAATTAAAAAAAATTAAAATGTAAGTAAATTTGTAACAAGCTAAAAATTGTCGTACAGTATATTAAAATATATTGTATACACAGCTGAGTATACTAGAAGTGTGCTATTTACAAAAGACAGGAACAAGAAGTATATTTGTACTCTAATGCAAATAGATCGCAAATATTTAACATCAATTCTTAGTACATTTCTAATAAACTTGGTGTATAATAGTGATACAGTTGTAATACTCTATTAATAAAATGTATTATAATTTTACTGTAAGTATATTTAAAATAGTTCAATTTTAATACAGTTAAGTACACTTAGCACAACTTTTGTACTATTTTTAAACAACTAAATTAAAGTACAAAAATGTTGTTCCATTTTAGCACTCTTTAAATATACTCATTAAAAATGTGGCTATAAGTACACTTTAGTGCACTATAGTATAATAATGCTTAATATATTTTAATCTACTTTTTTTCACTAGGGGCATCTGCACATGCCCAGTCCACCACCAGCAAAACCTGCTGCCAAAAACACCGGCAGCAGGTTTCCTCCAATCAAAGGGCTGGAGCCAAAATGGAGCGGAGCCAAGGAGAACTCCTCCTTTAGAGAAGAGTTTACTTCAAAGCCCCTCCATTTCCAGCCAACTCCTCCACCTGAGCCTCTGCCTGTCACTGCTACCCAACCAGTGGTGGTGAATAAACCAACGGCCTACAATTCACCAGGTAAGTTCCAGTTTTGAGTGTTGAGCGTCTTTAATCACTTACTAATTAATCCCTTACTACTTAATCCCTTACTAGACCTTACATATACCATTTATTGTTGATATAATCACAGGTAGCAGGATACCAATACTGGACAGGCGGAGGAAGCTGAGGCCAGTCCAAGCTGTGGTGCAGCCCATTAATAACATGGCTGCCCACAGCGTGATAAAGGACGAACCAGCACAGGTGGAGAGAGCAGTCAGGAAGAAGCCCAGTAACATCAGGGCAGCTCCTCAGGCCGTTGGGAAAGGTCAGGTAGTGGTGCAGCCACTGTTGCTTCCATCCCTGACCAGCGAAGAACCCCTCAACAGGCCTGAGGAAGCTCTCGGCCAGGCGCTAGGTCTGCTGCAGGATGAGGAATGGTAAGATTTCTACTACAATTCTATCGGAGCAGTGATCTGTTTCAGAGTAGAGTGAAATATACTCAGACTAGAGATTTAATAGCTGAAGATTACTGAAAACATTATAACTGAAAACCATCTTTCAGACCTGTTCAACCTATAATTCTCTGAATGTCTTGGTTGTGAAACAGGGAAAGGAAGACAGAGGGACTACGGCTTGTGCGAGCTCTGGCAGAACATCACACTGAAGTGGTGCTGCCAGAGCTCCACTACATTAGCGCAGCCGTAATTGCGGAGGTAAGAGTTTAACACACTTCATACACACTCTACAGCAGCTTCTTCTGTAATATGATATGATTCAGAAACTGATCGAGTTCAATAGGCCGAGGCTTAGTGTGCTGCTTCTGTTGTCTCCACTGTTTCAGGTGCAAAACCTCCGCTCTATAGTCTCTCGGGACGCCATTACCACCATGGCTCACCTTTTCACTCACCTGCAGTGTGATATGGACAGTGAGGTAGAGGTCGCTGCTCGCACCCTCCTTCACAAGGCTGGAGAGACCAGCCTTTTTATAAGGCAGGGTGCGGAGCTAGCCCTCAGCACCATGGTGCTCTCCTGTTCACCTGGCCGAGTCCTGCAAGGACTGCTGGATGGTGGAATACGGTAAATATATATTCATGTTAATTATTCATTAATAGATTTAAAATGGAAACTAAATGAAGGAAGTACCACCAGGTCATGTGATCATGTGTTTCTGACTGTGTTCCTTCACTCTTTTCTGTCCAGCCACAGAAACCCGGTCTGTAGGGCCGCCACTGCACTGAGCCTGGTGAGGCTCCTGCAGGTGGTCGGGGTTTCACGTGTGCTGACTGGCAGGAAGACGTTCGCGAGCAAATTCATTCCTGCCGTCAGCACACTGGCCTTTGATGCAGCCCAGGATGTCAGGTAAGCCACTTTAACTTCTGCTTTAATCAACCTAATAAATCAGATGAAGGAACCAGCACTAAATCCACTGTTATCTGCTTTCTTGCTTTCTCTACAGAACCCACGCCCGAGCCGCATTGTGCCTTTTGGGCTGCCACAAGGAGGCTGAGAGGGCTGTAGAAAAATATGTACAGTTGAGAGACCAATCAGAGATTAAGAAATTGCTTTGTAAATAATCAATCAATCAATCATTTTTTAATCATTGTCTGTAGTTGGGATGATATTCAGTGTTCAGCTGTTCAGACTGGGTTTGGGGTCGAATGCTCCGTTCTAGAGAAGCTTACAGACTCAGAGCTGTTCACAGTGGTGGTGACAGGAACCACATCTGAAGAGGTGGATAAGGCAGCGGCTCCACCTTCCTCTTGCCAGAGGCTCTTTCTGAGAGTCCTGGTAAGTGAGGTAACCCAGTTTCTGGGCATCCTCTAGGGAGGTGGGGCGCTGCTTGGTGGGAAACGCACCGGCCCTGTGGCATCAGGGCTTCCCAGTCAACCAGCTGGGAATGTCCCGCCCCCAAACAAGCCCTGCAAAGCTTGTGAGGGGTTCGCCCAGGGCCGGCCGGCGTCCCCCAGCCACTCTCTTAGAGGCAGTCCACCCTTCAGATGTATGGGTCCCGTCTCCATCACTGTGATCAGTTCTGACTCTGTGGGCTTCTCTGGAACAAAGCATTTCACCCCAAACCCACTCTGAACACCTGAACACTGAATACATCTCAACCAGACCAGCAAAATAAAAATCCTTAAAAAAAATCACTGTCTCTGTCATCATTACAAATAAGGGGTATATAAATAATAACCACTAACATTAACAGTTATAAACAGACAGACAGACAGATAGAAAGTAAAGAAAGATATTTATGGATAGATAATTAATAACCACATACACAGTCAGGGTTATAAACAAACAGACAGACAGATAAAAAGTAAAGGTATGTAGGGGTATATAAATAATAACCACATGCATAGACAGTTATGAACAGACAGATAGACGAGACAGAAAGACAGATAAGGATTAAAGGTATTTGGTGATAGATAATTAATAACCACATGCATAGACAGTTATAAACCGACAGATAAAATATAAAGAAAGGTATGTAGCGAGGTATATATACAGATTGCTAAGACCTTGACAGTCATAGCAGGCTAAGAGTTTGAGTAATTTGGGACAATCTGGACACTACTGGGTTTATTCAAATGTTATTTGATTTCATACCTTATATAAATATTTTAGAAACACTAAAAGTAAACTTTATTGGCTGAACAAAAAGCGTTTTTATTTATTATCAATTCATTTTCTTTTTGTTTTGACTAATCAGCACCAGCAGTGAAAGTAAACAGGCAGATTATGGTGTTTTGAGATAATAAATGGTGTTATAATGAAATAATAGCATGAACATATGAAGGTAAGCCTATTCTTTAGGTGTATTTTACAAAAGATTTCTCAAAAACCCTTCAGCACTCCTCCAACACTTATGAAATGAGCCACCGCCTCTTTTTGAACTGCACTGAAAAAAAATAATGAGTAAAATTTACTTTAAAAAAAGTTTCACAACTTTCTGCATTTGCTTTTTTCAAGCAAAACTAATTTCAGATAAATTAAAGTAACTTCAACTCGTTTTCAAGACTAAAATGTTACATAGTGTAAATAAGTGAACTGAACTTCAGTCAATCCACATTAGTATTATGGTAAATCTTTCCAAATTTGAGAGAATTATTCCCAACAATGTGTAGTTGGTTAAAACTAAATCTGGTAATCTGAATGAAGTATTTGAAGCTATTTGGTGCACAAATCTGATTTTGCTATATGCAGTTTTGGTTGCAGCCCTTCATTTTGCAGCATATATGAGTGATTTGGCAGTTTAGGTGTGGTTTATACAATTGTGTTATAACAGTTGGAAAAAAATAAAATAGAGTATACACTGTCATTAAAGTGGCACTAAGCCCCCTAATTGTAGCTGACTTCAGTCTCAGCTCGAATTTAAAAAGGATAAAAAAAATGGGAGGAGTAGTTTGGGAGGGGCACAGGGTGATGTATGGGTTTAAATGTGGGGCAGGAGGGAGAGCTGATGGACTGATCTGCATATTGTGATGTGTCTGCGTACCAAAATACACAGACACATTATCCTCGCCAATAGCACAGCTAACCTGTGAGTGCGCTGCAGAGGCAGAAATTACTATAATAAGTAGAATGATTTATGGTTTATGGCTCCTTTTAATACAAAAACCCAAAAGTTGTTTGGGTGAAAACAGCACCTCCTTGTGGTTATAATCTTATCAAGACACTGCAGATGCACAGTCACATAAAGTGACCAGGTAAAACTAGTCTAAATTGATATCAACTCCAAAAGAACAGTGCTTTGAATTATTTTTGACAGGAAGGTAAACATCAGGTATATGTTGAGTAAAATGAACATTGTTGTTTTATTCTATAAACTACAGACAACATTTCTCCCAAATTCCAAATTAAAATATTGTAATTTAGAGCATTTATTTGCAGAAAATTAGAAATGGCTTAAATAACAAAAGAGTTTTAAGAGTTCAGAAATCAATATTTGGTGGAATAACCCTGGTTTTAATTACTGTTTTCATGTATCTTGGCATCATGTTCTCCTCCACCAGTCTTACACACTGCTTTTGGATAACTTTATTCCACTCCTGGTGCAAAAATTCAAGCAGTTCAGTTTGGTTTGATGGCTTGTGATCATCCATCAAGAGGCACTGAACTCCTCTTGATTGTAATCCAGAGGTTTTCAATTTGGTAAAATTAAAGAAACCGTGGTCTATTTTTAATGAGTGCATATAATTGTGCTTATGTAATATAGTACACTATTGTGGAAACAATGTGTGTAAGTGAGTAAGTGAGGGTGTGTGTGTGTGTGTTTGTGTGTGTTTTCAGACCTATCTTTAACTCTGAGGATGAGCTGATGAAAGCGGTCCACATGCTCAAAGCTGGCTTTGTCCGTCACTGAAAAGACAATGAGGAAGCCGTCTCCAGTCCGCATGTACTGTTCCCTCATGGCACTGAACTCCTCTTGACCTGCTGTATCCAGAACTACACACACACACACACACACAAACACACATACACACAGAAATGATTCCCAGAGCAAGCATAGACACACCCGTATCTTAATAAAAAATTGCCATCTTAATATAATAAATATAATACTTAAAGTAAGCACACACACACACATACACACATAAAGAAAGTCCCAAATTACACTCATAGACCAAGTGAACACATAAGGGGTGGGCAATTTGGCCCTAAAGTACCCAGCTGGCCACCATCGCCAACAGACGTTAATTTCAGTTTGACTTTTGGTCATGACGTCAGATGACAAAAAATGTACGTCTGGAGAGCATCTAATACTGTAACGTACCTACAGGGTAATATCAAGCTATTTCAGGATATTCTTGTGCTAACAATATTCTTGACAATATGACAAAACACTTGTTTTAATTTTTTTATTATATACTATTGCAACAAATAAATATTTCAACTATTTGCCCTTATATATTTCTTATTTTTTCTTTTTTATCATATTGTAGAATCAAGAAATCACTTAATCACTGTCTGACAACATGAATCAGCTAAAAGATCCCAAAAAGCAACACATTATGCTGGAGCTACCTGACCGATTCAGGAACTAGACAACTTGCTGTAATTAATAGAACCATAACTGTCCGTCCATCAGTTTGTGACTTTAAGCTCAGGTTTGCTTGGCTTTTGCAGAAGGACAATGATCCAAAGCTCACCAGACCAGAGTGGCCTAGTCAAAATACAATATTAAACAAGGCCAGTCATTCTTGAGAATTAAAACGATTATGTAAAGAAGAGTGGAGCCAAAATTCTTTAGACTCATTGCTTGTTATTGCAAACGCTTGATTGCAGTTGTTGCCGCCAAGGGTGGCACAACCAGGTTATTAGGTTTATGGTCAAACATTTATTTAAAAAGGATCAGCTAGGTTTGGATAGATGTTTCCCTAAGTAAATTAAATTATTATTTAAAAAACAGTTTTTTATATTTACTCAGGTGTTAAAATGTGGTTGTTAATCTGAAAAATGTCAGTTTAATAAAAAAGCAAAAAAAAAACATCTGTGGGGGCAAAACCTTTTATTACATGGTTATTTACATGGTTCATACATTCAGTAGAAAATCTGTATAACATTTTTTTTACAAAAATAACACAGAAACTACAAACAAACAACTATGCGTAAATACAGTAAATAGCAAAACAAATTGTAACTATATGGAATTTTTGTTACCATGTCAAAATGTATTGTACTGTGTACAATACAATACAGCATACCCCCAGTACCCACATCTTGTTGCTACAATGCACAAAATCGTGATTATCATTGATTATCATGCTGCTATAGTAAACACTCTGGATTTCATGTTGCTACCTTATTTTTATTTTTGGGGGTATTTTTCTTTATCTATTTTGCATATTCTATTTTTATTGTATTTTTTTATTTTGTTATCTTATTTTGTCTATATATATCTATTTTAACAGCAGCTCTTGGGTGTAAACTGGATTGTGAGATCACAGTTTCGTTTCACCTCATGTACCACATGTGATGCGAATGACAATAAAATCTCCTTGAATCCTTGCCAATTTTAAGGGAAGCAAGAACAAGAATTTCATTGGTCATTATTATTTAATTTGCTATGAGAACTAGGTATGTTATGACAAGGCAGAGGCTGAACAACAGGTGTGGAGCAGGACTTGAGCAGACAAGGTAAAACATGCATTAGAATAGGAGCTGTGCTCATACAAGACACTGATTCAGGGAATGTGGAAATAGTCTTTGACTAACCAAACAATCAAAAAAATAATTATAATTTGCTGACAACCTAAATTAGCCATTGAACAATAAAGCTGCTGTTAAATGAGGTGACATCCACTCACCATCCAGAATAGCCCACTGTCCATCTATCTCAGTGTGCTTGAGGTAGGAGTCCTCGATTGTGGGATCGTAGTCTGGGACGAAGATCTTCTGAAAGAACTGGATGGTGAGCGCACTCTTGCCCACGCCTCCATCCCCCACCACCACCAACTTATAGGTGGGCAGGTTGTCCCCGGGAACAGCGCTGGTCGCCATGGAGACTGCTACACCTGCAGCACAGAGGGGAGAACGGTTAAGACTGGTTGCTGTTGCTCAGGCACTCACCCACACACACACACACACATATATATATACACACACACATCCACACCGAGCAAGAGATGACAGACCCTAACACTTTAAAGATGGTAAGAAAACGGATACAGAGGTACTATAATGCTGCAGCCTGGGAGAACAAGTAACCACTCCGGAATATCTGCTGAGCAAGGCCTTTACAGCCGTCTAAAGAAAAGCATTATGGGCTCACACACATATAGGAAATATCGATTAGACCAACCACAGGGGTTACAATGCAGCCAGATGAAGGTTCTATACCACCATGTTTGTACAAACTTTAAATGTATTCCATTTTATAGACATTTTATAGAAATGTAATATACATGGCTGAGGGAGTAAGGCTATTTTTAAAGGTATGTATCCATGGACTTAAGAAGAATAAAAAAGAATATAAAATAAGATCTAGAATAAAAGATCAACATGAAAGCCACAATATGAGATATATAGATCCTGTGAGCTGATCATTAACATTTTTGAAACTCCTACATTTGTAGAATATGCAAGACTAATGTGTCTGGTGGAGGAAAGAGAATAAACACTTTTAAGACCACTAACAACATATCCCTATGAGAGTGGTGTATAGAATGGCTAGCACCACAGAAACACAGCGGAGCTAACAAACACTTTCAACCGCAACCAAATGTACAGCCGCAACAGTCGAAAAGCTAAAGGAGTCACATTAAAATGAATGTGTTTTTAAGCTCTGGATTTCCACTTTTCCACTCCACAGTGCAGTTCAGGAAGGTTATGAGAATTCACAGATTTTCACAGTTGGTGTTTAGAGGAACACAGTCTAATTAAAACATGGTTGATTCCAATAAGAAGGGCATATTTCATTTTCTGACACTTGGGGCCCTATTTTAGTGATCTATTTTAGCATGTCAATTACGCATCGCCAATCTTGATTTAGGTTGTGTCAGTGTTTCTTTGGTATTGAGAGGGCACAAAAAATACACCTTGCACAGCTCGAAACGCGCACAAGGCATGAACTAATTCTCTTAATTATTAATGGGTGTGTTTTGGGTATAACATGAAATAAACCAATGAGTGTGTCACTTGTCATTCCCTTTAAGAGGCAGGCGCTTTGGTATCTTAACAGTGCAGCGCTTCTGAGCATCTCAGCAGAGGATACTGACCTGCACATTCACGCTGTGAAGGTACGCAAGCAGCTCATTTAAAGGAACTGCACAAAAGGGCTCTTGGAGTTATGTGTCCCTGCATGACGACACTTTACCAAGTTTGCCTGGAAAGGTTAATGTGGCATCCAGCCCCTAAAAACACTGATCGGTTTATCTCTGTAAGAGTCTACTGTACTAATCCATGTAGCTTTTCTGCTTCACTTTAGCTATCACTTTTATTATAGCTGACAAACCTTCCCTTTAATATCCAAGAATTAACCAGGTTATATTCCTTTTTATCCAAATAAACTATGTTTTCAGAGATTGGTACAGAGGAGGAATATGAATAATAATATGAAGAACAAACTGTGTGCAACTGTGTATTGAAGTAATGTTACATGAGGTCTGCCATTAGACACTTAACACTATTATATAACAACACCAGCTGCTCAAACTGTACTCTTCTCCTGCCAAAATAACCAACACATCTAACACTACTTCGCACCAATTTGACAGAGGTTCTTCAGTGAGGCCTCCAGTCTTATAATGTCACTTTAGTAAAACTAGTACTTGAACTATATCCTGATAAGATTTAAACTACATGTATTTACACTTGGCTGTGTCCAGAAATGCTTCCTATTACAGAAGTTGTGCCCTATATAGTGTGTCAGCCATTTTGTAGTGCTGTTTGAAATCTCAACAGTACATTTTATTCGTTAAACAATGCAAAAATGATATCTTAGCAAGTGAAATGCTTCTCAATGTAGTCTATATATCTAATATTTCTCATTTTGAGATTCTAAAAGCAATATTATATGAATAAGCAGCTTATATCTAACTTTGTTTAAACTTCAAATTTTTTGTTTTAAGTAATTCAGGCCCAATCCCATTTCACCACCTAGCCCTACCATTCTTTTGTAAGTATTACGCCTAAGGGTAGGGTCTCCCGATTATTATTAGGCTGCAGGGGTAGAGGGAAGTGAGATTTGTCTCCTATGATTGGGAGAGTGCTGGTTCAAATCCCGATAAAATAGTTTATCATCAGATGCCAGAGCCCTGAGACAGCACAATTGGGTTTTGCTCTCTCTGGTTGAGTATATGCACTCCTAGGGTGATGCCGATCAGCACAAGTTGTCTAACTGTGAGCTGATGTATTGAAACCGAGTCACTGCACTTTCCTCAGAGTGCGCTGTGATGATACAGTTAAAAAAAAAGCGGTGGCTGACTTAACATGAAACAGAGGAGTGTGTTAGTCTTCACCCTCCTTGTGTTGTAGCATCACTAGAGGTGGACAATATACAGCTGAGTAGCAGCTGAATGAGTGGGACACTTAGCCTAGCTAAATTGGGAGAAAATGGGGACAAAAAAATTAATTACCACAATTAATGCTAACGAGCTGCTAATGCTACGTCCACAAATATTCAGCCATATGTAATATTCACCTGAGCATGCTTGCCCAGTACGAGCCAATAGCATCTTAAAAAGAGAGACATCAAAACATCACAAATAAGAAAGAAATGTAATGATTAAAAGGCCGATTACTGTTGTTTTGCTGTTTTCTCGGGTTTTGAGTGCTCTCGGCTGACTCTGCTCTTGATCGGTCAGCTCACATGGGTGGGGGTGGGGCTGGTGATGTCATGGGCCCTGCATTGTTTAATATCGTGATATATATTGTGGAAAAAAAGAACATTTGCAAATTTGTAATTTTTTTCCAATATCATGCAGCCCTAGTATTTGGGCCCAGTGCTGGCCCACAACAGTGGGAAATGCAGAGTTTCCTTTATTTCTGTGTATCCCTGGTGATCTGATCCCAGCTTTATTGCTAAATTAAAGCAACACTTATTTTCATATTTCCAGGCAGTTGAACAATCGCCTGAAGCCGGCTGGAATTCAACATCCCAACAAATTCCAGACTGACTGAGTAAGCGCTGCAGTATGGAACATTTTGGCTGCTGCTGCAGAAATCCTTTATCTCCACACACACAAAAAAAACACAGCGACAGTACATACAGTCTCAGAAACAATAGGGTGATGAACACAATGTGCCTGCCATGCTGCAGAGGCTCTGTAAACAGAAATCAGCTGAGATTTACCCTGTGAAAGGTAGAAGTCTGGCTAGCTGATAACGTAGTCGCTTAACTGATAGTGAAGGTTTGGCTCCGAACAAGTGCACAAAGCATTGCGAAGTGACCTCACCTAGTGTACTCACACTCTCACTACTCCAGTGATACTGTATCTCTGGGCGCTTGGCTATACCACCCAACATACATATTCCTGATATGAACAGCTCTGTTTAAACTTATCCCTGCCCAGCTTTATGAAGGTATATTCCAGCCATGTTTAATCCATCCCATTTTCTTTCACTTTTACATATTTTATATAAATCCTGCTTTCACACGTTTATTTTAACTGTGTGTGATTTCATAAGCAGCTCAGTTATCAGGTCAGTTTGTACAAGAAGGAGGGTAAGGAGAAGAAGAAGAAGAAGGAGGAGGATGAAAAGAAGGAGAAGGAGGAGAGGAAGAAGGAGGAAGAATGAGAGGGAGACAGAGTAGAGGGAGGTGAAGTAGAAGAAAGTGAAAACCAAGAGGGAGGAGAAAGAGAAGAAAGAGGAAAACAGAAGAGAAGAAGGCAAAGAAAGAGCAAAAGGAGGAGGAGAAGGAGTGGAGAGGAAGAGAAGTAGGAAAAGAAGAAAAAAAGAGCAGAAGGAGGAAACGAAGGTGTAGAAGGTGTAGAACAAGGAGAAAGAGAAGAAAAAAAGAGAAGAAATAGAAGAAGGAGAATGAGAAGGAGGACAATAAGGAAAAAGTTGGAGAAAGATGAGAAAGAGAAGCAGGAGGAGGAAAATGAGAAGATGAAGGAGCAGAGGAAAGATATAAAGGACAATTTAAAGAAGGAGTAGAAGGAGAATCATAAGGAAAAGAAAGACACGAAGGAGAAAGAGAATGAGAACGAAAGAAAGGAAGGAGAATAAGCAAAATATTTAGAAAAAAGGAGAGTAAGGAGAGGGAAGAGAAAGATGAGGAGGATAATGAGGAGGAGTAGGAGAGGAAGGATAAGATATGAATAGAAACAGGAGAGAGAAACATGAAGAGAAACAAGAGACTTAGGAAGAGAAAGGGAAGCAGGAGAATGAAAAAGAGGAGAATAAGTAGGAGAAGGAGAAAGAAAAGGAGGGGAAGTAAGTTAAGGAGAATAGTGAGGAGGAGAAGGAGGAGGAGAAAAATGAGAAAGATGTAGAGAATAGTGAGGATGAGAAGGAAAAGGAGGGTAAAAAAGTGAAAAAACAGAAAGATGGGGAGAATATTGAAGAGGAGAAGGAAAAAGAGGGCAAAGAGGAGAAAGGAAGAGAAGGAGAAATAAGAGAAAGATGAGTAGTGAGAAGAAAGAAAAGGAAAAGAAAGATGAAAAAGAGCAGGAGAATGAGAAGGAGGACAAGACGGAGGAGAAGGAGGAAGGGAATGAGAAAGAAGGAGAAAGAGGAGAAGTAGAAAGAAGAGATATATGAGGAGTACAGTGAGGATAAGGAAAGGAGGAAAGGAGGAAAAGAAAAGTAAGCGAAAGAAGAGGAGAATGAGGAGGAGATGAAGGAGGAGAACAAGGAAAGAGAAGCAGGAGAGTGAGAAAGAAGAGTAATGTAAGGAGTACAGTTAGGTGGAGAAGAAAGGAAAGGGAAGAGAAAAAGGAGGAGAATGAGAGGGAGAACAAGAGAGACAAGAAGGAGGAGGAAAATGGGAAAGTAAGGAAGAAATAGAAGGAGAAAGAAGAGAAGTGTGAATAGTGAGGAGAAAGAGGAGGAGAATGATAAGAAGGACAAGAAGGAGGAAGAGAAAGAAGAGAAGCCGGAGAAGAAGAACGAGAAGGAGGAGAAGAAGGAGAAATAAGAGATGTATGAGGAGTAAAGTGAGGAGAAGAAGGAAAGGAGGGGAAGGAGGAGAAGGAGGACATGAATGAGGAGAAGGAGAAAGACGAGAAAGATGAGAAGAATAGTGAGGAGGAAAAGGAGGAGGAGAATGAGAAGGGGACAAGAGGGAGGAGAAGGAGAAAGAGAAGCAGGAGAAGGAGAACGAGAAGGGGAGGAAAGAGAAAAGGAGGAGAAGGAGAAAGAGGGGAATTTGAGGAGTATATCGATTAGGAAAATCAGGGGAAGAAGGAAAAGAAAGAAATGGGAACAGAAAGAGGAAAAGGAGAAGGGGAAGGAGAAGAAAAGGGATGAGAAATGGGAGAAGAAGGCAGTGTACGTTTCTTTCCTCCTAGGACCTGGCGTCCACATGTGTGGACTTCACATTTTGGGTTGTCTAGACCACAACAATAAATCTTTCTCTACAAGGGTCTGGTGTCCTCTTATGAAGCAATTATACTGTCACCTAGTGGTGGCAGAAGAGTTTAACACCTTAGAGTTTCGATTCAAGATGGCTGACAACACACCCAGAAGTTCAGATGGGAACTCCCGATACAAACATCGACCAGGTAAAGAAATTGATCAGATTTTGTGGCTGATTCTTGATCAGATATGTATAAAAGCATTCACTGTTTGTTATGAAAGTCAAATTTTACAAAAGTTAGCAACTGTAACGATTTACCATGTCGCTAAACATGATGTCCACATATGTGGACTTGCGGACTTAGTTTTGTTAGTTTAGTTGAAAGGGCGTCATATATGCTAACAACATAATGTGAGAATTAAATTGTATTTTGTAATGTTTTAGGTAGAAAAAAGTTGTTTACTACAGTACAAGCAGATCTAGCATGTTTTATAAGTAAATCTACATCTCTCTTAGTTTTGTTAGTTTTTTACAAGCAGATGTAGCATGTTTTATAAGTAAATCTACATCTCTCTTAGTTTTGTTAGTTTTTTACAAGCAGATGTAGCATGTTTTATAAGTAAATCTACATCTCTCTTAGTTTTGTTAGTTTTTTACAAGCAGATCTAGCATGTTTTATAAGTAAATCTACATCTCTCTTAGTTTTGTTAGTTTTTTTACAAGCAGATGTAGCATGTTTTATAAGTAAATCTACATCTCTCGTAGTTTTGTTAGTTTTTTACAAGCAGATCTAGCATGTTTTATAAGTAAATCTACATCTCTCTTAGTTTTGTTAGTTTTTTACAAGCAGATCTAGCATGTTTTATAAGTAAATCTACATCTCTCTTAGTTTTGTTAGTTTTTTACAAGCAGATCTAGCATGTTTTATAAGTAAATCTACATCTCTCTTAGTTTTGTTATTTTTTTTTACAAGCAGATGTAGCATGTTTTATAAGTAAATCTACATCTCTCTTAGTTTTGTTAGTTTTTTACAAGCAGATCTAGCATGTTTTATAAGTAAATCTACATCTCTCTTAGTTTTGTTAGTTTTTTACAAGCAGATCTAGCATGTTTTATAAGTAAATCTACATCTCTCTTAGTTTTGTTAGTTTTTTACAAGCAGATCTAGCATGTTTTATAAGTAAATCTACATCTCTCTTAGTTTTGTTAGTTTTTTTACAAGCAGATGTAGCATGTTTTATAAGTAAATCTACATCTCTCGTAGTTTTGTTAGTTTTTTACAAGCAGATGTAGCATGTTTTATAAGTAAATCTACATCTCTCTTAGTTTTGTTAGTTTTTTACAAGCAGATCTAGCATGTTTTATAAGTAAATCTACATCTCTCGTAGTTTTGTTATTTTTTTTTACAAGCAGATGTAGCATGTTTTATAAGTAAATCTACATCTCTCTTAGTTTTGTTAGTTTTTTTACAAGCAGATGTAGCATGTTTTATAAGTAAATCTACATCTCTCTTAGTTTTGTTAGTTTTTTACAAGCAGATCTAGCATGTTTTATAAGTAAATCTACATCTCTCTTAGTTTTGTTAGTTTTTTTACAAGCAGATGTAGCATGTTTTATAAGTAAATCTACATCTCTCTTAGTTTTGTTAGTTTTTTACAAGCAGATCTAGCATGTTTTATAAGTAAATCTACATCTCTCTTAGTTTTGTTAGTTTTTTACAAGCAGATCTAGCATGTTTTATAAGTAAATCTACATCTCTCGTAGTTTTGTTATTTTTTTTACAAGCAGATGTAGCATGTTTTATAAGTAAATCTACATCTCTCTTAGTTTTGTTAGTTTTTTACAAGCAGATCTAGCATGTTTTATAAGTAAATCTTAAATGATCCATATTGCTCAGAGGGGCACAATTGTTGTTTCTACTTTTGTTTTGCACTCAGGCAAAAAATGCTGCTGTGTTCAGGCATAAAATAAATGTTTTGCACATCATTACTAATTGTGATTTCATTGTGTTTTATCGAAATATAAAACTAAAGTCCTCATATGTGGACATCATTTTTCTAAGAAACTACATCATGTAAAAAGATAATTCTTTGTTTTTACACTAATCAGGTGCCAATTAGCCCACATAGCAAAGAGAAATAAAAAATGCATGCCAAGCAAGAATTCAGGTCTTAGGAGGTTAAAAAGCTAAAGCAGTGTCTCTCTTTCCAGCAGTACAGGAGGAAATGGCTGGATGAACGCCCTTCTTTTCCGCGGCTTGCCGTCATTACTCGGCTCGCTCTGCTGCTTCAGTCTGAGCTCAGTATTAAACTGTACCCGTGAGTGAAGCCGAGGCCGTGTTCAGTACATGATGTTATTTTAAACGCCCACAGCGCCGACAGAAACACCGCGCTTTGTCTGAGTGTCACCCAGACATCAGTGAGATAACGCTCCCATTAACTGTCAGAACCACCACAGCCTAATAATGAGCTAAAGACACATTACCGTTCAGCGAGGAGACGATTCAGAAAGTCCCTCTGCGCGCAGGAAGCAGCCGACATTACAGTGGAAATGCAAAGCAACCGAGCTGTGTGTGTTTATTCCACCCTTCAGCAGCACTGTCGCTTCCACACAGCAGCTTCATCTGCTCAAACTAACTGTTTCAGTTCCTTACACCTCAACAGGAGTCACAATTTACACACATTTACATAGGATGGGCGGGGGAGCCAGCAACTTCCCCGAATAATTAACCCTCATTTCACCACATTCTACACACTCACACACTCACTATTTATATCTCCACCTTAAAACACACTTCCTTACCCAGCCTGTATATAATTTTTCATCTGTAATAAAGAGAACTGCGCACAGGGTGATACTCACACACCCCTCTGACAGAGCCGGAGTGGAGCGCTCCACTGTCAGAGCTGGCTGGTTTAAAAGGAAAACATATGAGCGAGTTCATCACACTTCAGAGAAGAAGTGCAATGCTGAGAAACTGTGAAAAGAAAAGCACCGCTTCTATAAATGTATCTTCCTTTTAACATTCTGTGTAATTTATTTTAAAAGACATTTTCCTCAAATTTAACTTGACCATAACCTTACATTTGGAGAAACTACAGTTTATCTTATTTTAAACCTAGTAAAAAATATTTTTACCTTTAAATAGACTAATGGGAGAAGAAGGGGCAAAGGAGAAGGAGAAGAAGATGGAGAAAAGGGAGACTGAGAAGCAAAAGGAAAATATGGAGAAAAGGAGGAGAAAGAAAAATGAGTAGCAGAAGGAGCAGAAGAAGAAGAATGCGAAGCAGAGGGAGGAGAAAAAGGAGAATAAGAAACAGAAGAAGGACAAGAAGAATTAGAGGCAAAAGAAGGAGAATGAGAAGCAAATGGACGAATGTGTGTGTTTGTCTCTGAATAACGCTCTGTACTGTAATATACACTGCATATCCTTAAACTTTACTTACATTAAAAATACAAGATTGTGTATATTGTTTGTATTCTATTATTACAGTCTGTAATTCAGTTTAAAATGTGAAACCCATATATTATATAGATGCATTAAACACATAGTGATCTATTTTAAGCGTTTATTTCTTTTATTGTTGATGATTATGGCTTACAGAGTCTCAGAAAATTATAATATTGTTAGTGTGCCAAGTTCTGCTGGAAAATGAAATCTGCATCTCCATAAAAGTTGTCAGCAGAGTGAAGCATGAAGTACTGTAAACATTTTCTGGGAAAACACTGCACTGACTTTGGACTTGATATAACACAGTTGGATATGTCTCTCCAAACCATCACTGACCATCAGTAAACTTTACATTTCATGTTGAAATCAAGGGTCAATCAATAGTCTGGAGGAAGAGTGGAGAGGCACAATCAGTGATGGTTTAGAGATCCATGTCATCTGCTGGTGTTGGTCTACTGTGGATCCGGGTCTTTCCATCATTTTTACACATGGCTCTGATTATCAGACAGACCTTTCTAGAAGCAGCGCTTTGGTGAATGATGTGCTCTCCATCTCTTTTACACCATATCCTTAGGTAGTAGTGGTTGCCTAGTAACTAACCAGGCTTCTCCCAGAATCCTCTCCTCTTTTCTGTAGCGCGTTAGAGACAGACCCCGCTATAAACCGCACAGATACCGCCTGTATTTCTACTGTTCTCAGCTCTGAGAACATCAACCACATCCACAAACCGGCACACATAATAAACACCCTAAAGACCAGCGCCTAAACTCGCCCAATTTATCCTATAATATCCTATAATCCCTCCTCTCAACAATGAAGCTGAGGCACAGCGTGTCCTGCACAGGTTCACCGGCAGGTGGCGCTGCTGCCACTATAATGCACTGTAGTGCAGTAAACTCACTGTAATGAATGGTGGGGTTATGGCTTGACTTTATAATGTATGTAGATCACAACTGTACCTCTGAGAATAGACCTGAAGTACACTCATATAAATGAATGTTCAGCACTGGAGGAACACGCTGTATTAAAGAGTTTAACTAACAGAGCCCCTAAGGTTACAATCACGTAAAAAAAAAAAGACTGGCATTACTTATTAAGGCACAGAGTTATATCCTTATATGTGGCTTCGACTTATTAAAGCGTGGAAATAAAATCCTAGTCGATGGCCACAACATATTAAAGTGTGGGAATAAGACATGTGGGGCCACGACTTATTAAAGTGTGGGAGCTAGATCCTAATGCATGGTTACAACGTATTAAAGCGTGAAAATGGAATTCTAATGTGTGGCCACGATTTAATAAAACGTGGGAATAAAATTCTACTCGGTGGCCACAACTTTTTTTTTGATTAAAGTGTGGAAATAAGACCTAATGTGGGGCCACAACTTATTCAAGCATGGAAATGGGAACCTAATGCATGGCCACGACTTAATAAACCGTAGAAATGGGATCCTAATGCATGGCCACGACTTATTAAAATGTAGAAATGGGATTCTAATTTGTGGCCACAACTTACTAAGGCATGGGAATAAGATTCTAATAATTTGTACCCACAGCTTATTAAAGAAGGGAAACTAGATCTTAATGCATGGTCACAACTTATTAAAGCTGGGCAACAAGATCCTAATATGTGTCCACAACTTTTTAAGGTATGGGAGCTAGATCCTAATGACCTAATGACCTAATCCTAATGAGTAAAGCGTGGCAATGAGACGACTGATTAAAGCACAGGAGCTAAATCCTAATGCGTGGTCACGATTTATTAAAGCATGGGAATGGGATCCTAATGAGTGGCCACAATTTATTAAGAAGCAGGAACTAGATCCTAATACGTGGCCACAACTTAATTGAGCTTGGCCCAAAGATCCTAATGCGTAGCCATGACTTTATTTAGGCATGTGTGCAAGATTCTCACGCATGGCCACGACTTATTTATGTTTTTATTCGTGGGGTTTGATGGTCAGTTGCAGTCGTTTTGTTAAAGTGATGTATTTTTCATGAAAAATGTCACTGGTGTTACTGTTACTGGTATTACTTTTCTTTGTTATCAACAATACTAAACGCATAAAAAGCAATATATTCATACAGAAAATAAGTCAGGTAATATAGTCAAACTTTCAATCATATGTTAAATGTGTTGCTTATTCTTGTGGCTACCTTTTTTATCCCGCCCCCAGCAACGCTTCTCACAGCGTTTCTCATTGGTGGATTGAACTGTTTCTCAACCAATGAGAAGCGCTGCTCTGTTTCTCGACCAATTAGAGGCGCTGCTCAATGTGGGTAGCGGAGCTTCGTGAATACAACACAGCGCAGCGGCTGAAGCGGCTGGAGTAGCAGCAGGTTTAACTCATGCTCACCGCTGGTACAGTGGCTGCCCGTCCCCTTGTTTCTGTAGAATTTTTTCGCACAATAAAGATTACTAAACTTCGATTCAGACATGCCTGAGCGACTCTCTGCCTCGGAATCCTGTCTGAATATGCAGAAATTTTTACATTTAGTGGAAGCTGATTTCTCTTATTTCCGACACTTGAAAAAAGGCTTCTCCAGTAAGTTATAATTATAATACAGCAGGACATATTTATGAGATTGTAAGTCATTATTATGAGATACTTATTCATAATTGAGATATGTCATAATTATGAGGTTAGAAGTCATAATTATGAGATAGTAAATCATTATTATGAGAATATTTCCTATTGGGTATTTTGTATTGCGTATACAACAAAACAAAAATGCTAAAAAGACTTTTTTATAAAGACTTTTAGAGGAATTATTAAAGAACTGTATTAAATTACACTGACCATATCTGTGTGTGACTTATATGCCAGCTATATGTGTATGTAATGCTTTCAGAGATTAACTAATGACTTCATGTTTATGTATTTATTTTTAGTTGAATTTATTTACTGTATCCAAATTAACACAATCATCAATCCCCTGTACATTTACTGTTTAAATTAAGAAAATAAAAATTTAGCTAAGACTGCTTTTTTTAAATCCCATCCGCAGCAACGCTGGTGATGCCTCTGGTTGGTGGAGAGAATTGTTTCACAACCAATAAGAAGCACTGGTCTGTTTCTTGACCAATACGAAAAGCTGGTCTATTTGGGTAGCGGATCTTTGTGAAGATGGTTAATCATCAAAACAAAAAAGTGGCAATATACCATATATCACACACTTTCTATTACAGAAGAAAGGACTGTGAAATTAAAGGGTATAGTTTTGTCTTTCTTGACATATTTTAGAAACTTGAAAAAAATGACAAAATCATGCAAATATAGCACAAAAATAAGGAAATTTGTGTTTGATTATTAGATTAGATTAGATTATTTCTCTGTTGTAACAATGCTTCTTGACAATAAATATTTTTATACTGTAAAAACTGTATAAGGGAAAACCTGTATAATGTGTCTTTTAAATGGTTCCAAATTTGTAAGGAACATGCATGTGTGGGAGGAGCAGCAGAGCTGATTATGTGGGTTGTGCTCATGAAATATTTGCCAAATCCTCTCTGCCTATGCCAGTCATCTTATTCTGCCATTTTTTGGTGTCGGATGATCCTCCTTGGGGTGTCATCTTCGTCTCTGACAATCCCTTTTAAGTCAAGGCAAGTTGAGTTTTTTTTATATATAGCACCATAACTTAGAAAATACAAAGAGAGTCAAATAAACATGTAAGAAAGTAACACTAAAAATGGAAATAAAAATAAAATAAGAATAAAGCATGACTAAAACATGATTTAAACAATACATTTAAAAGAAGAAAAAATAACAAAATAAATTAGAATAAAAGTGCTGTGCTTTATATAGAACTTCTTTAATCTGGACATATGGTACTGGGGCTTAGTCCAAATGATGGTAGAGGGCCCATGCTCCCAGGGGCTGCCATGCTCAAAGCACCAGCGGGTACCAGAAGCTCAAAACCCAAAATTGCCAAAAGTAACAGCAGTTAGTAAAAGCTGTTTGAGTTAAGTTTTATATATATTAAAAATAATACATTTTGTAATAATAAGTAAAAGCCTATATATCATTATATTTTAGCCAAAATAGCTTACTGTAAGAACATTTAACAAATAAATGTTTAAAAGATTTTGTAAGACGACCCTTGTAAAAAAATAAGAAGGAAAAGAGAAAGAGGTATCCCTTTCTTTACTTGCTCCGCCCCCACACACACGCTGCCCCGCCCCCTCTCTCCGGCCTATGAGAACGCGCGTGCGGTGCGATTGCGCCATGTTCCCGCCGCGCGCGCTGCTGTGCTTCTGCTGGTGGTGGTGGTTAAGCGCTGCTGCAGCTGCTGCGCTCGAGCGCGGAGAGTCCAGCACGAGCACGAGCCTGAGCCGCGTATGCGCGAGAAGTCGGAGCAGAAACCGGAGCAAACCTATATACACATACACACTCACGCGCGCGCACACAAACACAGAGAGCTCGAGCCCCCACAGACAGACCACGAGGACAGAAACAGAGCGAGAGAAAGAGAGAGGAGGAGGAGGGGGACGAGCCTTCATCATCTTCATCTCCTGCATTAGCTAGGCTACTCCTCTTCTTCCTCCCCGGGAGTGGGGAGGAACCGTCATCATCACCGGGAGGCCCTGGAATAAATACGACGGCCATGAATCGGATTAGAAGCGTGTGAACGCGTCCTAAGCGCTCCCTCCCCTTCTTCTTCCTCTTCTACTGCGACCACCAAGACCACCTTCATCATCACCATCATCACCACCCTCCTCCATCCTCTGGACTCTCTCGGACCTGTATATGACGGTAAGAAGCTCGACTCTTGATTCTCTATTCAGTCCCTTTTGCATGAATCCCGGTCTGCATTCATGCATGCATGCACGCACGCGCAAGCGTTTTCATCATCTGCAGCTGCAAGGTGCAATAGATGCATGCTAGATGCAGCTATATGGGAAGCCACCTTTCTTCTCGTGGTGGCGATGATGAGGATGATGGTGGTGCGCCCTTATCCTCAGTGTAGCTATCTGATAATACGGGCTACATACCTGACTGACCCCCTCCACCCCCACCCCCTTTCACACACACACATTTATACACACACACCCTCATCCCCCGTTCCCTTTCTTTCTTCTTCCAGCCTGCAGGGAAATGAATTGCCTGCTGTCTTCCTTCCACATGGATGGATGCTCCTTCCATGCATCCCCCTCTCTTCTGCATGCATGCCTATCTACCCACATAGATTGCATTGCTTGCTTTCTTGCAATGCATGAATTGCTTGCAATAGAAGCATTGCAATGCATGTATTGCAAATAATGCATGGTTGCAGTTGCACGTGAAAAGAAACCCCATAAAGCCTCGCAAGCCGTCACACTCACTCTCCCCTCTCTTGCCTGCTCCTGTCAAACGGCACATTGGCACATTTACCCAGCCAGCCAACAGAGTTACGTAACCACCGTGACCGTTCTTGCATGCCAACAGAGATGCCAACAGATTCTCCACAGACACAGGGGCAGCTCATGGCTTATGGCCGCTGCCGGCGTCCATGAGGTTTGGCTTTCATTGTGTTTCGGACAGCACGCATCTTTCAGCCCAAGCAAAGCGATGACATCACCCCCGTTCCCTGCTCCTCCATTTGTTCATGGCTAGGTGCGCACTCTTCCTGCAGCACCTGCCCCCTGGCCTTCCATTCCTCGCCCCGTGGCAGGAGGACTGGAACAGACCCCCTGCTTTGTTGCCTCTGCCTACTACAGTCTTGTGTTTAGGTTGGTTCAGGGTTCAGCAGCAGTTGTTCTGTCATTCTGTCGCCTTTTGGCCTGTGTTGCTATACGTCAGGCAGGAAGCAGCTGGTATTGCTGGGATCTGTGAGAAAAAAAAGCCCTGCTGTGATGGGTTGCGAGTGTAGGAATACAGAATATTGAATGTTGCTGACACCGGTGGCCCCTGATGGAATGGGCACTGGTTTGTGAGCATGTCCTCACAAGATCCAAGAGTTGGCGAAATTATGATACGAAGATTATCAAAGAAAACAGTTACGTCACCGCAAGCTTTTCTGAATGAAGCTGAAGTTGACTTCGCATTTGCGGTCGCATTCAGAATTCTTCTGCAAATGTTCCGAATGTTATTGTGGAGCGTTAACATTCCAAGAAAAGAGATGACAGAGAGTAGCTGCTGCACCTTTTTTAAGGTTCAGTGAACAATTTGAAAACAAAGGAAAGCAAAGACTTAGCAGATTGTCATGGCTGGAAGACCACATATCAGGGATGCTTGTGTGACATGCCTGGTTGAAGTTTTGCTTCATTGTGTGGAGATCATGAGTTTGAATACTGATGAGATTTTCCATTAGGGGTGTGGATTGGCAGGAACCTGGCAATATGGTGTGTATCAGAATACAGGGGTTACGATTCAGTGTATTGTGGTTGTGTTACTGTACTGTACTGTTACTGTAAGGTGATATGTTGTGATATTGTAGGCCAGGCGATGTTTCGATACTGTAAGCAAGGTGATATGATGTGATGCTGTGAGAAAAGTGATATGGTGTGATCCTGTAAGAATTATATAATACGATCAAGCTGATATGATGCAGTACTGTAAACAGGGTGATAATGCACATGCGATACTGTAAGCAAGATGATTTGTTGCAATACTGTAAGCAGGACGATATGATACAAATGCGATATTGTAAGCAAGGTGATTTGTTGCAATACTAAAATCAAGGTGATATGTGATACTGTAAACAGAATAATATGATGTGATACTGTAAGCAAGGTAATTTGCTGCAGTACTGTAAGCAGGACGATATGATGCAAATGCGATACTTTAAGCAAGGTAATTTGTTGCAATACTGAAATCGAGGTGATATGGGATACTGTAAACAGGGCAATATGATGCAGTGCTGTAAGATTACAGATTGCAATACTGTTTGCAATGTGATATGGTGCATATGTCCTGTAGCATAATTTTTGTATCTTTACAATTAAAAAGTATTCCATTTAAAAAGTATGAGCTGTACAGGGCTAGGATAGTAATGTTAGCACTAGCTAAACCAACATAGGCTTTAAATTTGTATGTTTAGCAAAAGACTGTGTGCTTTTTTTTTGTACCTTTCTTTTACATGTGACTTATGCAGCACTGCATTCACTGCATTCACAATTAGAATAGCACTAGTGAGGTAAATGTAATGTGTTGGTTGGTATGTCTGCTGAGATATTAAAAAGGTTAAGTTTAGGCCAAAGGTTTTATTTTGCTTGGGTTTGGTTTTCGATCTAAAACGAAAAAAATGTTTTTTGATCATCTCTTGTATGCACTTTTATAGAAAGTGTCACAGTTTAGCCCATGTCTGTCTCCCTCATTTGGTCTCTTGTGCTCCTGCCCCTCTGTTTACCTGTCATGTGTTCCCTGCCATGTGCTTGTGTTGTGTTTCTGTACCTGTTTCCGCCCTAGCCCCGCCCTAGTCCCGCCCTAACCATTAGTGTTCTCACCTGTGTCTTGTTTGTAACCCTGCCCCCTCGTTATCCAAGCCCAGGTGTTCCTCACTCTCCTCATGTATTTAAGCCCCTCTGTTTGAGCGGTCAGTGTTGAGTCTTTTGTATCCTTAGTATCTTTGTATCCTTAGTATCTTTGTATCCTTAGTATCTTTGTATCCTTAGTATCTTTGTATCCTTAGTATCTTTGTATCCTTAGTATCTTTGTATCCTTAGTATCTTTGTATCCGTTGTATCTTTGTATCCATGTCCTCTGTATGTAAGTGTTCCAAGTTTGTTCAGGTTGTTATCTTTGTGTTCTCAGGTTATTTTATGTTTAGAGTTATATTTAGAGTTTTGTGTTTCCTCAGTTTTTCTAGTCTTTGTCTTAGTTAGATTTATATCCTTATCTTGTTTTTTTGAGTTATTGCGCTACCCGTGTTTTGTTTTCTGTTTTTATAATCTAGTTTGTTTAAATAAACAATATTGTGCACTTACGTCCGTCCCTCCATCCTCATTCGTGACATAAGACTCAACCTAAATATGGACGTAGCACAGTGGCATGCTACTCGGAAGGCGGACCTTGAATTTCTCCGGCTCCTCGCCGAGCAAATCCGAGGAGATATTCCGCTCCCAGCGCCTTTCCTCAGGTTGGAACCCTCCGAGCCTGCCCAAGCTGCACCCGCCGCTGCCCCAGCTCTGCAGCCAGCTCCAGCAGCACCCGCTGCCCGAGCTCTACAGCCAGCTCCAGCTCAAGCACCAGCAGCTTCCGCTGCTCCAGCCTCAGCTCCAGCACCTGCTGCCTCAGCCTCAGCTCCAGCACCTGCTGCCTCAGCCTCAGCTCCAGCACCTGCTGCCTCAGCTCCAGCTCCAGCACCTGCTGCCTCAGCTCCAGCTCCAGCACCTGCTGCCTCAGCTCCAGCTCCAGCACCTGCTGCCTCAGCTCCAGCTCCAGCACCTGCTGCCTCAGCTCCAGCTCCAGCACCTGCTGCCTCAGCTCCAGCTCCAGCACCTGCTGCCTCAGCTCCAGCTCCAGCACCTGCTGCCTCAGCTCCAGCTCCAGCACCTGCTGCCTCAGCTCCAGCTCCAGCACCTGCTGCCTCAGCTCCAGCTCCAGCACCTGCTGCCCCAGCTCCAGCTCCAGCACCTGCTGCTCCAGCTCCAGCACCAGCAGCTCCCGCTGCTTCAGCTCCAGCGCCAGCAGCTCCCGCTGCTCCAGCCTCAGCTCCAGCGCCAGCAGCTCCCGCTGCTCAAGCCTCAGCTCCAGCACCAGCAGTGCCTTCCGCCCACGTGGTACCCACTGCTCCAGACCCTGTGCCCGCGGCTCCGGCCGCCTCTGACCCTGTGCCCGCGGCTCCGGCCGCCTCTGACCCTGTGCCCGCGGCTCCGGCCGCCTCTGACCCTGTGCCCGCGGCTCCGGCCGCCTCTGACCCTGTGCCCGCGGCTCCGGCCGCCTCTGACCCTGTGCCCGCGGCTCCGGCCGCCTCTGACCCTGTGCCCGCGGCTCCGGCCGCCTCTGACCCTGTGCCCGCGGCTCCGGCCGCCTCTGACCCTGTGCCCGCGGCTCCGGCCGCCTCTGACCCTGTGCCCACTCCCAGAACTTTGTATGCCCCCAGGCCTATCCCCAGGCCTGCTCCCAGGTCACGGGCTCCTAGGCCCGCCCCAAGGCCCCCGGACCTCTGCCCAAGAACTGTGCCCAGGCTGGCCCCTCTAACTACCCCACAGAATTTAGCCAGTCCTGGGCATCCCCAAGTTTTGTTTGTTCCCATGTCTCTCCCTGTCCTGGTCCCAGTGTCTGTGTTTGTTCCCATTCCTGTCCCCGGTGGTTTTTCTGTTCCCATCCCTGTCACCGTATTTGTGTCAGTCCCAGTTAGTGTATTTGTCCCGGTTCCATCGCCCTGTCTTGTCCAGTCCCAGTTTGTCCAGCCCAAGTCCTCTGTCCAGTCTAAGCCCCTAGCCCAGTCTATGTTCTCCTCCACAGTCCAGTCTCTGTCCCAGTCTAACGTCCAGCCCCCTGTCCAGTCTCCGCCCCCTGTCCAGTCTTTCGTCCAGTCTCCGTCCCCTGTCCAGTCTTTCGTCCAGTCTCCGTCCCCTGTCCAGTCTTTCGTCCAGTCTCCGTCCCCTGTCCAGTCTTTGTTCATGTCCCCTGCCCTTTCTGCATCCCTGCCCAATGTACAGCCCTCTGTCCAGTCTCAGTTCTCGTCCCCTGTCCAGTCTCTGTTTTTTCCACCTCCCCAGTCTCCATTCCAGTCCCAGTATGTTTCTCCTGTCTAGTCTCCTGTCTCAGTTCCTGCCCCTGTGTTCTTTCTCTGGTCTTGTCTAGCCTTGTCTTGTTTTTCTGTTCCCTCTCTCTCGGCGCCTCTGGTAGTGGCGCCGTTGAGGGGGGGTTATGTCACAGTTTAGCCCATGTCTGTCTCCCTCATTTGGTCTCTTGTGCTCCTGCCCCTCTGTTTACCTGTCATGTGTTCCCTGCCATGTGCTTGTGTTGTGTTTCTGTACCTGTTTCCGCCCTAGCCCCGCCCTAGTCCCGCCCTAACCATTAGTGTTCTCACCTGTGTCTTGTTTGTAACCCTGCCCCCTCGTTATCCAAGCCCAGGTGTTCCTCACTCTCCTCATGTATTTAAGCCCCTCTGTTTGAGCGTTCAGTGTTGAGTCTTTTGTATCCTTAGTATCTTTGTATCCTTAGTATCTTTGTATCCTTAGTATCTTTGTATCCTTAGTATCTTTGTATCCTTAGTATCTTTGTATCCTTAGTATCTTTGTATCCTTAGTATCTTTGTATCCTTAGTATCTTTGTATCCTTAGTATCTTTGTATCCTTAGTATCTTTGTATCCTTAGTATCTTTGTATCCTTAGTATCTTTGTATCCGTTGTATCTTTGTATCCATGTCCTCTGTATGTAAGTGTTCCAAGTTTGTTCAGGTTGTTATCTTTGTGTTCTCAGGTTATTTTATGTTTAGAGTTATATTTAGAGTTTTGTGTTTCCTCAGTTTTTCTAGTCTTTGTCTTAGTTAGATTTATATCCTTATCTTGTTTTTTTGAGTTATTGCGCTACCCGTGTTTTGTTTTCTGTTTTTATAATCTAGTTTGTTTAAATAAACAATATTGTGCACTTACGTCCGTCCCTCCATCCTCATTCGTGACAGAAAGTGCCCTCAGACCAGCTCCTGAAGTGGTTTGAGTGATCAGATTTGTGTCTGTTTTAAATATAAATTTTGGTTATGTTTACACTAAAATGTTTATGTAGATTGGCCAGATATTCATTCAGATTTAATCTTGATATAAAGTGCAACATCAAAAACATGTAACTGGTAACTGCATACAAACATTTTTACCAAAATTTAACCAGTGAACTGGACAGTTACGGGTTTAGCTATTTAGGAGAACAATGTCTGCCAGATTTCTCTAGTTTTTATTACATATTCCACTTTTGACAACACCAATGTAATGGATTATTTGGGTCAAAAGATCACACACTTTTATACTTTCCAGTCCATACAGCATGTATCTAGTTTCTCAGGTAATCTGAGGGGATTTCAATGAATGTGAAGTGTGACACACACACATATGTGAGATATAATCCAGCAATAGCGTGATTGCTAGCCTACCTGTCTCAGCATACAAAGGGTTAAATTAGGAGATTAGCTTTTTGCCCTGTGCGCTTCTGCCGCTCGCCTGAACATGAGCAAGATACGCTGGCTTTGGCATTACATTGAGCTTTAGCATCACATTAACGGATTAGAATCATCACCTGAGATTGTTGTACTACGTCATGTTACACATTAATCATGTTATTTTGATAGAGGCACTTTTTCTTAGTTTCTCTCTGGCATGTTTACTGGCCTTTGGTGCTGTTACTGTGTAATATTTGAGCAAACAAATAAAAAAATAGCTAGAAACTAGAGTTTCAGTCCTATTTCCAGTCTAATCCGTGCTCTAAATTTTAACCACAGATTTGCATTGATATGCTTTATTAACAGATAGATTCTATTTTTAGTATCTTTTCATGTCTTTGCAGTCAAATCGTTTGTGGAAGTGGGTGACAGGATAAGCATTTGGAAGTCATTTATATCCCACAAACACGTGGCTTCAGAGAAAATAGAGCCTTGTCCTTATTCCACTGATGCACGGTCTCATTTTTTTTTGTCTTCTTGACAGCACTTTGAAACAGCTTGAGAATGTATTTCCTTTAATAATAAATTGCTAGAAGATAGATGAAACAATATTCTTTGGTGAATTAACTAAGCATAATGTATTCATAGGAACGTATGCAAGATTCTTATGATGAATTACGTAATGCATCCTAGAACTCAAAAAACTACAATAATACTATAATTCTGTCTTTATTTTATTCCATTCATTGATCATTTATTTAATTTTCAGTTATATGTAGATCTATGTAGATCTATGTAGTTCTATGTAGTGCGCTTTAATTCTGGGATGCCAGAATTCACTACTGAGCATTCTGAGGGTGTTGTGGGCCTAATTCAGCAAAACACTGATGAAACATCAGTGTTCAATAAAAGGTGGCCTTGGTCTGGATAAATTGACTCCATGTCTGGTTTGTTTGTATTGTGAACACTTTTCTAGATGGTTTGGATTCTCAGGTCACTTACAGGATGTTGAGGCAGTCTATCCTCAGCCTTTTTTGTAAACAATAGAAGAAGAAAAAGAACCAGTGCTTTGCATACGGCTGCTGTATTTACTGTAACTGTAGATTAACCCTTATATATAAAGAGAAATAAAAGAACTCTGAGGGTAATCTGTTTCGCTCATTATGCTGACATGACAGAAAAGGAGTCAAATTCTGTCAGGGTGGTAGAATTTGGCACAACACCTGTTAAGACAAATCAGTGTGAAGTATAGGGAGGCACAGCCCACGTATATGATGATAACAGGACATGGCATAGTTCTTTAGACCATATGGATACATTGTAACAAACACACAGATCTTGGCTCAGACTGTTTGGTGTGAAAACACCCTTAAAGTAGAGTCTGCTCATCCCCTTCCAGTACACAGCCTCGGTTGTTGTCAAGAGAACGTCCAGGTATTTGTAGGATTCTAAAAATACAGGCAGTAAAACAAATAAAACAGTGGGCTCTGACTTTTGCACAGTACTTTGCTGCCGTTTATAATGTCATGTAAAGCCCATTATGCAGCTTTTGGGAAGGAGATGTCTTTACCATTAGTGTTTGCTGCTTGATTGGCAGTGACCCAGCTAAGAGGTCACTGTATGCCTCCTAAAAGGTCATATGGTGTGACCTCCTGTTGTTTGGACAGCTGTTCTTTTAAGCCATCCAAATGCTCGCCCTGTATAGAAGGTTTGCTCATACTGAGGATGAAGGTTTGCAAATGCAATGTGACAGCAGGGAATATATTACATATATTCAGAATTTTTCGCACTATAAGGTGCACTTAAAATCCTTTAATTTTCCCAAAAATCGTCAGTGCACCTTTTAATCTGTTGTGCTTTATGTATGAATTTTACCAGTCAGGTTGTAAGTAGCAGTAAAACCACTCTACTGAAGTGCAGTGTTATACAGGAGTTTCAGTTTAGTCCTCCAGCACCGAGACTCAAGCAGTATTAGCATTAGCCGCTAGCTACGCTAAGCACCACTAGCTCTTTTGCCGTTCAGAGATGAGTGTTATTGGCCTGTAGCCTGCTGCTAACCATGGCTAGCACTGCTGGAGCAGTATTAGCATTACTCACAAACTGTGCTAAGCGCTACTTCCTTTGCCGTTCAGAGGTATTATCAGACTCTAGTCTGTGCGTTTACAATGTTGTGAAAACTAGCTAAAATCGCTCTGGCTGAGGTTCCTCAGTGTAGCTCTGTCGGGCAGCATTACCTGCTAACCACAGCTAGCCTTAGTGAAAATCTGAGTGCAAATCTAAGCTTACTGTAAATAAGCAAAGCGCTTTACTCCCCTAAATAAACAGTTTTCAGAAGAGAAATCTGTGTAGCTTAACATCCAGCACTCGTTTGACCTTAAAAGAAAATGTTTTTTTTTTTAAGAATTACAGTTTTGTTTACTTAGCTCAGCTTACTTATTTAACTTAAATACCCACCTACCACCACCACCCAGCAGCGAGACTTAGAAGGAAAACATGGAGAAACCCCTGTTACTTACTAGTGTTACATAATGCACCTTATAATCTGGTGCAGCTTGTGTATGAAATTAGACCAGAAAATAGATGTTTATTGATAGTGTGCCTTATAATCCGGTGCACCTTATAGTGTGAAATCTTTTTTAATATTATATTGTTTTAATTATGTGACATTACTGATCAAAATGTGTGACCTTGCCGCTGGATGTTTTGTCTAGTGCTATGACCATGAAATTTATTTTTCTATTCAATATTTCATTTTTAGGCCAAGGTTAATTGTGATAAGTTATGTACCATATATGATTCATATTTCAGTACTTTTTTGTTATTACTATGTATTGACTATGTATTATGTCAGAGGGCACTCTTTCCAGTCAAGGCAGCCATTAAGTTCCTTATTTTCAGGGGATTTCTGAGTAGATTACATATAAGACAATCCCGTTGCATAAGAAAGCAGAAATAAAAAAATCAAATTTAAATGGAGGGTTACAAAACTGAAGGACTGAAAAAAATATTAAAAGATGCAGATAAATCAAGAATAACAGCACTTATTGTTTATTTGATTTCCATCCCACCATTTGTAAAAACAAAGAAATGACCATGCTAGCCTCCTGACATGTAAAAAAAACATGAAGAAGGAACAAAACACAAAGAATACACAGTACTCCCTATGTAGTATAAGACGCTTTTTACAAAAAAAGTTTACAAAATGATGACTTTTAAATCCAAACAGAGCTCTACTGAGCTAAATATATTATTATAAAAGCACTACCGAGGTACCTTTGTACCTGTAAGAGCACTGCTGAAGTAAATTCATGATTAAAATTGCACTGCTGAGGTAAATGTTATGTTTTCTTTGTTGGTTTGTCTGCTGTGATATAAAAAAGGTTAAATTGTAGTTTTAATTCAGTGGTGAAGAGTGGCAACATGAAAGAAAAGACATACTGATGTTCTTAGATTAATGAGTTAGATCATCATTAAATGTGATTAAGATGATTTGGATGGTGAGCAGCAGAAAATTGAATGCTTTTAATGTAAATTTCTGCAGAAAAATTGTAAAGGCTAAGCTTAAACATTTAGAAATATTTCATTTTGTTTAGTTCTGGATGATCAGTTGGTTTTCTTAGAACACCAGAAGCTTCAGCTCTCTGATTTGCAAATGTTCTTCTTTTTTTTTGTTTCTTCCTCTAAGTAAGTGCTTTTTGATCAGCTCCACATCCTGTCTGACCCGTTGTGTTGAGCTGTCTTTAGATGTAAAAAAAATTCTTCTCACTTATCTCAAATGTTTATTTTTGATGTTCCCCTTCAGTAAGCAAGTACAATATTTTTTTATGTCTGTTACCTCAGAAATGTCTTCTGAAAATTGAATTGAAGAAGCTATGCTTTCAGCACTATAAGACATAAGACCATATGGCTGTGTATTGGCGCGAATGATTTCATATATTGCAATATTATATGTTACTGTAAGCAAGGTGATGAATTGTAAAACTATATATGACATCATATTTGTAAAATCTGAGTGTAGAGTGTAGAGAGTACAGAATTATATCTATATTGTAATCTATGTTACATCTAGTGGTCTGTTTTAAACACAAAATAAACCACTGTGTGCCATTAATCTTCACAATCTTCACTTTAATGGGGAAGCGATGAAATCCTCGCCCTAAGAATTGTGACAACCCTTTAAGCACACCAGCTACGTCATCAGGAGAGCAGTTCAGTAAGCCAGCTGCTGGTTAACTAGTTAACTTGGCAGGTGGTGCAGAAATAAATTACTATTGTCGATTCCTAAATCCCTCTGTTAAGGGGAGCTGAAATTTGCTTTGATTAGCTTTTTTTTTTTTTCCTGTTCCGCCTTAAATCCTGCAGCCCCTGTCGTCTGTTGCACCATTTAAGGTGGAACGGGAAAGTTAGCTAGCTAGCTACTGAGGCAAACTACTAGCGATCTTCTTTTATGCTTTTCTGAAGAATTTTGGCCATAAAACATTGAAACTACACATTAAACTATGGTAATATAGTGCTAATAGTCACTTATGGGTTTCTTTGGTCGCTTGTTCCGCCATCTAACCAGTGTTCCGCCATCATATTCCTTGGTTTGTAGTGTGCATCTGAAAAAATCTCTGTTTGAAGGGCTAACAAGCCTTATGCCTTCCCCCTACCTCTCCAGACTAACAAGAATCGGGTAAGTGGTAGGGCCAAGGGGTGAAATGGGATATAGCCCAAAAGTGTTTTTTTTTGTTATTTTGGCTGAATATTATCATTTTTCAAATATTTGCGCCATTCCTAAGTAACATTTTAATATTTTGTAAAGCGATATAGTAGTATCCTAAAAAATATTGTAATACTCTTTCAATAGTTTCATACACCTCTGTTTGACTGGCAATTAAATAAGTGATGAGTGATTGTCTGGGAGATTTGGACTGTGATCACTTTGATAACTTTTTTGTGTATTGTGACAATCTTTACTATTGTTAGGATCTGAAAGTTAAGTATTAATGGAAACCTCTCCTATTTTAACCTGTTTTAAAAGGAGCACTAGCTTAGCTTTACTAAACATCACAGTAGAACAGTAGGACGATGATGCCGTGTGTGTGTGGGATGGTGGTGATGCAGTTATTCTTTCTCCTAGATGGAAAATAGGTAACAGAATGTTTGGAGTGTGTTAAAGGAAAACTTGCGTTGGGATGTTTCTGTTAGTAAAGCTTTAAAAAAGAGCATCTGGTAAGCTATTGGTAAACAGTTAGAAGGTGCACTCTGTTTAGACAAGGTTCAACAGCTGACCCTGCCTGAACTTTGCGTACTGTATGCGTGCTGAGAATCAAGCATCAAGCCTGCGTTCCAGGAAAGAAACTTTGTGTGAAGAACCGGCCATAAAACACAATTCCCCTGTATTGGTTTTGGTTCTCCTTGAAGCTAATCTAACAGAAGGAGCTGTTGCTTACGTCACATAGCCAGGAAAAGTAGCCAAAGAAAAAGGATTAGCGCGGCTGAAGTGGTGATTCAATGGTATAAAAAAAATCATAAAGGTTTAGCACTAAGATCAGCTGTACTGGTTCATCCGTTTGGGCGAACAAAAGGTGACAAATGTTTTTTTATTTTTTTACATTTTTTATCCAATTTTTTCCCCAATTTGAAAGGCTAATACCCAACAAATGGGTACAATATGAATTGCAGTTTTGAACCCAGGGGTGATTGTAGGGTGATTTTATTCCCGTCCGGAACAACCCTGTATGTGTTTTTTTTTCAGACGTCCCCTGAGAAAATTACAGGATGAATTACCTACTGTTTTTTTAGTCCCGGTATTTTTAGTCCCGCACATATCTCTTACAGCTGCATTCTCTATCATCTAATCTAATTTAAATAACTAAAAACTGAAAGCCACTTAAAACTCAGTATAGAGAACATGAATCAGCTGATACACATACAGACAGTACTAGTCTAGCACCTCGCCTTTAATATAAACACACAAACGGACCAACAGCACCACAGCTAGCCTCTCTCACTACAGTTTAACCAACCAATGTCTAATTATCAGCCGATAGCATTAGCTTACTAAAAAAAAAAAAATGCAATAAACAACTATTGTTAAACTGTAGTTATTTATAAAAAAGTGCTGTTTAATATGTGTATCTAGTACATATTAAACATGTACTATCTAGACAGTACTAGACAGTATCTAGTACTGTCTAGTACTAGACTAGTACTGTCTGTATGTGTATCAGCTGGTTCATGTTCTCTATACTGAGTTTTAAGTGGCTTTCAGTTTTTAGTTATTTATAAAAAAAGTGCTGTTTAATTTTGTGTGTCTGTATGCATGCATGTACTCAGTGCGCAGCAGCGTCGAGTTATTGTATATTTGCATTGAAAGGAAGCTGCATTTTTATGCTTAAATTTTTTTCTGAGATTTGCACATATTTTTTATCATATTAGAGACAGACTTCTTCCTTTTAGGGGTGCTGGGACTCTTTTTAGAGGTGCTGGGACTCTTTTTATGGAGGCTGGGGCTGCTTTTAGGGGTGCTGGGACTTCCATTAGGGGTGCTGGAACTCCTTTTAAAGGTCTGGGACTCCTTTTAGGAGTGCTGGGACTCCTTTTATGGGTGCTGGGACTCTTTTTAGGATTCTTGGGCCTCCTTAAAAGGGCTAATGACGCCTCTGGTTGAACCATTGTTACTTAGATGTGTTATCAGTAGTCGCCGCTTGGCTGAAAGTGATCACCCACTTAATAATATTAATCTGTTTAGCAGTGGTCTACCTGCTTACACTTGACTTACCAGCTTAATCATGTCAGTGCTGTTGAGCATCTGCTTAGAGCAGATGGTAATGCTGGCAGTGCGTCTGGAATATTACAAGATTAAATATATACAGTTAATAAGGTTAAAATGAGAAATGGTTACTAATGCAGCTCTGAATGTGATGCACCTTGTTTTAGCAGTAATCTAAGCACTGTAATCTGGGGCAAATTGAAATGACAAATTTAGATAAGCTTACAATGTCCCAAATGACCCACTGTGGTATAGAAATGAATGTGCATACCCACATGTTTTTCCACGCTCGACGCATTCTGAAATAGTGCCATTGTGAGGGGGCAGTAGAACGCACAAAAATAGAATAGAATGGCCAGTTTTAAAAAAAAAAAAAGAAGAAATTCACGAATGGTGATGACATAATGGCAAAATCTTATCAGCTCTGTTTAGCCGTCTTCAGCTGAGTAAACCCAGTGGATGAACTGAAGAAACACAGCCACATGCAAATATATAGGAAACTCTAGTTAAATATATGCTTTGTAGATAGTTCTAGTAAAAATGATTATATTATATTTGTAATAAGCAGATTGTCTGCAGAGAACATACTGTATTTTACGAAGGCTCATAATATTATAAGGCACACTATCAATGAACATCTATTTTTGGTCTATTTTCTTTTTTTGCCACCTGACAGCGTTCCGATAACCCAGGGTGCTATCAGCTAGCGGTTCGTCCCACATAGCTTGTTTTAACACGGTAAACATGCAGACTACAGTCCTACATAGTCACCTCTGAACAGAGAAAGAGCTAGCACTGTGGTTAGCGGCTAATGCTAATACTTCTCCAGGCTCTGTACTGGAGAAACTTGACTGAAACTCTTGAATAACGATGTACTTCAGCGGAGCTGCTTTTCTGCTCCCTAATACCTGACTGATAAAATTCATACATAAGGTGCACCGGATTATACGTTATGCCCAAATATTATACCACGATATATATATATACAGTACAGTATGTTCTCTGCAGACAATCTGCTTATTACAAATATAATATAATCATTTTTACTAGAACTAACTATCTTTTTGGAATTCATCAAATAAGGGAAATGCTCAAAAAAAGACAAAAAATGTGGCATATATGTGACTATATTATGACACAATCTATATGTTACATTTTAACCCTCTATGGAACAGTGTTGATTTCAGGCAACAGGAACATATTTTTGATTATTTTTGATCATTTTAATGTTTTTTTATTTTCATATTCTTACTTGGTAGTCGACTATTCTGAATATTATATTTCCGATTAGTTGATTAGTCAGCAATTATTTTTGCCATGTCCTCCATCTGTGCTTGTGGTTTCTAGCCTCTTCTGTTGGTTCAAAGCAATAGAAACAACACGGGATTCAAAAGCTGTTCAAATGTTCAGCAGACTTCTATATGCCTAATGATGCTGATAACATGGACAGTGAGTGCAAAAGCAAGGAGGTGGTTCTACACTGCCTGGCCAAAAAAAAAGTCCCCAGCTGGATTTAAGTAAGTAAATGATGTGGGGTTGATGCTGTAGTTGGTCTGCAGGTCTAGGTTCAGCAACAGTATGTGCTGAAAGAATGAGGTCAGCTGACTACCTGAATATACTGAATATAGACCAGGTTATTCCATCAATGGATTTTTTCTTCTCTGATGACACTGGCATATTCCAAGATAAGACAATGCCAGGATTGCAGGGCTGGAATTGTGAAAGAGTGATTCAGGCAGCATGAGATCATCATTTTCACACATGGATTGTTCACCAAAAAGTCCAGATCTTAACCTCATTGAGAATCTTTGGGATGTGCTGGTTGGAGAAGCGCTACTTTGAGCAGTGGTCAGACTCTACCTTCATCAATGCTGCTGCAAAATCTTAGTGAAAAATTACTGCACTGGATTGAAATAAGTTTTGTGTCATTGCAGAAGCCTATTAAAACAATGCCACACTGAATGCATGCAGCAATCAAAGCTAAAGGCGGTCCAAAATATTAGTGTGTGACATTTTTTTGGGTGGCAATTTTTTTGGGCCAGGCAGTGTAATATTCTGATTGGACTCTGTAATGTGTTTTTGTTTTTTATCATATAATGTAGTTATGCAATGCTGCATTGCATAAGTGGCATGTTTTGATCTGTACCTAAAGAGAGAGATCTACATTAACTGCATGTTCTGTTTGTGTGTGTGTGTGTGTGTGAGAGAGAGAGAGAGATAGAGAAAGATGGAGAGTGTATAGGGGAAAGAGACAGAGAGAGTATAAGAACATGCTTTTTCCGGAGGTAAACTAGCATGCGCTGCAGTTTCACTGTTGACTGAATCTCTTTAGGTGGAGTTGAGACTAATGTTTGCCCAGAGTGTTTGAACATAGCTTCAAGTGCACGTGTATATGCATGTGCATGTGCATGCGCAGCCTTGAACATGTGTATGTGTGAATATGTGTGATAGGCCTTTCAGTACAATATTGCAGAGCTTCCGCCAAGAATGAATTCTGCTGGTGAATTTCATGCTTTTATCAATAGGGTTGCACCAGTATGGGAATTGATGGCAGATACTGATATCTGATGTAGGATGTGCATTTACGTCGTTACAATCGTGCATGCTAAAACGATACAGCTCAGTTTCTGAATCAGTTTTTCTGATTTTGCTATTTATAGGTATATGTTTGAGTGAAATAAACATTGTTGTTTTATTTTTATTTATTTTTAATGTTATTTTAAAATTTGTTCCCAAATTTCAAATACACAAATTATCATTTAGAGCATTTATTTGCAGAAAAAGAGAAATGGCCGAAATAACCAAAAATATGCAGAGCTCTCTGACCTCAAATAAAGCAAAGGAAACAAGTTCATATTCATAAAGTTTTCAGAAATCATTATTTGGTGGAATAACCCTGTTTTTAAATCACAGTTGTCATGCATGTTGGCATGTTCTCCTCCACCAGTCTTACACACTGCTTTTGGATAACTTTATGCCACTCTTGGTGCAAAAATGTAAGCAGTTCGGCTTGGTTTGATGGCATTTGATTATCCACCTTCCTCTTGATTATATTCCAGAGGTTTCCAATTTAGTAAAATCATATTTTTTTTCAGAGCTGTATATTGTTCAGCCGTATTATTTGTGATACACACTCACTGAATAGTTTACTATAAAGAGGTTTGTTCATTACTCATTTATGAAATAATCTAATGATCTAATAGCCAAAATGATGGGTTCCACTTCTGTCAGCCAAGAACAGAAAGCTGAGGCTGCAGTGCAGTGGCTCACCACAAACACAACAAAACTGGACAGCTGAAGCCTGCTAAGTTACACAGATGGTAGGGTCAGATGTTGGTACAAACAGCTTGAATGCATGGATCTAACCTGCTTTGTGTCAACATTCACAAAGGGGCTTGATAGTTTGGGGAAGTAAGCCCAGTAAATCAGTGCTATCTAAACCGACTGCTCTGCAGAAGTGCAGCATACAGTATATCAGCTTTAAATCCTCTAAATATCAGGTATAAATCCTTAAATATCAGCTTATAATATTGAATATCTAAACAGCAATGCTATACATTGTTTTTAGCCAGCTCTACCAATATGATATGACAATGTGATATCATTGTGCATGCAGTGTAGCACATTTTGACTAGGGCTGTAATAAAAGTAAAAAGATCCGAATCCCTGATTGCCTTCTTTCTCATCTTTGGAATGAGGGCGGAATTAGATGCCATATTAACCCTCCCAAGCAGATTTGGTAATGCATCATCATGCAGGTTTTCTGTAATGAATAAAATGTACTTTTTGGAATCAACAACAAAAGTTGTGGAACTCTGGGCACCAGCTGTGAAAGTCTCTTCGTTTCTGTACAGAACTTCACTCTGGAGCTGTGGGGTTGAAACACAACCAAAAAGTGATGCTTATTTGGCTCTGCTGTGTTGCTATGCTAATAGCTACAGACATGAAAAGTGCATTTTTATTTTTTCTGTAGGCCTATTAAACATAGCATGTCAGCTGACAACTTTCATACAAATAATGCTGCATTAGGGATGGAAAGATCGATCAGTTATGTATTGTATCAGCTGATCACCAGACAAAATATGTGATATGAAAGATGCACTCTCAAGAGGGTTATCCAGTTAGTGGTGTTAAAAACCAGACTTGAGCCAGACAGAATTGAGCAGAGCTGAGCTTTGTCTTCACACACATAGAGAAGTACAGCTCTGTCTGTTATTGAGTGTCTGCAGCTGTATGACAGCTCTAAAGTTCCACCTAGATAGTTGAACAATTAAAGAAATATCAGTCAATCACTGATCACATATTTTGTCTGAAAATCAGCGGATAGATTCATAGCTGATAAATCTTTCCATCTCTAAGGCAGCATTATTTTTATGAAAGTTGTCAGCTGACATGCTATGTTTGTAATAGGCCTACAGAAAAAATAAAAATACACTTTTTTGAGTACAAGTGTCACAAATTTCTTCAGTATTTCCAGAGCACAGGTGAAATGTGTGCTCTAAATAGAATTTTAGGCCATTTATTGAGAACCTTAATGGAGCAGATTGGTCTTATATACTGTATATGTGTGTGTGTGTATGTATATATGTGGCAGACGGTGTGGGGACAGTAATGACAGCACGCTTCCGGTTGCCTGCTGGCAGAAGCTCCGATGTGGGAGAGTCCGAAGTGGCCCGAGACCGACAGAGTGCGCAGGGGGTGTGTATCGTTTTGCTGCTGGACAACACAGTGCAAGCCTTCAGAGTTAATGTAAGTACACACACCAAGTTAATACTTTTGAGTGATATAAGTATAATTTAAATTAAGATAAATTATGATATGATCTGTATGTTGCATATTTAGTTACTAAATGAGTGTTTATATATGATGTATCAATGCAGTATCAGCTAATTTGTGACATTTTCTCTTTATTCTGATGTCCGGAACTGACAAATGTTTAAAAAAAAATTAATGTGAAGGACCTTTAACCATCAATCTTGTCTTATCTAAGTCTGATATTTTCCAGTGTGAGTCCATCACACAAATGAAGATATTACTCGCCATGCCACTCAAACTAGATATAGATATACTGTACATGTGAAGCATTTTAATCTGAACTGCTTTTTAAATTAGAGACAATACAGGGGTGGCCAATCAGAACTCGCCGCTGGGTGGTTGGGGGAGGGGGGTAGCTAACTAAGATAAATGAAGCTAAGCTAAGTAAACAAAACTGTAATAAAAAAAAGACTTTCTTTTAAGTTTTCAAACGAGTGCTGGATGTAAATCTACACAGATTTCTTTTTTGAAAACTGTTAATTTTGGTGAGTAAAGTGCTTTCATTTATTTACAGTAAGCTGGAGCATTAGCATTAGCGGCTAACTACTAGCGCTTAGCAGCCAATGCCACCCAACAGCGCTACATTGAGGAACTCTGAATGTTCCGGTAAGCCAGGACAATAATAGTTAGTGGTTTGCCCCACGTAGCTTGTTCTAACACGGTAAACACGCAGGCTACAGTCTACAGATATACTCACCTCTGAACGCAAAAGAGCTAGTGCGGTTAGCGGGTAATGCTGCTCCAGCTGTGCTAGCCAGGGTTAGCAACAGGCTACAGGCCGATAATACTTATCTCTGGACGGCCAAAAAGCTAGTGTAGATTAACATTCAGATTGAAATGTTCTTCTTTAGAATTACAGTCTTGTTTACTTAACTTAGCTTAGCTTTACCGGTCTCGCCACCCAACGCAAGAGCTGTTGAATTCAGAATGAAGAAATGGCGACATCCTTGTTTCTACTATTAGTTACTAGTGTCGCATAAAATGCACCTTAAAATCCTGTGTGCCTTATACTGCGAAAAATATGGTATTTTATCAATATTTATTATTTAAACAGTAGTATTATTTCATGAGAGCTGCTCATATTTGTCATAGTTTGCTTACTATTGAGTCTTCTTAAATATATAATTTTTATCTGAATACCTAGTGATACTTATATTTCACTGTTTTATTAAGCATATTTGTCAACTATGTTCCCACAGTAATACCTTCTATTCTTATCTAAGATTTGACATTTAGGTTTTTCCTCATTTAGCCTAATCTGTCCAATGTACACTGAATATTCTCAAAAAAAAACTTTATACCAGATGGTTTGACATTTGCATCCAGGATTTGCTGGTATTTTGTGGAATCAGTTTTTACTCTTACTCAAGCGATATTGCCAATGCCACGAACACACAGCGTGATCAACCCCCACATTGCCAACATGTTCTTTTCATCATGAAATACATTCCTTTTTTTCTACAAACATTCCTCCTTTGCAGAACTGCGAGCAAAGTGTTCTATTTTTATTTCATCAGTCTTCTGCCCTGGTGTACAAAACTCATCAGACTGTTCTGGGTGTTCTGTATATCATATTTTAGTGAGTGGCTTTTGTAACAAGGTTGCAGGTATGGTATTTTTTTGCATCATCACAAATAATGTAATAACAGCATCTCTGTGCAAGACTGTTTAGTCACAGAACGTTGCAAGAAGAACACAGCTTGTGCATGAAAACTGGATACCCCTATTGAGAGTTTGTTACCCAGCCCAGTACAGTAAGCCTCAAACTCAGCAGTTCTGTATGTATGAACTGGATACCCCTTTTAAGAGTTTGTCATATAACCCAGTGCAGTGAGTTTCAGAACTCAGCAGGTTTAACAAACACAACCAACCACACAGAACAAAGCAGATTGCATTTAACCGTGACCAAAAGTACAGCAGCTCCACATTGCAGTTCTGTATGGTAATCCCTGGTCTCTCAGATGGAGTTTGAGGTTCGATATTAAAAATTAAAATACATCTTATATTGAGAGACAATGCAGGACATTATAGAAGCACTGCATGATGATACACTACCAATTGATGGCTGACAAAGATAGACAGAAATATAGATGTAGAATCAGTGTGTTTTTAGCATTATGCATCTATGTCACGTATTGCGAAAAAGATCAGATCTGGGCGAGGATGAAGTGTGAATGAAGTTTGTATACAGTGCATAATAGTGTATATTCATTTAATGCTTCAAATAGCAATAATAATACTTTAAAATCTATACTGAAACAGGCTCTATACATGTGTAGGGTTGCCAGAACTGTTGAAATATTTTCCTTATTGCATGTTTTTTCTACATTTAAAATGTGTACTTTTGATACGTGATCTGAGCGGCTCCTTTAAAAGTGCTCTGTTTGATTCGTGTCTGTTTCAATATGACTCACTCAGCTGCCAGTGACAGTCATTACAGCTGAAGTGTACACATCGTGCACAACCTTTTGCACCCTGATAATTATGTCAGAGTAGCAAATGGAGCAGGACTCATACCCCCCCCCACTCTGTTTCGGTCAGTGAGCCAACATCCACACATATGCATACATTTGAATAAATTAGTATACATTAGTATGCACTGTAGTGTTCAGTAGACCCCCCCAACTCACCCCTGGGGTACTGCATCATTACAGCATAAACTGTCAGTAACTGCAACTGACTGAAAAACCACCCTCTTTCTCTCTCTCTTCCTTATACTCTCGTATTTTCTTTTTATTCTGTCCTCCTCTCCCCCTTTTACTCTATTTAACTCTTTCCTTCACCCTCTCTCTTCCTTCTACTCTGTTATTTTACTCTCTCTCTCTCTCTCTCTCTCTCTCTCTCACACACATTTCTCTTTTTTCTTGCTAATTTTGCTGTTTCTCAATCTTTCTCCTATTCCTACTACTCAATTTTACTCTCTCTTTCACTCTACCTGTCTTTCTGTCTCTCTCTTCTTTCTACTATCTTATTTTACTCTAAATGTTTTTACCTTTCTTTCTTTCTACTCTTTTTACTTCCTCCTTCTCCCTGTCTTCCTTCTACTTCTTTATTTTACTCTTTGTTTCTTTTCTTTTTACTCTGTTATTGTGCCCTCTCCCTTTTTCTCTCTCTCTCTCTCTCACTCTCTTTTACTCCTATTTTACTGTTTCTCCCTCCTTCTTTCTCATATTTCTCATTTTTCTTGCATGTTTTACTCTATCTTTCTCTGTCTTCCTCCTACTCAATTTTACTCTCTCTTTCACTATACCTCTCTTCTTTCTATTCTCTTAGTTTACTCTTTCTTTCTCTTTGTGTCTCACTCGATTTTTCTTCCTCTCTTCCTTTCTCAATGTCTTATTTCTTATTTTACACTTTTTTTCTCTTTCTGTCTCTATGCCTCTCACACACTATCTCTTCTTTCTTACTTTATTCTCTTCTCTCCCTTTCTTTGTCCTTTTACATTATTATTTTATTCTCTCTCATGTTCTCTCTATATTCTTATTACTGTTATTGTACTCTTTCTTTGTCTCCCACCGTCTCTCTCTATCTCTCTCTCTCTCTTCCTTTTACTCTCTTTTTATGTTCTCTCTCACCTCTTTTTACATCTTTCCCTCCTACCTTCTTATTTTACTCTTCTGTTTTGTCTTTCTGTTTCTCCTATTGTGTTTGTTTGCTATTTCTATCTCTTCTGTATCTCTTTCTGTCTACACCTTATTTTACACTCTGATCCTAACTATTCTTTTTTTCTCTGTGGTCTCTTTTCATCACTTTACTGTCTTGTTTTACTCTATTTTGTCTCTCTCTTTCTTGAGTTCTCTATTTGCTTATTTTGCTGTCTCTCACGTTTCTCTTCCCCCTCTCTTTCTCTCTCTCTAGAAGCAGGAACAGGGTCAGGCCTTGCTGGACATAGTCTTTGAACATCTGCAGCTGACAGAACGAGACTATTTTGGACTTCAGCTCACTGACGAGACCTCAGAAAATCAGGTGAGACTGATCAGCTGCTCTGTCAGTATCATAACACACACAAGTATAAGGGGTCCTGGCAAACTAAAGGTTTTACAGTGGACCTGTGGTCCTCACACCTCCGCTGATCTAAATATAATTGAAAATCTGAGGCTAGACTTTGAAAGAGAGCAATGCAGCAAGACGACTCAATAATTTCATAAAACTGGAAGCCTTTTCCAAGAAAGGGTGGGTACCAAACAAGAACTGAAAGGCCCACATCACATTTTTTATATTGCACAACAAAAAAAAGCTGCTTCCACATTTCCCCAAATGTTTTCTTGCTGACTCAACTTCAAACTTATTGTTGGCTTTTGTTAAGGCTACCTTTTACTCATGTAACTATTTAGTGAATAAAGACATATGTAGACAGAAGTGCCCAATATTTTTATGCGACTGTAAAAAATAAAGTTTTCTGAAGAAGTAGGAAACTGAGTTAACCGATACCAAGCATTATAACTAATGCTGAACACTTTATTTAGTTTAATTTAGAGTGTAGAAATTGTCTCTCCCTGACAGAATTTTATATACCATTTTTTCACACTATATGGCGCACCGGATTATAAGGCACACTATCAATAAACGTCTATTTTCTGGTCTATTTTCATACATAAGGTGCACCGGATTATAAGGCGCGTTTTAAGAGACACTATAAGGGCAACTTCTAAGGACAATATTAGCTACCACTTTTTCCATGCAGCTTGTTTTAACATGGTAAATGGACAGGCTACAGTCTGATATACTCACCTCTTAATGGCAAAAGAGCTAGCGCGGTTAGCAGCTAATGCTTATGCTGCTCCAGCAGTGCTAGATGGGTTTAGCAGCAGGCTACAGTCCGATAATACTCACCTCTGAACATGGAAATATCGGTTAGTAACTAATGCTAAAGCTGTTCCAGCCTCGGTGCTGGAGAAACTTCACTGGAACTCCTGTATATCGCCGTACTTCAGCGGAGTGACTTTACTGCTTCTTACAACCTGACCGGTAAAATTTATACATAAGGCACACTGGATTAAAAAGCGCACTTGACGATTTTGGGAAAAATTACAGGATTTTAAGTGATCCTTATAGTGCAAAAAATACAGTAGTGGAGATGGAGACAGGGACAGAGGTAGGGAGAGACTGTGGGCCTGCCACTGCTGCTGAAAAATATTCTAAATAAAACACAGGAATGCAGTTTCACAGTTTATTATTGTTTTGGCAGTATTATCTTTCTTTTAAAAATATGAATAAGCATAAGAATATGCCCCAATATCCCCTTTAATAATAAAATATTCACACATGCACATATACACACACACATGCACACACTGCAGTAGTCGGGAGGTTAAACTGGACAGACCATAGAGTTGAGTCCCGGGACATGCCACACTCCAGTGGTTTGTAACTGAGCCTGAAGAGGGACGGTCTCTAAGTGTTACAGCACAGCGCAGAGGAAAGAGGGCCAAATACATTATTCATACATTCTGATGAATATGTTATTTAGAAGTGATAAATGTTTTACTGTATATTTCACAGACTAGTTCACTGAATAGAAATGCAATAGACACCAACACTTATTTGATGATGTTTAAGATTTGGGGGCAGTGTTGTGGGAATTGTGGATCCCTGTTAGCTAATGTTATTTATCTGTGCTGTTACCTTTATGCCTGTTAGCCTGTTAGCTAACACATCTCGTGACTTGTTAAGTGAAGTCCTCTGTTTAGCTATGCTAAACATGCTTTAATGGTCGGACTGATGGTTAAAAATTTACTATATGACTGAATTAAACATGTGTGCAGTGTTTACTTTGTGTTTTAACAAACTGAACTGTATTTTATATTTTCAAGTTAAAAAATAACACAGTAACACAATTTGAGGTATTGTAGCCCTCTAAACAAAGGGCTAGCAGAGTTTACACAAATTCCTGCTGCTAGTAATATTGCGGAAATGTTTTAAGAGGATTTGATAGTGTGATATACCGCCCAATCCTAATTTGCATATTTCATATTTTGCATATTGCTTATGCTCTATAAGAACAAAAAAACAACAAATTGGTATGAAAAATCATATGTTTGAAGATTATCAAGATTTATAACTTTTCATAGTTAAATTTTTTATAGGTAGATTTTTAAAAACAATTACTTTCTGATACCAATGACTGCAGTATGATTGAAGATTTCTAATTTGGCATTAATATTATGACAATTAAAAAAACTATTGGTCTTGTTTAAAAAAACACAGGAAATTTGACACTGACTTTCTTTCATATTTTATATATGTTAATATAGAGGTGGCTGGATCCCAACAAACCTATAAGGAAACAACTAAAAAGTATGGGGAATTATTTTTCTCTATGATAATATTTCACAATATTCATATTTTCATAATTCAATCATGCAATTGATTAAACTGTGTGAAATTCACTGTGTTTATAGGGGTGGCTCCAAATAATTTAAGCTTTAGGGTGAAGTTTTTTGTTAGTGAGCCAAGCAAACTGCAAGAGGAGTACACAAGGTGCGTAAATTATATTATATAATTTCTGTATTTTTCTTAGCAATGCTGTTTTATATGCTAAATACTGGATTTCATTTTTTCAACTTTCAACTTTCATTGTTCTTGTTTATAGGTACCTGTACTTTTTGCAGCTGAAACAGGACATCTTGAGTGGAAGGTAAATGTTGCAAAATATATTAAAACATATTTAAATAATATGTTTTTTTATAATTATGATTTATTTTATAATAGGTAGAACTAAATGGGAAAATAATACACATTTACTGTAAAGCTAAATCATATTTTAAAGCTAAACATGTAAAGGTGCATTAACATTTGCACAGTGTGGAGAACTTGTTGAAGTTGTCACTTTCCACTTCATTAGTGCTGTTTATTTAGGTCCAGTTTATACATTCTTATGCTAAAGATTAGACAATCTGCTCAAAGTCAACATGTATTGATTTTTAAATGAAAATGAATAGCTCTTTACACGAGTCAAGCTTAAAGTGGCAGTCCGTATTATTTAGTTTCTAATCTGAAAGTAGAAGAATTTCTGAGTAGAGAAAGGACAAAATATTGTGTTTAATGGTACAAGTGTGCTGGTATGACCATCCCTGCTAATCCTAATATATTCATTCTAAAACACTGGGGTGTCGGGTCGCTTTTCGCGGGAGTTCTTCTGGTCTTCTCTTCAGATCACGCGTCTATACATACATACGTTACATGTACAGCCTCTAAAAGAGGATCCGGCTCAGTTTTACTGAACACGAGCTGCTGGTGGAGCAATGGAGACTTCAGAAGAGGAAACTCAGAGCTCAGTAGCTTATTCACTCATAGTAAAACCAAAGAAACGAAGGAGTGAAGTTTCTGACTGAGTGCTCTATCTCTCTCTGACTGAACATAACCTGGAATAGGATTCATCCACTCAGAAAGGAGGCCGCATCACACCCGTCCCGTTCAAAATGATTCTTCCGCACACTCGGTGCAATTACCCATTCTCACCGGAGAGGGCCCCAAATTTCAAAACATACGGACATCAGCTTTAAATTCGGCACTTTTTTTGCACATTGTATAATATACAATTTCTATTTGTTAGCTTAAGTTGACATTGCATTTTATTTAGCATGTACAAAGTTATTAAATACATTTTAATGTCCCAAAATATGTTTTTTCTTATATAATTCTGTTCACTTATTTGACCTGTGGGGCAGGTGTGCTGTTACATGCTTTAACCCAGATATTTTCTGGGACCAGAATTTTCGTACTAATTCACTGGAGGAGTTACACGGACGTGATAATATGAAGGTAGTGTGTGTGTGCTGCTCATATAAGAGGCACAGCTGTGTTTTGTTTTGTTTATTTTACACACATCAGTGTCACTGACCGAAATATCCAGCTCTGACCATTGACTGCTGATCACACACGGTGTGCATCAGGACATGTGCCTTTTTCTCTAACTGGTACAGGGTGGAGCTAGATGGTAAAGGTTGATATTTCTAATAATGTGATGTGATGTTGTGAACATTGGTGAAATTGGTAAAACAGTTTTCAGATATAAAAAAAAAAAAGAATAAAAAAATTAGGCGAATTTGGTAAGAAATAAATCAGATTTTGTAGGCCCCTACTTTGAATGAACCAACCTTTTATCATGTTTAAGTTAACACTATGTTTTTAAGTACACTGTAAATCAGTGTACTAATGTTTTTTTTTTTTTCAATTACATCAGTTGTTTGGCAGAATAATTCTACTCCAAATTTACTGTAAGATGAATAAAACTGATTTGTATAAGATTTATTTTATTTTATTTCCTTTTACTACATACAGCCCTGGAGAAAAATAAGAGACCAATTAAAAAATGATGAGTTTCTTTGATTTTACCAAATTGAAAACCTCTGGAAAATAATCCTGAGGAAGATGAATGATCACAAGCCTCAAACCAAACTGAACTGCTTGATTTTTGCACCAGGAGTGGCATAAAGTTATCCAAAAGCAGTGTGTAAGACTGATGGAGGAGAACATGCCAAAATGCATTAAAACTGTGATTAAAAAGCAGGGTTATTCCACCAAACATTGATTTCCGACCTCTTAAAACTCTTAAAAAACTGAATATGAACTTGTTTTCTTTGCATTATTCGAGGTCTGAAAGCTCTGCATCGTTTTTTTATTTTTTCAACCTTTTCTCATATTCTGCAAATAAATTATCTAAATGACAATATTTTATTTGTTATTTGGGAGAAATGTTTTTCATAGTGTATAGAATAAAAGAACAATGTTCATTTTACAGAGCTGTAGAAAATGTCCAGAAATGTAGTTTTATTCTTGAGTTAAGTAGCATTAGTTTTATGCCAAATATTGACAGTTTTATTATGTGGCAACACATAAAACACTACGAAGTGAACACAGCAGCACACAGGCAGCAGAGTCAGCTCATAAAATTACCTAGCCTGGGGGGAATGACTACACACTGACATATATACAAATACTATAGATGGTTCCAGCAGTCAATGGAAAAGAATCTTTCAAAGGTAACAGAATAAACCTGATTATTATGAGTTAATTTGACTCGAAGATCCCATCTTTATGCATAACAGGAACACGAATGTTAACCTAACTCTAAGTACTCGAGTGTAGAAATGTTTGGGAATATCCAATTTTATGTAAAACATTTATTTGAATTCCAACCAATAGTGATTGTGGGTTTACCGTGTAATTTATTGTAAATATAATTAGCTTTTTCTCATCTCTTTTGTTTTATGTTAGGTTACCGTGTCCACAGAATGCAGCAGCTCTTTTGGCCTCTTATGCCATTCAGGGTAAGTTTTGACATCACACCATCTTTTCTCATTCCTTATTCCATCATTTTTTTATTCATTTTAAAATGTCTAGTTGTGGTCTCCACTATGAAGGAATGCCACGTGAGCTGTTTTTTGTGTGTTGTTTCTGTATAGCCCTGCTTTAGTTGACTGAATTAGAGGTTTCTGGTTTAAAAAAAAGGTTCTGGCTCTTGCTCATGAATATAGATACATGAAAACATATCGCCTCTGATTGGCTAACAGCACTGCAGCAGAGTACGCCTACGGGTTTTCCCCCCCAAACACAGTCAATTCTACAGCTCTAAAACTCAAAGGACAAAATGTTTTTTAGAGATACAGCCTTAGTTATAAAGATACAGCACTGAGTGCTAAGTAAAGTTAACCCTTAAACTTAAGGCTTAACATCAGACTTACTGTCAGACCATATATTTAAGGTCTCTGTAAAACGCGGAATCCACCGGAGATCTGATTTAAACCGATAGTTACTTACACAAGATAGCTAACGCTAACTACCTGGTGTAACCAGAGCTTTAAGCTCTTTAGCTGACAGTGTCGGCTCTGCTGCAGCCCGGCTTTAGCTCTGCCTGTGGGCGGGTGTGAGCCAAGGTGGACGATGCCATGAACTCATGGGTTGATGTAGACATGGTGCCTTTCCTGAAATATTTCTGAATATTTTCTTTTACTAGCTACTGCAGACAATGGAGGTTGAGGAACAGTTTTATGTGCAGCATCATTTACAACTCAGAGACCTATAGTATTTCACAAAGAACACGAAAAATTGGATTTTAGCAGAATTAGACCTTTAAAGGAGGAAGATCTTACAAAAATCTCAAATATTTTACCCATGGTTTGTGGTGACCACTTTATAGTCTCAGCCAGCACTTGGTGCAGATTAGCTTTTTACTACTGGAACAATAAAAGCTTTAAAATGAATATGATGACCCAACTTAATTATGCAATATGTGTCTTTCTATTCTCTCTGTAAGCTATTATAAGAATGACTGTGGAGCTGTTTTGATTAGTCTGATCTGGGCATTAGACATTTGAACAAATAAATTGGTTTGTTGCTAATGCGTGTAAATTTCTCATTTTTGGTTAATTCCATTTAAGCGGCATGTTTATTTTGCTTTACGCTCTGTAATCTCTCTCTTTCTCTCTCTCTCTCTCTCTCTCTCTCTCTCTCTCTCTCTCTCTCTCTCGCTCGCCCGCTCTCAAGCTTTTCACCAATCTGGCCTCAAGCCTTTTGTCTCTAGATTAACCCCAATACTGGCGCTGGGGTTTAGCTGATGTTTGTTATGAGGGTTTCAGGGTCATGCACACGAGGGAAGGGGCTTTAATTCGGCTTAAGAAAGATCAGATTGACTCCTCACAAACAAAATATCCATTGAAAGTAGGATTGCACAATACAAAATTTGTTAACAATAGCTCTTATAATGGTAAGTACTGATAATGCAGTATATTGGAGTATTGTAAATACTTCTCCCACACTTCTACCACACCTCCTCAGAGCAATGCTGTGTACAGAACTGTGTGCAGACAACTAACTATCAAACGCCTTGTTAAAGTTCATTTTTACACTACTTTAATGAAATAATGCTTTCGGGATCACTCATTTTATTCAGTTGCGGGCTTTTAATGAACTGTCTGTTATCCAGCTGAATATTACAAGCTGGGTACGACTAAGAAAGCAGCTCTGAGGTAAAGCTATAATAAAAATGGGACTAAATGTGTGACCTGAGTAGTTAGCTTATTTGCGTTAGCATTTCTGTGGTAAGTGTATGATTAGAATAACACTATTGAGGTAGCTTAGCTAGGTTAAAGGTTTTGTGCTTTATTGGTTTGTCTGCACGGATATTTAAAAAGTTGCTTAGTTGTTCAATACATATTTTTAGTTTACCAAATTGTAGTTTGGTAAAAAAAATATATATATTATTTAAGCTATATAATTTAGTCTGTAATAATGCATCTAACCGTCTTAGAAAATTACACAAATCTGTTTTGTTTTTATAAAACATTAAAGACTATTTTGCATTAAACTGGCATTAAAATGTACGGAAACACTCTCTGTGACAGTTTAAAACTTTTGTGTAAAGGCCTCAGCATCTGGCTCTGGCTTTTGGCATGATGTTGGGTTTTTAGCAGACCGTGAGCAAATTGGAAGAATCCCTGTGCGATGCTCTCAAAGGGTAAAGGACCTTTTTGTGCTCTCGCTGGTGTTCTCACACACTAACACACACTTGCTTACACTGCGTGCTTTGTGTTCCAGCTGAGTTGGGGGACTACAGCCAGTCGGAGCACTTGCCTGGCTACCTTTCAGAGTTCAGCTTCATTCCTAACCCTCCAGAGGACTTTGAGAAGGAGGTGGCCAAACTGCATCAGCAGCACAAGTAAGCAAAGATGGAACTGTAAACAGAGATGCCACAATATACCCAACAGCTTTTAACTTCTGGTATCTATATGGCAGAGCAATATATTATAGCTGATGTTTAAAATGAGGAGCTTTTAATTAAAAGTTGAAAAAAATGCTATGAAAAAATGGTTAAAAGAAGTATTATGTATATTGTTGTATTATGCAAGACAGAATTATGTATAGTCTTTAAACCAGTAGCATTATACTAATAAATAATACATTAAACTAAGATTTTTTTGCATTGTACTAACAATTGGTAACTGAATGAATATCTCAAATAAGATTTTTTTTTCAATATACATTGCATTATTTACTTTGAATAGGAATGTACATATTGTCTTAAACAAAACATATAGAATTATGGCCCTTCTACACAGAGTAAACATTTTCACACCAAGTCTGATGCATAATAAATAAATAGTTTTTGTTATATAATTGGTCTTTTTATTTCTTTGGACAAACATTTCCCGTTTTCAGCTGAATAATTTTGGTTGCCAAATATTCAGTTCACTTCTAAAATTAAGAGAAATTTTACTTACAGTACAATTGTTTGTAAAATTAGAATATCAAAATATCTACATATAGCTCTGGAAAAAAGTAACAGACCACTTAAACATTATGCATAAAACTGTGATTAAAACCAGGGTTATTCCACCAAATATTATATAATATTATATAATATAATATGATCTTGTTTTCTTTGCATTATATAAAGTCTGAAAGCTCTGCATCTTTTTTTGTTATTTCAGCCATTTCTCATTTTCTGCAAATAAATGCTCTAAATGTTAATTTTACTCAAATATATACCTATAAATAGCAAAATCAGAGAAACTGATTCAGTAATTCAGGTGGTCTCTTATTATATATATACATATATATATATATATATATATGTATATATATATAGCTGCTCGTTATTCTGTTATGTTAACAGTGTCTACATATAGATTCTTTTATCACTACTTTGGATTTGTAACAAAGTTTTCAAATTTGTTTTTCCCTCCAATGTGTGATCCAGTGTTTTCTGTTGGTATTCTGGGTATCAGGTTGGAAAGTGCAGATCTATAGTGGTGTACAAGGCAGCATGATCAGACTGAGGGGCAAAATAAGGAACGCAGCTGAATATAAACACATAAACACATACACACACACACACACACACACACACACACACACACACACACACACACACACACACACTCATGCAAGAACAAGGCTGCTCATTGTTCCCAGCTCCCAGAGATTGAGTCTCCTTACAGACTACTGCACAAATGATCTCTCTCTCTCTCTCTCTCTCTCTCTCTCTCTCTCTCTCAGTGGACTCTCTCCAGCTCAGGCGGAGTTTAACTACTTGAGTGCTGCCAGTTCGTTAGATTTGTATGGAGTGGAACTGCACTATGCTCGGGTGAGTATCTAACTCTCCCTTCTATCCCACCCCTCCCCCCATTCAACTCGTCCCATTTTTTTTTACGCATTTATTTAGGCCAACAGTTCAATATTTGGCCCTGGTCTACAGCATTGTTTTTTTGTTTTTGTTTTTGTTTTTTTTTAATACAACTTGCCCCATGCAAATATGCGGCCATCTTTGTTACCCTTGTAATTCCATCTTGATTCAGCAGTTCTTAATTTCAAAAATGTGAATTAAGCACTAAATATTTGAGGGACTTGACTGAAACACATGGAGTAATCATAATTTATAAGTGTTCCAAACATCACTATGTGTTCACATGCCAATGGAAAAAGTCATTGGAATATCTATCTTTAAGTAGTATTAAGTAAAGATGTCATGATGAAATTAACCCAGCTAGTCCATGCTAAAGAACTGTTATTGTTACAGGACCAGACCACTGCAGAGGTCTACATTGGAGTAATGTCTGCTGGAATTTCAATTTATAAGAACAGGGTACGGGTCAGCCACTTTCCATGGTAAGTGATCTCACAATTTAACAACAAAGTCAGGTTTCCTGAAGTGGCTAACAGTAAAAAACAGAATGCATTGTATAATTTTTGCACTTGTGTTTGACATTAGGAAATATAACAGTTGAGCACTCATTAAAGCACTATTTAAATATATGTCTAGCACTGCAAATCTTGGGGTTATTATAGGTTTCTATTATTGGAAGTGTCACGAATATTTAGTTTTATTTAAGTAGCAGTTAAATTTTTTTAAGAGTATTTCAGTTACCTGTTTTTTTTTTAAACCTGCTATCCAATAAGCATTGGCCCTATCACTGAAAAATTTGCATGTATCCTTGTCTTATGAGGATATTTTATTTTAGCATAACATACAGCTCTGGAAAAAATAGTGGTCTCATATTTTTTTCCAGAGCTGTATCAAGGATATCATCAGTGTCTAAAGAACGCTGAATTAACTGTACTTTTCATCCTAATTTGATGAGGTGCAACAAAAAAATCAATGTGCGAATTAATGAGTGTTTCAGTGTCATCATCTGCCACTACTGATGCGTTTAGGCTGGGTGTCTAATATCATGTGAAAATACACATATTTATTATATTCACCATATTGCCCAGGTCTACATTGATTATCAAATAAATCAAATCAGATTTATTTGTGTAGTGATTTTTACAACTGGTGTTGTCATAAAGCAGCTTTACAGAAACATGATCACAGGACAAAGAATCAGGCAAAACATTAAACAAAGAAAATACAGAAAACAGAACCCCCAGCAAGCGAGATTAACCATTGCTTTGAGATGTGTGATGTGACAATTTTTGTTCTTTTTCTTTTTTCTTCTTTTCTCATTTCTCAGGGTGAAAATTGTAAAAATCTCCTTTAAATCGAAACAGTTTTTTATTCAGCTCCGAAAAGAATCGGTAAGTATTCTGCTTTGTGTGGATTTAGTCACATGATTTCTGTGTTAGGGCGTTTTCACAACTTAAAAGTCTGGTCCAGAGTCCGTAATAAGATTTATGTGTTTGCTATATTGTGTACATTTGGTCTGGATAGTTTTAGTTTCACAGTGCAGTTTAATGAACTTTGCTGTGTCCTGCCATCACCTGGCTGTGTCTCCTGTTACTTGACTGGTTTGTGGAACATTGTTGATTTGGCTAGTGTAAGTAAGTATTTTGCCGATTCTGATTCCCTGATGGAATTTGATCTACAGTTACAATAGATACAGAAATGACTTTATGTAAAGGTTCCTTTTCTTTTTCTGTTGTTTATGAATGTGTTACAATAGCTTTCAACCTCCTGTAATTGGTCTAAAAGTCCAAACCATGTAGAAAGGTGCTTTTACACTTCAAATCAGAACATGGTTTAATTGATCTACACAAAGACCACCTCTTTACTTCAGCTCAAATTTAGGTCTTTTTGTTCTAGATTGTGATTTGCAACTTCTTTTACGCCATTTCTTTTCATTCGGACCAAACTGAAAGTCCAAACAATGTGAAACCTACCTTCGATTTTAAGATATGTTCTGTATGTCATGAAGTAGAAAAGTATCTGGCAAGTTTGGATTTGATTTTGCTACTAGGGTTCCCAACAGATTTGATCAGACCTCAAGGGTAGATATGCAGGAGAAGGCACGAGACTCTCTCAAGCCCACTTAATAATGCAAGCCCACTTAATAATAAGGGTCTTGAGTGTTTATGACGTGACGATTCATAATTGATGGAAGCCTTTGCATAAATAAATAGTAATTTTTTCAGCTGTTGGAAGTAGTGGAACGAATCTTGTACCTCAGGCTTGGTCTCCTTTAGTTTTTCTTTATATGTAGGTCTGTATTTGGCAGTGAAAGTGTACACTTGTATATATTCATTAAATATGTATGTAGGCTGAATTGCTGTATTGGTTGTATTGGGTGAAATGCTAGTCATGTTCATTGTGGTACAGTAGGATTTATGTCACTGTACCTTTCAGTGATAAGTTCTTACTATCAGTACTTACTATGTTATAATGTACTTTTGTTGGATATGTTATATTATTTATTAGCATGGAGTGGACCAGGAGTACCAAAATCCTTACAGCAACGTCTTTTTACTCAGTAGCCATCTTTGCAGCGCTGCTAGCTCATTATTTCCAGACTGTATGAATAGGAAGAGACCAAAATATTCAAAACTGAATGTCAAATCACAGTTTTAAAAACATATTGATAAATCACTGATAAAATCTGAAAATTAATGCAACAAAAAGAAGACATTTGGCTTATTCTGGCTGCTGTGCTTGCGCTGATCTCCAAAATCAGGAGGATTATACATATATTTAATTAATATGGAGAACAAACCCTGGTTGAAATATGAATCGAAGTCCTTGCAAATGGTCAACATCTGTTTACAGATAGAATTCTACCCATCAATAAAAATAAGAAATATGCATTAGTGCAGCAGCCAGAATAAGATAAAAAAAATCATGTTTTTGTGCATTATTGAGCCAAACACTATTATTATTAGATTCTGTCAGTGATGTTTAAAATGCAATTTGTTGAGACTTTAAGAAAGGTCAGTATACTCAAAAAAAATCAAGAACTTGTCCCTAAAATATCCTCAAGTGCAGTTGCAAAGACCTTTAAAAAATGTAATGATGAAACTGGCTGTCATAAGGATCGCCCCAGGAAAGGAAGAGCAAGAGTTCATTACCTGCTTTAGAAAATTGCAAATTAACAGCACCCCAGACAAGAGCCCATCTAATTTGTTTACTCTTTAAGTATTTTAGTTTGTTTAGCACTTAAAAGTTTACTAAAAAGTTGAGACTGGGCAAGAAAAAGGTTGCAAAATACATTGTACTAATACAGCTCTGAAAAAAATAAGAGACCACTTAATGATGAGGATTTTTTTTTTTTGCTTGATGTTACCAAATTGAAAACTTCTGGAATATAATCAAGAGGAAGATTGATGATCACAAGCCATCAAACCAAACTGAACTGCTTGAATTTTTTCACCAGGAGTGGCATAAAGTAATTAAAAAGCAGTGTGTATAACTGGTGTAGGAGAACATCCCATGATTAAAACATTATGAATATGAACTTGTTTTCTTTGCATTATTTGAGGTCTAAAAAAACTCTAAAACTTTTTTGAAATGACAGTATTTTTATTTGGAATTTGGGAGAAATGTTGTCCGTAGTTTATAGAATAAAACAACAATGTTCATTTTACTCGAACATAAACCTATAAACAGTAAAATCAGAGAAACTGATTCAGAAACTGAAGTTTTTTTTTCCAGAGCTGTACGTACACTGCATTTTGTTACTAAACTTATTTAAAAAGTAACTTTCTTGGAGGCCATATTAATCGTCTTCACATTCTCTGAATGATGTCTCATATTGCTCTGGCAATACATTGGATAAAAATAAGATTAATGCAACTCATAGTATAATGCAATTTATAATGCTTTATTCTGCTTAACACAACTACAGTTGTGTAATTTTTTCTGTATTGCCCACTCCCTCTTAACACCACTTGTGAGTGGTAATTTTCCAGTAATTTAGGTCAGTCATTTTACTGAAACTTGCTTATGCTGCTGTAATCATGATTAGGAAATCCATCTCCCTCTCTGCCTCCCTGCCTTAAGCATGTCCCCGTGTTTACTTCAGGGGCTCTCTGAGCATGTCGTGCCAAGGTGTGGTCCAAAGACGATTTATTGATGAAGATTTGCTAATGAAGCCCAGCTTATCCCCTGCTTAGCTAGCTTGTCATGACCACTAGCCTATACAGTGATAATGTGATAATCCTGCAGTGCTACTGAGATAATGGAGCTGCAATGATGTGTGCTGGAGCTTACTGCTGATCTCAGCAAGGGAATACTTACTGTGCTATATCTCCCCTGGAGCACCAAGCTAAGTGTCTATTAATCTACAACTACTTGAAAATGCAACACTAATTTAGTTGTTCTGGTTCACATACACAGATGAAGATAGCACATATTAATTGCACCATTACTGGCTGAGGTATAATGATCATATGATTTAATTAACCTACTTAAATAAATTGTTTAAAAAGTGCATTTTACATTTTTTTCTGCTATAGAACATCAGTACATCAGCTTCACCCATAAATTAAAAGCACGGTCAGGAGAAAAGTGCCGAACTCACCAATTTCGAGAGGCTTTGCTGAAATTACTCAGTATTTAATGAGTTTCTTGAGTTTAATCAAGTTAGACTGGGGCTATTTATTAAGAATAGTAATAAATAATAATTAAATAGAAAGCAAACTGAACTGGATTAAATTGTAAGTGTTATGCTGCTCCAATAATTGAGATGTTTTTACACCATAATTTGCACAAGATCCTACTCTCTGTTGAATGTCATCTGAGGCCATATTGTAAAAAATACCCTGAAATACTCTGATAGTCTTTTGATGTCATAAAGGCCATCCTGGATATATGGAATGCATTATTAGTATCGTGACATGTTGGACCATTGACTTAATAATATGATCATCGTGATCATCATCATATACAGTAATATCGTCAAATACAATGTAATATTCACATTGTTGCAGTAGTGCATTCTTAAATGTATTATAATTTTTTTAAATCAGTGTGTTATATCGTCTAGAATATGGTATCACAAAAATACTTTAAAATATTTTATATTATTTTAGGGCCGTATTGCCCAAATTTTAACAAAAGTATCGAATCTGGACTCGGCATCAAGCCAAAAAATGTGTTTGGTACATCTCTAGTTAAGACATGACATATAGACTTGTGGTGCAACCAGATTTAGCAAATTAATAGTTTTGAACTACTACACAGGTGAGTATTATCGGCCTGTAGCCTGCTGCTAACCCTGGCTAGCACTGCTGGAGCAGCATTAGCATTAGCCACTCTCCACATTAAGCGCTAGCTCTTTCGCCGTTTAGAGTTCAGTATATTAAACTGTATCCTGCATGTTTACTATGTTAAAACAAGCTACGTCTGATGAACCGCTAGCTGATATAGCCCTGGCTTACCGGAACACTTAGGGTTCATCAGAGTAGCTCTGTCGGGCGGTTAGACTCTAATGCTAATGCTACTGCACTCGGCCTTAGTGGAAATCTGGAAATCTAAGCATACTGGAAATAAACAGAAGCGCTTCACTCATCCAAATAAACCGTTTTCAGGAGAGAAATCTGTGTTGATTAACATCCAGCCCTTGTTTGACTTTAAATAAGTTTTTTTTTTTTTTTTTTTAGAATTACTGTTTTTTTACTTGCTTAGCTTTACTTAACTTAGTTACACCACCACCACCCAGCGGCGAGACTTGCTGAATTAGAAGGAAAACACGAAGGAAAATAGGGTACATATGAATTCATGGGATCTTTCGGTCATGCGCTAGATAAACTCAGAACAGAAATTTGAAACATCAGATACATCATAAATGTTAAAAAAATTAACATGTTGAACATCACTTATTACTGGTGATTTGGTTGTACTGTGAGGAATATTGGATGTTAAATGCGTGTTGGAGAGATGGGATGTGTTTACACTGCTATATCCTGTAGTGGTTTGTTTAAGCGATGAGATTTGTATCTGTTTTAAATGCATCTGTATCTGTTTTTACACTGAAATTACTAGGTTTAAATGTTTGAATTTCTGAGTTATCATATTTTTTGTAATATATAACTTTATCTATTTGTCTTTCAGAGTAAGAGCAGGGAGTCTCTGTTGGGCTTCAGCATGATGAATTACAGAGCGTGTAAGAACGTGTGGAAAGCCTGTGTGGAGCATCATACTTTCTTCAGACTGGAACGGCCCGCGCCACAGCAAAAAAGCTTCTTTGCACATTACTTCACCCTCGGCTCCAAGTTCCGCTATTGGTGAGTACCCTGTGCACTGTGGCTTTACCCCGGCAGTGGCAGTTCCTGCACATTTTGGGATTTTCCCTCCTCTTAGACATCTGATTCAACTTCCTGGGAGTTTTATGAGTTGAACCAGGTGTGTTGGCACCTTTAACGTGCCTCTGGACTGTGAAAGATTTAAATTCTTGGCTGCATCATCCTTGGGTGCTTGTTCATTTTAATTATCCAGGCCCGAGGAAAAAAAACTCTAACACTGCATATGTTTTTTTAGTGTTTCTGTCTGTTCCATAAATAATAGAATAGTATATTTAAAATATATATTACAGTAATAATGTATATTTTTATTTTATTTGTAAGACATGTCTATATATATATATATATATATATATAATAAGATGATTCATGTCTGAATGATATTCAGTCATGAATCATTCAAGCATAGTGTTTTATAGAGCATTGTAACTGCTGCTTACTTACTTTTTTCAGTGGAAGAACGGAGGCACAGTCTGTACAGTATGGAAAAGAAAGAGGGGTCAAGGACAGAGTGTTTGCCAGGTAACAGCAGTTTAATATAAAATATATTTATATTGTATACAGTGGTTTGCAAAAGTACCTTCATACCTCTTGAACTTTTCCATATTTTGTCACATTACAACCACATATACAGTTGTGAATTGGAAAGAAAACTATTCATGATTTAAAACATTTTTTACAAATAAAAAACTGAAAAGTGTGGTGTTCAAAAGTATTCAACAGGTATTCAAAGCGTGGACACGGGCAAATAAATGCTGAAACGGGTGGGTTTTACAAATACTGAAATTTTATGGGTGGGTATGCGGGCTGGTAAGTTAAATACGGGTGGGTAGCATGGGTAGCACGTAAATAAAATTATAAATAATAATAAAATTGCACGAAGTGTCCTCTCAATCCCTGCATCCAGTGAGAGAGATTTTTCCTCCGCTGGATTTGTGATACAAGAACGCAGAACGCAGCTCAAACCTGGGACTGTGGATGATATACTGTTCCTGCGCAGTAACCTAGGATAGATTGAATAGATATTAAGACACCCCTATGTGATTTTATTTAGTTACTGGCATTTGTTCAATGTTCTGGCTTTTTTCTAGCCTATTGCTACTTTTAGATATAGGCATAGGCTACAGTTCCTGCACAGCAACCTGAGATATATAGATATTAACCATGCAGAGGGCGATTTTACTTTGTCATACTGACGTTTTTTCCTCGAAAAAAACACCGGAATTTTGAAACAAAAACAATGTCTCATGTTACCAAAAGCTTGGCATTTATTTTCTGTAGAAGCCTCATTGGCACCACGTTGTTGTTTTTTTCACAGGCGCATCGAAAAATAAAGTGTGCCATGGGAATACTTTCGGGTGGGTAATGGGTAGAATATTAACGGGTCTGGGCGGGAAAATAGCCACGGATTCGCGGGTGGGTGGGCGCTGTACTCTGCGGATATGGGTGGGTGCGGGTCTCAAAAAACGGACCCGTGCAGAATCAAAATATTCAGAAGTTGTCTGATGACTGCTAATGACTAAAAAGAGTCCACCTGTGTGTAATCTAATCTTAGTACAAATACGGCTGCTCTGTGATGCCTCAGGGGTTGGTTAAGAGAATATTGGGGAGTAAGCAGCATCATGAAGTCCAAAGAACACACCAGACAGGCCAGGAATAAGGTTGTGGAGAAGTTTAAATCAGGCTTAGGCTATAAAAAGATTTCCCCGAGCTTTAAACATCTCTTAGAGCACTGTTCAATCCATTATCCGGAAATGGAAAGAGTATGGCACAACTGTAAACCTACCAAGACAAGGCCATCCACCTAAACTTACAGGCCAAACAAGGAGAACACTGATCAGAGATGCAGCCAAGAGGCCCATGGTGACTCTGGATGAAATGCAGAGATCCACAGCTTATGTGGCAAGAAGAAAGCCATTGTTAAAAGAAAACAATAAAATGTCACATTTGCAGCTTGCCACAAGCCATGTTGGGGACACAGCTAACATGTGGAATAAGGTGCTTTGGTCAGATGAGAACAAAATTAAACTTTTTGGCCAAAATGCAAAACGCTATGAACGAATTAACACTGCACATTTCTCTGAATACACCATCCTCACTGTGAAACATGGTGGTGGCAGCATCATGCTCTTGGGCTGCTTCTCTTCAGCAGGGAAGCTGGTCGGAGTTGATGGGAAGATGGATGGAGATAAATACAGAGCAATCCTGCAAGAAAACCTGTTGGAGTCTGTAAAAGACTTGAGACTGGGAAGGAGATTCACCTTCCAGCAGGACAACGACCCTAAACATAAAGCCAGGGCTACAATGGAATTCTTTAATACGAAACATATTTGTGTGTTAGAATGGCCCAGTCAAAGTCCAGAAAGATCTGAAAACTGCTATTCACAAAAGCTCTCCATCTAATCTGGCTGAGCTTGAGCTGTTTTGCTGTTTATTTCAGTCACTAGATGTTCAAAGCTGGTGGAGACATACCCTAAAAGACTTGCAGCTGTAATTGCAGCAAAAGGTGGTTCCAAAAAGTATTGATTCAGGGGGCTGAATACTTTTACACACCACACTTTTTTAGTTTTTATTTGTGAAAATGTTTTTGAATCATGCATAATTTTCTTTCCACTTCACAAATATACCACTTTTGTTGGTCTTTTACAATAAATTCCAGTGAACTACATTTATGTTTGTGATTGTAGTGTGACAAAATATGAAATTTTAAATACTTACGAATATGTATGAACATTTTTGCAATTCACTGTATTTACTCAGGTTATATTTGTCTCAAATGAAAGTTTGTTTGTTAATATGAAAAATGTAAGTATGATAATAAAAGCAAAAACAAAAATCTCTAAGGACATACTTTTTCATTTTTTACTGTATTACTTTTTGCCAAATCTGTGGTTTAAAGCGTGTGTGAGGATGGAATATGCGATGTGTTTGTATTTACAGTAAATGTTTATTAATACCAGTAATTGCTGTGAATTGAAAGGGGTGTAGACGAGATGGCTAAAATGTTGTTGCATGTGGGTGAGAGGTGTGTGTTCACTCCTCGAGCTGTTTTCCACGCGTGTGTGTGTGGTTGTATATTCTGAGAAAGATACGTCTAAACACAGGAAGTTTCAGCTGGGCTGTGTCTCGTGTGTGGGTTTGTGTGTGTGTGTGTGTGTGTGTGTGTGTGTGTGTGTGTGTGTGTGTGTGTGTTTGTTTGCGTGTGAAGAGGACACTCCCTCTTGTTTTTTTTTAAAGCAGAGTTTACTGTTTAGTTTAGCATGCTAGATGATGTTGAGACTGAAGCTGAAGCTAATGCTTTCACACTATGCTTCTAACAGGTATTTCAGTTTAATTCTAAGTCTGTAAGGACAGTATTGTACTTTATTTACATCAAATATGTTAAGATAATTGTTTTTTTATAGCAGATTAACCTTTATTTATTTATGAGAAAAAGAAAATTACTATTAATTACCTGTTATTGCCGTTAGCTAACTTTGTTATTCTGAGTATGTTTGTTTAAGTGAGATTTCATAATTTAATGAAGCATAAATCCATACCTAGCTCTCTGTTTTACACAATTTTGTATATAGTGAGAAAAGCCACTTTGTCCTATGTTAAAGTTTGTTTTATAATCTGGAAAATGCACTTTCCAAATTCCATAATCTGTTGTTTAAAGAGTTTATAGAGATGGGTTATGTGATGTGTTTGTATTTACAGTAAATTAAAATAGCTTATATTAGTAATTGCAGCTGTTTTCTAATTTTGCTTCCATAAATATACAGCTCTGGAAAAAAATAAGAGACCACTTCAGTTTATGAATCAGTTTCTCTGATTTTGCTATTTATAGGTATATGTTTGAGTAAAATGAACATTGTTTTACTCTATAAACTACAGACAAAATTTCTCCCAAATTCCAAATAAAAATATTGCCATTTAGAGCACTTATTTACAGGAAAGGAGAAATAAATAACAAAAAAAGATGCAGAGCTTTCAGACATCAGATAATGCAAAGAAAACAAGTTCATATTCATAAAGAGTTCAGAAATCAATATTTGGCAGAATAACCCTGTTTTTTTTATCACAGTTTTTATGCATCTTGGCATGTTCTTCTCCACCAGTCTTACACCCTGCTTTTAGATAACTTTATTCCACTCCTGGTGCAAAAATTTCATGTCTTTTCATCATCCATCTTCCTCTTGATTATATTCCAGAGGTTTTCAATTTGACAAAATCAAAGAAACTCATCATTTTTAAGTGGTCTCTTATTTTGTTCCAGAGCTGTATATGTGTGTGTGTATGTGTGTTTTAAACAGAGCTTGTATGTAATGAGAATAACCCCAACAAACTGAGCTGGTACATGTGGTGGTTGTGGTTTTGGTTGCTAATCGAGTGTCAGATGTATATGATAGGCTATCCTGCAGTCTGCAGTTTGCTAGATGTAGCTGATAAGTGTGTTCTGATCTAAGGTCTCCCAGTAAGCCCCTGGTCAGGAGACTGGTTAGTGGAATGGACTGGGAGACGGTCAGCAGGAACTCTCTCTCAGACGATCGACTGGAGACGCAGAGTCTACCCAACCGCTCTCCACCCGGCTCGCCCAACCAGTGAGTTAACCCAGACACTTACAGTACAGAGACTCAAGAACCACACACTTTTTTTATTTTTTTTTTTATTTTTTTGAGTAATATTAATATGTTATATTTGCTTTATATTTGTTTCATGCCAAAACCCTCTGTGTTTGTTTTTTATAGTTGTTGATCATTTTAATCTGACAGGTCATCTTTACATTGTCTTGAACTGTCATAATTAATGGGGCAATAGACATGCTCTGAAATGTTCTGATTATAATGTTTGTATGTGTGAAGTCTCTATATGTAATAACATTTCAAATTACAATTCACACACATTTACACATTGATTTTTAGGCACGCATACTATTGTCATTAAATCATAAACGTTTAGGAGAAAGATAAATGTAACCATGAACAATATATCAATAAAAAATTATTAAAAAGTGATATGGACAATAGGGGTGGGCAATATAGCCCTAAAATAATATTACAATACTTCTTGGTACTCTTGTCAATACTACAAAACATTTAATTAAAATAATTAATTTTAAGAATACAGTACAAAATGACTACAACAAAATTTATTTTATCACGGCACACCCCTAACTGAGATATGCACTCCAAATATCCCCATATATCCAGGATTAAAGTAAAATAAATGATACTGAACATATATAATCTGTCTCTGGTAGATATATAATAGGAAATGAGAACTGTGTAAATTTAGCTTTTGCTAAAAACAGCAAAAAAGTAGTACCCTGATGTGATAATTAGGGGTGGGTGATATATCACGATATTTCAGGGCATAATATCGATCTTGATATTAAAAAATGTTGGCGATATTATTGTGTACGATACGATATGCCCCAAATGGGCAATATTTATTGAGTTACACACACAGAAATGGTTGCATGTGTAATAATGTAACATGTCAGACATCTCAGCACAAAGTTGTAGAGGTTCCTAATGCCGTCCTGCCATAATCTATCCCATACAGCTTGAATATTCTCACACAGTTCATGCTGATTTCGCAGTAGGGTTGGAGGTTTGGTATCACGTCCAACAGCATCCCATACGTTACATTTTGTCTGACGTAACTTTGGAGATGCGGCTGGTCATGGCATAGTATCTGCGTCTTTAAGGCAAGCACTTAAGACAGCAACAGTATGGGGACGAGCATTGTCCTGCTAGAAGAGCGCACTGGAATGTGCATTCTGAAACGGAGCAGCCTTTTTAAGGTTTTATGATCTTAATTAATGATGGGAAGATTGACTTTTTGTTGACTTTAAATAGAAGATAAGGTAAAATAAGTCTTTATTCCAAATAATTTAAAAGCATTTCTAATTGTCGAGAGCGGCTATGATGGAGAAAACTTAAAACCCACAAAGAAAAAAATATTTTTCAGTTTGTCAGCAGTGAAATGCATGCATGGATATACACACATTAAACCAGTATTTCTTAATTCTCTTGTGCCTGCAGCTCCATATTCACTCCAGACGGCACTCGAGTGCGGCCCTCCTCTATTGGCCACCTGGTAGATCATGTGATTGACGACTCGCCATGCCAGGCGTTCAACAACCACAAGTCTGCATCTTCAACACAGGCTAATAGCATCAGTCTAGACTCCACTCCGTAAGTGTTACTCATGTATTTTTTTTTTACAGCTGGTTAACTGAGGAAATTATGTGAATTAAAAAATGGCCTTTAAAAATGTGTCCTTAAGTTGTTGTTATTGGATGCAGTAGATCAGTAGAAAACACTGTGTGTTGCAATGAAAATGCAAAAAAAATATATAACAGTCAAGTCAAGAGTTTTATATTGTCATTCTATCTGAGTACATGTACAGAGTGCAATAAAATTACATTCCTCCAGTACAATTTAACAGACAAGACAGTGCAGTACCAACACGGTATAGTCACGGTACAGAGTGCGGTGGGAATAAGGTGCAGAGGTATGTAATATATTGTAAGTTATAGATCATACCTGATTACAGAAGTTACTGAGGTAGAGATTTTATAGTTCTTACAAAATGAGGAACAAATATTGCTGATAGTTATAGAGACAGTTACAGTGTGTCTGCTGAGTTTGTGTGTGTGTGTGTGTGTGTGTGTGTGTGTGTGTAGAATGATGGTTGGGTTCAGTACAATCTTTGTGTTGTGTGTGAGGAGTGGGGGAGCGAGGGGAGTTCAGCCCCATCTCTGTGTGTTGAGGGGATTGACTGCCTGGTGGATGAAGCTGTTGCAGAGTCTGCTAGTGGAAGCCTGGTATCTTCTGCAGTTGCATTGTTTAAACCCCAGAGGTTGCAATCCTCTGGCCAAAGAACCAGTGGGTGTAAGCAAAGGGCGGAGGATATGGCATTCATTTTTTGACGCCGATCACCCTCTCCAAGCTTTGACTCTCTTTGGCTGGGATAGGTGATAGATCCTCCATTTATACAAGGGGCATTTTTCATTAGTTATACACTTAAGAAATAAAAAGAAGAAAGACTCTCTTTATTTTTTTGTCGTTCAAAATTTGTTCCAAATATTGTGAGGAAATTGAATTGTGAGCAGAGTGAATCATTAAACCCTTATTTTCCAGTAGCAAGTGGAGTAATTGCATTTTACATACAGACATTTTATCTTTTTAATCTAAAATATCCGACCAACTACTAATTTCTGAAGATGTTATCTTACCTTACCTTGGTTACCAGCGCCTCCCACAGACTAACCCGCGCTTGTACCGAGAAAAACAAGCACTGTTCCAGCACTTTCGTCACAAACATCCAGTGGGATAAAGCATATATTTTGCAATAAATAACTAAAAACAGTCGCTCTCTGGCTTAGAATCTGTGATTAATTGTGAAAAACAATAATAATCTCTCCTTCAAAATTTCTTCTGTGACTCATTTAGTGCATTATTTCTCAATGATCAGTCACAAACCCTGTTTTATTACAGGTAAACATTTTTTTATTACAGGTAAAAGGTTTTGAACCATTTTTTGTCATCTGTAGTTAGATTTTTAGTAGGGGGAAAAATAAATTATAAAGATTTTGAAGATTTCATGAAGATCAGCACTACTTTATTTAATTACAATAATACAATAAGTGTGAGTAAGCTTTTAAGATGCTTATTAGATGCTTTCATAGTAAAATAATATAATATACTAAATAACAAGTGAGGGCACATGCATGCATAAAGGTTGACAGAAGGATAATTGAGTGCATTTTTGAGTCATACGAGTTTCCACAATGTAAGAGATGTGCTTATTTTAGCTCTTCTAAGTGGTACACACTACATGGAAACATTTGCTGGTGCGAGCTGTGGTCGTTCTGCTGTTTCTCACCACATACCTGCAAGCTAGACTTGCCAGCTTTTGAACAGGGAAGGGAAATTACCTTCAGCTTTTTGTGGTTGACACTTTTTGGTGCTAACTCACAGGCTGGTGGATCAAACAGTGAACTTCGTACCTTTTAACTCTGTATTTTTGCAGCTATAAAATGGCATACACATGCAAGAATCTGACTGTAAATTATATATTGTATATTAATACTTAAAAGCAAGATTTGAGTGTGTATTTCAGTTTTTAGCACAGTAGCGCTAGCTTGATATGTGTGGATGAAAACCACAGCGAGTTGTGAACAAGCTTCGGAGTGAAACTGCTGATACATAACTGTGAATAAGAAAGAGAGGAGTACTGATTGAAGGTTTTTAAATGTACTTGTGTCAAAAGTAGCATTTACAGACTAACACCTAGATGTTATATGTTATTTTTCTGTCCATATCAGCACTGTGCTGATATAAAATTATTAGGTCAGTTATGGTAACTATGAAAATATGATAATAATGAACACTTTGCTTTAGCTGTTACGTATATAATTCTAGAAAACTGTAATAATAACTATAGTACTGTATTTTTCGCACTGGATTATAAGGCGAATTTTAAGAGACACAATAAGGAACTTCTAATTCAACAGGTCTCACAGCTGGGTGGTTGGGGGTTTGGTAGCTAGCTAAGTTAAGTAAAGCTAAGCTAAGTAAACAAAACTGCAATAAAAAAGACTTACTTTTAAAGTCAAACAAGTGCTGGATGTAAATCTACACAGATTTCTCTCCTGAAAACTGTTTAATTAGGTGAGTAAAGCACTTCTGTTTATTTACAGTAAGCTTAGAGTTCCAGATTTCTCCAGCACTAAGACTAGAGCATTAGCATTAGCGGTTAGCGGCAGTGCTACACTGAGGAACCCTGAATTTTAAGGTAAGTCAGGGCGTCCCAAGTAGCTTGTTTTAACACGATAAACACACAGACTACAGTCTGATATACTCATTCCTGAACGGTGAAAGAGCTAGCGCTTACAGTGCTTTGTGGGTAATGCTAATTCTGCTCCAGGGGTGCTAGCCAGTGTTAGCAGCAGGTTACAGGCCGATAATACTCACCTCTGAACAGGGAAATAGAGGTTAGCGGCTAATGCTAATGTGACTCTAGCCTCGGTGCTGGAGAACTAAACTGAAACTCCTGTATAACGCTGCACTAATAATTTTAAGTGCGCCTTACAGTGTGAAAAATAATGTAATAATAATGTGGGCTCAGAATAGCTTAGCAGACATAAGCCAGATTCATGCAAAAATTCAAGCGGTTCAGCTTGGTTTGATGGCTTATGATCCTCCATTGGACAATATACCTCTGGAAAAATATAAGAGACCACTTAAAAATGATGGGTTTCTTTGTATTTACCAAATTAAAAACCTCTAGAATATAATCAAGAGGAAGATGGATGATCACAAGCCATTAAACCAAGCTGAACTGCTTGAATTTTTGCACCAGGAGTGGCATAAAATTATCCAAAAGCAGTGTGTAAGACTGGTGGAGGAGAACATGCCAGGATGCATGAAAACTGTGATTAAAAACCAGGGTTATTCCACCAAATATTGATTTCTGAACTTGTTTTCTTTGCATTATTCTCTAAATGACAATGTTTTTATTTGGAATTTAGGAGGAATGTTGTCTGTAGTTTATAGAATAAAACAACAATGTTAATTTTACTCAAACATATAGCTATAAATAGCAAAATCAAAGAAACTGATTCAGAAACTGAAGTGGTCTCTTATTTTTTTCCAGAGCTGTATATGTATTAATTTAATTACCATTGCTTTTTGACATTGACATGCTTTTATGCAGGCACTTTTAAAGATCCCGTGTTTGTTAGCTTCCTTAGCCTAGCATGTCCTGTTCCAAATGTAAAAAGCAGTCTTACAATACTAACCATTTTTCTTCAGCTAAAGTATAAATATTAATAAAAGACCTCTGCTTTTTATTTACCAGGGAAAGCTGCTCAAGTACTCTATTACTGGGTGTGAGCACATTATTCACTGTTACACTGTTACAGATACAATGTGCAGTGCTGCTTGTTATCTGATGTATGATTCATTTTATCAGACACAATCAGTGAAGCTCATTTTCTGAAAGACAAACACGTCTAGTAGACTTCCTCACCTTCTTCTCGTGGCTTGCCTTTTGTGCATCTGGGCTTTTTTAATCTACTTTATTCATTCAAGTCTGTATCTCTTGGTTCCAGGTTGCCATATTGGATTTTTCTGTCTAGTTAGGTCTGTTTTCAAGTGCTAGAAAAATAATCTATATGAATTAGGGCCTGATCAGTATTAGGGGTGAAAGAAAATATTGATATATTCGAGTATTGCAGTATTTGTTTTGCAATATTGTATTACTTTTTAATAACAACGTTATGATTTTCATGATTTACATGTTCTCATGTAAAGATTGGTGACAGGCAGTGGTTTATTTAGTGTTCTGTTTAAACCACACCCATTAGATATCTGTGTTGTACTCTCTTGTTAGATCCCACTGTTCTGATTGGTTGAAAAGTGAACTTTTCTTTTAATCAGATTTTATAAATAATGATATGATGGGGTGCTTTTTAAAACTATGATGGGAATAAAATCACAGAGGACCCCCCATAAAAGAGAATATTACCCAAGAACCCCCTGAGAAACGAATCCCGTCCTGATAGGTCTTATGTTTTTCAGTTTTTTTCAATTTAAGTTTACTACAGAACCTCAGTATTTTGCAATATATTAAATCATGACCCCTGTATCGCCAACTTCAAGTATAGTACACAGTCAATACACAGCTCAAAAATTACAGCTGATTGAAATAGCTGATTTGATGTCAGCTCATTGTGGATTTATCTTCTATTATTAATACACTTTTATTAGTAATGTCAATATTAACATGTACTTACATGAACACATGCAATTAATCTGGAAACTTTAACAATATTTTTTTTAAACATGAATTAATAATTTTAGCATGTTTGTGATTGTTGTGATTGTTTATTTTTTGTAACTTTAATTTTATTTATTTATTAATTTATTTATTATTATTTTTTTGTGAATGGAGATTTAGTTTTTTTTTGTTTTGTTTGTTTTTTTTGTTGTTTTTTATCTGTGGCATTTGTGTTTTTCCTTAGTTTTTGCTACAAGTGTAGATGATACAAAGCCCCTTTTCTCACTTAATAATTTCAGATCAGTAACAGGAATCAACCCCAAATTCTGCAGGTTTGAAAATAGACATAAAAAAGAGACGATCGTAACAAAACGAAAGGTTTGGAAGACATGAACTGTTCAGGAAAATATTGATTTTTAAATTAAGTTTAGGGAAGTGCCAATGTTATGACTGTTATTCATTATATTTTTAAAGTTGCAGCTTTGCTTAATTTTTTTATAATTTCTATTACAATTACAATTAGAAATTGTAGTAATATTTATTATCAAACATGAAACGTTTTGTTTGTAACGCTTGAATAGAAATCCTCAAGATTTAGATGGGTTATCAGGCAGAAAATTGACAAAAATTGCTGGGCTGTTAAGGGGTTAAACTTATCCAGTTACTTTTTTTTTAACCTGCTATTTCCATTCAACTCTGTATCTCCTGGTTCCAGGCTGCCATATTGGATCATATTTTTGCTTTCTTGCTCGTCTCATTATGCCTCTTTATTTTTTGTAACTTCAGTTTTATTTATTTATTTTAATTTTTTGGTGGATGGAGATTTAGTTTTTTTTCTGTGGCATTTGTTTTTCTTATGTAAATGACCTGGAGGCTGGAGTGCTTAGCGCTGTCTATGGACTGCTGAGCAGGGCTGCTTTCATGCTTGTAATCTGAGCATTCATAATGAGGCTGTGTGTGTGTGTGTGTTTGTGCATTGGCAGAGCAAGGCCAGACTCTGTTCCATTCTTTTTGCTAAAGGCACAAGAGTTAATGCTCTCCGCCTGTTATGCTAATATTCTATAGTCAGATATGCAGTCAGCGGATACACAGTGGAGCGCCCGCCCCCATCTCTCCTCCAAGCCGTTGCTCGGGCTACGTGCGTCCCATGGTGGGATGTATCTCTTGGTTACTGTCTCTTGGATAGTGGATCACATAGGGTTGGGCAATACAGTAAAATGAATGCTGTGGTTATGGTCATAAATTACATCATTGTAGGCTTTTTTGAGCGTATCATAGAAATCAGCAGTACTTCTAGAATACTGAACTAAACACCTGCATTTATCATAAAAATCTCCTAATTATAAAGAGTCTATAAGTGCCATTCCACGGAATGAGTTCAATTTGATTGTTGTAACTCTTCCAAACTAAACTTATTTTATTTTTATCTTTTTTCAACTCTGAATCTAATAACACATATATTTGAAATCAACTATTGAAAACATGTACTGGTCAAACTCAGGCAGCTTTACTTAATTTTTATACAAGGTTTCTAAGCCGAAGATGGTAATTAAAGCCCAAAGTCCACTAATTCTTTTGATTTTCTCTCAAGAAAGTCATTATTTTAAAGAAATGGTTGACCGCATGCTCAAATAATCGATATTTATGACAAAAAAATCACTCCTGTTACTGTTATTGGAACTCACTCCTGTTACTTTTTTGTTTTCAGTAACAGGAAAGAGTTTTTAGCATAGAATTAGCAAAAACATGAAAAAATAGCAAAATGGCGACTATGCTAACAGCATGAAAACATGGAGCACATTCTAGTGATTTTTCCAAAATTTTTATAAAAAAAAACAAATAAGATCTAAGAATGAATTTAGGTAACAGGAATAAGTGTTAAGAATGAGCTCCTCAATAATAGTTACAACAAATGTGTATTTTAACTTAAATATTATGGATGTTTTGAAAAGCATAGATTATATTTGGAGTCACGCAACAATGCAAAAAAATGACATGTCTGAAGGATTTTAATAACTATATTTTATGGTAAAGTTTATATTTAGAGAGCGGGGAAAGGTTTTTATAATGTATTTATGTATTTTATGTATTATATATCTTACTTTTGCAATTAGGTCAATGTGCAAGACACTATGCTTAATAATAAAATGTATTTTGAAGTTATCTTGTGTGCACATTTATACATATAATTTCCTGGGGACTGAAATGGCACATATTCGGTGGAATGGCCCATATAAAAAATCATGGCATAACACACACCATAGGTTTTAGCATAGATTGCTCAGTATGGTTTATCAAGAGTACACATTTGACTCAATAACAAAATCTAGAGCCTGCCTTACACTGGAGCTGGAGTTCCAGGATCGGTTGTTTCATAAACAGCATTAGCGTGAACTTGTGATCTATTTTACTGCCAGTAAAGTTTACCCTGAAAACACCTTGGAGGGGTGTGTGTGTGTATGTATGTGTGAGTGCACACACTGTGACAGGAGGAATGAGAGGATAAATAAAGTGGACAAGAGTGTGTGTGTGTTTGTGTGTGAGGATGAACTGTAACTGTAGGAGGGATGGAGGGCTACTGGCAGCAGGTGCTATCTCTCCTCTTCAGGATGCAGCGCCCACGGTCACGTACAGCACACACTTTACTGTAATGATTTCAGACTGCGTTTTCTGTGCCAAAGTAGCTGTAATATCTCATTCGTTTCTAATTAAATACACTTTCCTATACATTTCTAGATCTTTCATTGATGATTCTATTTCTGTTCTTACAGTTTGATTACAATTTGTTCAGTATAGGGGTGTGACGAGACTAATATCACGAGACAAGACACGATACTGGGTTCACGAGAACGAGATGAGACGAGATTTAAAAATAAAATTTTTAAAGAAAATGTCAAAAATGGAAAATGACAATCATATAACGCAAAGACTGGTTTCTCTCACACATTGATTTTATAAGAAATAGAAATGAGAATAAAAAATAAATTATGTTGAATTTCTTTTTAAATGTTATGCTGTGTGACATCAGCTTGCTCTCTACAATGTGCTTTTCTCTTTTGTTGTTTTGTTGCTCTTAGTAACATTTAAGACAGCTCAAAAAGTGCAAATTGCTTAACATTTTTCAAATGTTCTGTAATGAAATGAACATTCATCTGTCTAGGCACACTACCAAAGTGTAGCCATTCAATGTAATTAAAAAATAATATGTAAAATATACAGGGGTTGGACAATGAAACTGAAACACTTGTCATTTTAGTGTGGGAGGTTTCATGGCTAAATTGGAGCAGCCTGGTGGCCAATCTTCATTAATTGCACATTGCACCAGTAAGAGCAGAGTGTGAAGATTCAAATAACAGGGTAAGAGCACAGTTTTTCTCAAAATATTGCAATGCACACAACATTATGGGTGACATACCAGAGTTCAAAAGAGGACAAATTGTTGGTGCACGTCTTGCTGGCGCATCTGTGACCATGACAGCAAGTGTTTGTGATGTATCAAGAGCCACGGTATCCAGGGTAATGTCAGCATACCACCAAGACCGTCGTACCACATCCAACAGGATTAACTGTGGACACTGTAAGAGGAAGCTGTCTGAAAGGGATGTTCGGGTGCTAACCCAGATTGCATACAAAAAACGTAAAACCACGGCTGCTCAAATCACGGCAGAATTCAATGTTCACCTCAACTCTCCTGTTTCCACCAGAACTGTCCGTCACCACAATAAATTATTGTGGTCTAAAACCAGGTGTTTCAGTTTCATTGTCCGACCCCTGTATATGAAGCTGGAGTCAAATTCCCCCTCACCTAACGAAGAAAATCAAAAGTGACATAATCCATTAAGCCAAAGCTCAGGCAGAGTCTCAGGAGTAGCTGGTAACTTTCCCAGTGACGTTCACCGTTCACCATAGCTTCATACACACACTGAGCACATGTTACACGCTCTCACTTTATCACATTTCTCTGCAGGTCTCCAGATGGTGCTGTGGACGGCCAGCCGCCCGCTCTTCCCCCCAAACAGTCCAGGAAGAACCTCGTCAGCCACATCTCCCAATCACGGTCTGAGCTGGAGCTCGATGACCCTGCATCCGAACTGTATGACATGCCAGTGGTGTCGGACAAGAGCATGGTCAGTACTAGAAGCTAAGCTAGCTCTCATTTGTTGTTGTTTGACATTTTAGCATTTAAGTGTACTGCACTGTAGATGTATGAATACATTTCAATAACATAATACTTTTTTAATAATATACTTTCTTGTGGATCAGCAGAATGGAGCCGTTCCACATGACAACCTTGTCCTGATCAAAATGAAACCAGATGAAAACGGGCGCTTTGGATTTAACGTTAAGGTAAGTTAATGCTCATTTTGTTGTGTTTAGTAAATACTGAAAGCATATGTGGTTAATTTCTCTGATCATTTCTGTCTCCGTATCTCTTTACAGGGTGGTGCTGATCAGAGAATGCCAATCATTGTGTCCCGTGTGGCTCCTGGAACTGCGGTGAGTTCAGGTTCTTCAGACAAGCATTCATTTTATTTTTTTGGGGGGGGCTTATTGTTTATTTAGTTTACGCAGTACAATATAATGGAGTACAAATACAATTTTACATATTCCTTTTGTCCAGTATTTTGCATTATTTACATCAGTTTTACAGCAGTTTAATAAAAAAATACAAAGAGAACAGAATTGGTAAAATAAGTACTATAAAAAAAATCCACTCCTGAATGATTTATAGTCACATACACACTGAGCATTTAAAAAGAAACATACAAATGAGAGATAGACTATAAAGGATATCAATAAGTACCGGTAATACACATAATAAAATTCCTTACAGTATAATTAGATGGACAGCAGGGCCCCACCGCTAAGTGAAAATCTGTTTTTTAAAGCTCCACTATGTAGGATTGAGATTTTGTGCTCGTGGGCTCCCCCTACAGTTGTAGAGTGTAATAAATGTTTCAGGCGGATTAGCTTCTCTTTCTCGTTTTCTGGCTTTCACAGACATATTCGGTCTCTTTCCAGCTTCTGCCAGAGTGTCTGTATGTTAGTTTGTAAAGAATGAACCAGTAGTTCTTGTAGAACTGTTAGAACTAAAGGTAGGAAAGCAGATCGCAGTTCTCGCGAGCCTGGTTTGAGCTCAGAGGAGCTCCGGCACAGACACGAGAGCACCGCTGTTCCTCCTATTACACCTCAATGCAGCGCTGCAGTGAGTTTTACGCTGTAATTTTACTTCTTTAAAAAAGATCAAAAATCAAGAATATTCTACCTAGTGCTGTTTTAAGCCTTGGTGTTTGTTATTTGTTCCACCAGCATTCATTTGAGGTTAATTTTAATGTTTTTAAGTATTGTTTTTAACACTGTTATGTACCATGTGACCTCTGTTGTGTATCAGGCTGACCTTTGTGTGCCACGTCTTAACGAGGGTGACCAAGTGGTGCTGATCAATGGAAGAGACATCTCTGACTACACACATGACGACGTGGTTATGCTAATCAAGGCCAGCTGTGAAAACCAATCAGCGGAGCTCATTCTGCTCGTCCGACCCAATGGTGAGTAGAATCAATCAATAACATGATCCCTAAATGATTATTACTAAATAGCCTCAAATTTAAATTCACGTTTACAGATTTGTTAAATTTACAGCTGTTCACTAAGGGTAAAAAGTGTATGAATAATAATAAACCTTTGCTAAAGTATTTCCGGCTTAAGCCCTATCTGGATGGGATTAGTTTCTCAGGGGGACGTCTGTGAAAAATATTTCACACTTCTACTCAGTAATAAAACTCTTGCATCCAGACTGCAACTGAAAAAACAGGAGGATCAGTGAGTTTTTTGGCTTTCTCGGTCACATTTGGCCATTCAGTAGCTCCTCCATTTCCTCTCGCTGTTGTGTTTATGTGGATCTCCGTGGAAACTTCAGCCCAAAGTGTAATTACAGTGTGTTGCTACACACTGTAATAAAACAAATAGCTGTTTTATTTAATGCGAGGTGACCAAATTCAGAGATGTGCATATGGACAGGAATAAAATTACCGGAGGACCATGGAGTTCAGCGAAAAACAGTAGATAATTTAGCCTTTAATTTTCTCAGAGGACGTCTGAGAAAAACACATACATGGTCGTTCCGGATAGGAATTAAATCACAGAAGACCCCCATAAAAGAGAAAATTACCCCAGAACCCACTGAGAAACGAATCCCATCCGGATAGGGCTTTTTTAGGCTGACTTTTTACTTTAATTTGACTGCCTTTATAATTCAAACATCTTACTTTTCACACCACTACATTATTGGAAATCTGTCATTCCTATTGGCTTGTGAGGACTGGGTGGAGGATCTATCATCTCTTCCGGCCTAAGAGACCCAAAGTGAAACCTGTAAAGCCAAAACGTGAGCTGAAAAAGATGTGTTTTTGTGATTGGCTTCAGTTAAAAATTATTGACATGTCCTCCGGCCTTTGCTTACGCCCACTGGTTCATTTGCCTGCACTAGTGGGATGTCGACCTCCGGTGTTCAGACAATGCAACTGCGTAACAGTTAATGAAAAGAACATGGAATCATATGTTTCCCTTGATGCACATCATCAATTTTTTTCATCACAATGCTTAGTTACACCCCTACTGTTCACACTGAAAATTTGACAAATTTATGTTTGGTATTTGAATTGTCCATTAGTTTGCAGTTGATTTTGATTGCTGAAAGAGAATGTTGACATTGTATTTTGTGTTTTGTGCAATTCTGAATCACTCCCTCGCCTCCCACAGCCATCTACGACGTAGACGAGGAGGACGAAAAGCTGGATTTGGAGTCGGAATTCCACTATATTCCAGAGAGCTGTGGGTTGGATCGTTCCCACTCAGAGCCGGACGGGTGGAAATCCTCCTTCCAGCTGCTGAGAGACGGCCTGAGCAGCGGCTCCGTGCTCGCCCAGTTCGACGTGAGTCAGCCAGCGCTTTCCTGTCTCATTCATTCATTAACACTCACTCTAAGGGTGGTATTTCCTTATGGCAGAGTGTGGCAGTTGCCCTGGCAATAAGTGGAAAAATATGACCCAGATGCTCATTAAAGCTGATCTAGGATCAGATTTCCCACGCTCAAGCAGTTTGCTCAATTCTAGAGGCTATTAGGCTATTCTAAAACACAAGCACGCATGGGGCACTGCAAGCGGTTGCTATGGAACTGTGTGGGCATGTTGGGCCTTGATGTATGGTGGGCTGTTGTCTGAAGAGACGCCAGGAAAATCTTAAAAATGAAGAGAAAAGAGGCATGTGCTTTGAAAGGACAAATGCTATGAAAGAAAGAAGAGTTTTCTTCTTCTATAGAAGAGAGCATTGTGTAAAAAGGAGTAGGGTAAGAATGTGTGTGTGTGTGGGATTGTTATTAATGTGGTACAGTCATATACCTGCTAACATGGTGCGCAGGGTAGATTTCTGAGCAATGTTAAAGGCTATTGTATATACAGGTTACCACTTTATATTCTACCCACGTTCAACCCCATTCAATATGACTTTTTAATGCATTTAATGCATATTTCCTTTGCATGTTTGAGCTGAATGTGGCTATTTAGATTGGGGTCACACACTAACTATAGATCAAATGTGACCTTACTTTTCCGTATCCTGGGGTTTTGTGGAATACCACTGACTCACTCACACCTTTTCACAGCCTGAATTTATCATGGTATGAAAGCCTATTAAAAACGCCCAGGTTTTACAGTGTGTCTTCAGGGCAAGCTGTTAAGACAGCTGCAGTATGCAGACAAGCATTGTCCTATTGAAATTGTGGATTTTTTTCTTTATTTTTACAGTTAAATTATATATAGAGTCTTCCCCATTTAAATAGTAATGTATTTTTCACATTATAAGGTGCACTATTAATAAACGTCTATTTTCTGGTCTATTTTCATACATAAGACGCACCGAATTATAGAGCAATGTTTACTTAACTTATCTTAGCTTTAAAGTTAGCTGTAAAGCTAAGGTAACTTAAGTAAAGAAAACTGTAATTCTTAAAAAAAAAAAAAAAAGCTGGATGTTAATCTACACAGATTTCTCCCCTTAAACCGTTTATTTGGGTGAGTAAAGTGCTTCTGTTTATTTACATTAAGCTTAGATTTTCAGATTTTCTCTAAGACTGGGTGCAGAAGCATTAGCAGCTAACCGCTAGTGCTAGCCACGGTCTACTACAACCATGGTCGCGCAGGCTACTGTTCGATAAACTCTCCTCTAAATGACGAAAGAGCTGATGCTTAGCGAGGTTAGCGGCTAATACTAATGCTGCTCCAGCAGCGCTAGTCGTGGTTAGCAGCAGGCTACAGAACGATAATACTCACCTCTGAACGGGAAAAGGGCTAGCGTTTAGCGCGGTTAGCGGCTAATGCTAAAACTCCTGTATAACGCTGTACTTCAGCGAAGTGGCTTTACTGCTTCTTACAACCTGACTGGAAAAATACATACAATAATAATAAGGTGATGATGATTTTTGGGAAAATTAAAGGATTTTATGTGCGCCTTATAGTGTGAAAAATATAGTAACCTAAATAATCGGATTTAATGAGCCCCACCGGGCTGGTTAATGTGTTTTGAGTCCTCACTGTGTTGTAGAGTCATAATGTGATGGTTAACTCTTGTAAAATTTATATGATTGCCATTAATTAAAAACAAATATTTTGATTTTACTGTTATCTTCGCACTATAAGGCGCACCTAAATTCCTTTAATTTTCCTAAAAATTGTTAGTGCTCCTTTTAATCCGGTGCGCCTTATTTTATAAATTTTACCAGTCAGGTTGTAAATAGCAGTTTAGTCACTCCGTTGAAGAACCGCTAACTATCCGCTAACCAGGGCTAGCGCTAGTGGTTAGCTGCTAATGCTAATGCTGCTTCAGCCAGCCTTAGTGGAAATCTAGAAATCTAAGCTTACTGTAAATAAACAGAAGTACTTTACTCACCCAAATAATACGTTTTTAGGAGAGAAATCTGTGTAGATTAACATCCAGCGCTCGTTTGACTTTTCTTACAGTTTTTGTTTGTTTGTTAGCTTAGCTTTACTTAACTTGGTTAGCTACCCACCACCACCCAGTGGCGTGACCTGCTGAATTAGAAGTTCCTTATAGTGTCTCTTAAAATGTGCCTTATAATCTGATGTATGAAAATAGACCAGAAAAATACGGTATATTTTAAAGAATGTTGCCTTTTTTATGGTTTTCCAAAATAATGACTTACTAAGACCAACTAATTTGCCTAACTTGTTGCTTGTGGTTATTATCTAAGCAAACCACTCTCTGAATCTGAATGATTTCGAATAACTGAGCTGTGAAAGATGTCAGATGTTTATGGTCAATAAAACCATGTTTTCCATATGTCTGATAGCTGCTGTGTGTGATAGCAGTGGCAGTTCACCGATTAGCAGTGCAGCGTGTGTTTACAGCAGATGTGAGAACGTTTTGGCGTGAGTTGAGAGTGTGTGTGGGCACGTAGCATTGATGTACGGTGGCTGTTTTCTGAAGTGACAGCAGTGAATTCTTACAGAGAAAAGAGTCTCTCCTGACAGTTAAACAAAAAGCTAGTGGACAACAGTTAATACAGTAAATGCTATGAAGGGGATTTGTTTTCTAGGAAAGCGTTAAGAGTAAGTGGAGCACTGCAGGTGTAAGGAGCTTCAATTCATAGACAAACATAGATAGAAATGCAGCATGTTCATCTGTATTTTGTAAAGGTCAACAGTGAGGTAACCTTCTGATCATTCACAGCAACTGTGACCTTATAGTTCTCTTTTTTCTTTGCAAGGGAAATCGTACTGTAAGCATCCAAAAACTTTTGGAGCGAAAACTCCAAGTTCATTAACACTCTTTGGGCCCTATCGTACATCCTGTGCAAGGCGCATTGCGAGGCGCATTCCTATCTTACACCCAATCAGCAGTCTATTTTCACACCTTGTGCCCACCTTGAGTGTGGGAGTTTAGGAGTAAATATACCCTGTTAAGTGTGGTGGTCTGGAAGTGTGGTGCATTCAGGCAAATTTCTGTCGTGTTTCTATTTTAGTGGCGGAAAACACATGAGCTCCACTGACTGAAATTTAACCTAGACTACACTCAATCATCAGAATCCATTCTTATAGGTGCTCCCAGCGTGCGTACACCCCTGCTCATTAATCACAAACAAATAGGCGTGGACGCACTGCAGAGCGCAAACCCGACTTTTAACTCAACAATAAACAGAATAAAGAATAGAATAACATTGCTGTTCCCTTAAATGAGCTGCTGGCGTACCTTTACAGCATGAGCACGCAGATCAGTATCCTCTGCTGAGACGCACAAAGTGCTGCGCTGTTAAGATATGAATGCGCCAAAGTCAGAGCTCACCTGCCTCTCAAAGGGGACACACTGATTGGATTATTTCTCATCATGCCCAAAACACACCCATGATTAATTAAGAGATTTAGTTCATGCCTTTTATGCGTTTAGAGCTGTGCAAGGCGTATTTTTTTAAACCCTCAGGATACCAAAGATGCAACGACACACCCAGATCCAGCTGCGCAATCTGCAATTGACGGGTGCTCTATAGATCACTAAAATAGCACCCTTTAACTCACTCATTAAGTCATTGTTTTTCAGTTTAACCCTGCACATTTTAGAGTTTTCTTTACTTTAACACAACCACTGCAGCTGAGAGAGGTTTTATTACTGAACAAATTAGTTGAATCAGGTGTTTTGAGAAAATGAAACCAGGTACCAGGACCAGGATTATGAAACATTTAGTCAAATCCTTCTGAATTGCTCATTCAGCAAATAAACCACTCAATTTCTCACTCCTGTATTTACTGATCTGTTGTCTCACTCAGTAGATCAGTAGTTTAGTAAATAACATACAATAACAAACTGTTATAACAGTTTATATTTTATGCCAATGATTTCTGTGTGATGCCACAGGCCTTGGTTATGTAGTGAACTGCATTTATTTCCACATAATATCATTTCCTGTCGTTCTGATGCAGGCTCTGATATTTCCTGTTTGCTGAGTTTGCTGTTTCTGTAGCACGTTTCGCACACACTGTGCCGGAGGTCTGCAGTGTTCTGCTGCTGCTGCTGCTGCTGCTGTAGCACGGCTGGTTACACTCATTAACAGCTTAGAAATGATCAGCTGTGTCAAACCAGGTGTGCAAGACCATAGAAAAAAAAAAGGAAAACACAGAACGGTGCACTGCAATTTGGGAAAGTTTTTTTTTTTTTAAATTTACTTACTTAAAAACAGCTTATTAGTGAAAGGCTGGCCAAAACTAAGATTATGTTTCAACACTTCAGACACTTAAAGTATTCTACATGACCTCATTCAGTTTCTGTCAGCACCTTCCCCAGGGAAATCCCACTGACTGTCTCTGGGTAATTCGTTTAGCTCAGGTATCACCTGTGTTGGCAGCGTTTTGAGGATAGGAAGACTCGCTCAGGTACAAATTACCTACAGCCAGTCGCATCGTGACTAATCCATAAAAATGGCACCTATATAAGTAAAGTTCAGACAGTGACAGGTGAAGAAAAAAAGTGTATATTTCTCAACCTATCAATATTTTAAGTTTGAATGTCCTTTAAAAGGGTGTAATTCATTATTATGCTATTACATTAGCAGGGTATAGAGGCCATTAAATGGTTAATTTAAAATGACACATCATTTGTCATAATTATTTCTGGAACAATGAAATACACATATTAAGATCATAATTGTACAGTTTTGGCTGTGTAATTTCACCTAACTTCCTATGGAAATTACATATATTTTATTAAAATAATTTCAATTTTAATCCCCTCAGATTTTAACACATTTAAATTCATTTAACCTCCTTTAACATGTGTGGACATCACATTTTGGGTTGTCTAGACCACAACACTTAATCTTGTTGTACAAGGGCCTGGTGTCCTCTTATGAGGCCTTCATACTGTCACCTAGTGGTGGCAGAAGAGTTAAACGTGATACAGTTTTGATTTTGTTCAGAAATTTAAATGAACAGTAAATGCAGTTAATGATTTTTTTCGCTTTGTTATGTCTTTGTGGGGCTCAAAGGGGCACAGTTGTTGTTTCTACTTTTGTTTTGCTCTCACTCAAAAAATGCTCCTGTGTTCAGGCACAAAATAAATGTTTTGCACATCATTACTAATTGCGACTTCATTGTGTTCTATCTAAATATAAAACTAAAGTCCTCATATGTGGACATCATTGTTCTCAAAAACTGCATCATGTAAAAAGATACTTCTTTGTTTTTTATGCTAGTAAGGTTCCAATTAGCCCAAACAATGCCATGCAAGAGTCTGGGTCTTGGAGGTTAAATATTGGAGGTTAAATGTTTTTTTTTTAAAATATCAAATAAAATCCATTTATTCAGCCTTTGTATTGCACTGCTGTTTGTAATCGGAGAATGTTTTTGCTTCTACAAGTTTGGCATGCTGCAAACTGCACTGTGTAAATATGGTGCGCTATAAACACCTAAAATATAATATTACTTAACCTCCTTAGTCCACATACATGACTCTGTATCTCTCAGCCTGTTTTTTTTTAGGGGGGGCTTGAGGTGCACATTTTACTTCCTAACTGTAGGGGAGCTCAGGAGCAAGAAATATTTTTTTTTTTGCTCCATAAAACAGAACTTTTGTTGCTAGGTAAATTTTGTAAATCATTTGTAAATATTTCTTATATTTTTTTATTTTACTTTTACAGCAACTATATCGGAAAAGGCCTGGAATGTCCATGTCGTGTGCCAGATTGCCTCAGAACGTCTCCAAAAATCGCTATCGAGACATCTCTCCATGTAAGCATGTGCACTCAATATATACAGCTCTGGAAAAAAGTAAGAGACCACCTAAAAATCACATTTCTTTGATTTTACCAAATTGAAAACCTCTGAAATATAATCAAGAGGAAGACGGATGATCACAAGACATCAAACCAAACTGAACTGCTTTTTGCACCAGGAGTGGAATAAAGTTATCCAAAAGCAGTGTGTAAGACTGGTGGAGGAGAACATGCCAAGATGCATGAAAACTGTTATTAGAAACCAGGGTTATTCCACCAAATATTGATTTCTGAACTCTTAGAACTTTATGAATATGAAGTTCTTTTCTTTGCATTATTTGAGGTCTGAAAGCTCTGCATCTTTTTTGTTATTTCAGCCATTTCTCATTTTCTGCAAATAAATGCTCTAAATGGCAATATTTTTTTTTTTGGAATTTGGGAGAAATTTTGTCCGTAAGTTATAGAATAAAACCACAATTATTTTTTTTCTCAAACATATACCCATAAATAGCAAAATCTGAGAAACTGATTTAGACCAGACAGGTCTCTTAATTTTTTTCCAGAGCTGTATATAAATTCCAGTTTTTTGTCTCTGTATCTGTATCAGAATCCTTTAAAATTGCTGGAATATTCTGAAGCACAAGCTCTTTGTTTTTTGCCTTTTTTGCAGATGATACAACACGAGTCGTCCTGAAGGGAACAGAGGATTACATCAATGCAAATTATATCAATGTGAGTACTGTCATCCAAGAACCTTACAAATGCAAACGAACGGCTGGTTTTCAAATGGAGATAAGACAGGCAGAAAAAAAAGAGATTTTTAGTTATTTACAGGATGGTACATCCTCCTTTCTGCACTGATGTCTGATGTGTTTTGTGTGTTGTCCTGGATAGATGGAGATCACAGGGGGTGGTGGGGTGAGGCGCTATATCGCCTGCCAGGGACCGCTGCCCGGCACCTGCGGGGACTTCTGGCAGATGGTGTGGGAGCAGAGCGCCACCCTAGTGGTCATGCTCACTACGCAGGTGGAGCGCGGCAGGGTACGTATCACAACCACTCAGCTAAAACATACAGATTTTAACACTTTAAACATTAAATATGAATGTGTGCAACTTATCCCAAATGGGTTCGGTCTATCAGCCAAGACATGCTTAATTATGTAAATGTATTAATACATTTTTTTCTCAGTTAGGTTAGGAACTGTAAGGCTAAGATGAATTTCTTGGCCAGGGTCTTAAATATTTAGATGGTTTTGCCACTAAAAATATAATATAATCCACCCACTGAGTAAATACTGTATGTCCTCATGAGAGACAGGAAAAATGTTTTAACTTTTTATATGATTTTGTTAATATAATTCAAGTATTTTGGTTACAAAATATGTTTTTTGGCCCTTGTAAATGTCTTGTGTTGCTTAATCTCAGAATTTAGGGGCTTTGCAATGGGAGTGTATTTACTTTTTTGTGGATTTCATGAACATCAAAAAGTTTCAACTTATCCCACATTGTTTCAATCAGTCAATCAAGACATGGTTAGTTATTAAAGGTATTAATTTATTTTTTCCTAAATTAGGTTTAGGAACTACAAGACTAAGCTGACTTTCTTGGCCAGGGTTTTAAATCTTTAGATGGTTTTGCCACTAAAATTGTACTAAAAGAAAAAAGGTTTTAACACTTATATTTTATAGAAACCTTTTATAGGATTTAAGTATTGTGGTTAAAATATATATGCTTTTTGGCCCCTGTTGAGGTATTGTGTTGCTTGGTCTCAGAATTCAGGGGCTTTGCAATGGTATTGTATAATTTTTTCTGTGGATTTCATGAACATAAAAAAATTGGAAGGTGAAGAAATACATCTAAGCACTAACATTCATGCAATATGGTACTTTATTTTTCAAAATGTTAATCGTTTGGCCTCATATGGAGACACTGCTTATATCATCTAGTGGTCACATGACAACATTACACTCAATTGATTGAAAACAAGAGGGCAGGAATCCCAGTCAAACGTTTCTACAGCCAGTACAGACAGAAACCTGAGCCAGATGAAAAAATCTCATCAAATTATATGTTTGAATATAAGCTAATTTATTTTCTTCACTGTAGAAAACTACAATTTCGTTTTTGGTCCTTCTAATCCAAATGACATGGATAATTTTTAAATGTCAAAAAAAAAACTATTATCCTCATAAAAGGACTTTGTCTTTGCATAGGAATTCGTTTTTACAAAAAACAGTTTACAGGTGCTGGTCAACGAATTAGAATAATTTGAAATAGTGCAATCATGAAATTCTTTGAATGCATTTTTTGTGCAGAAAGCAAATCAGGTGTTCACCGCACCTGTCCTACTCGTTAGACTAATCACAGAACTCGTTACCTGGAAAAAAAATTGCTCAGCTGAGCTTTCCAAAAGGCCCATTTAGGCCATTTAACTGTGACACTGTTGTTTTATTGAATTAGAATAATGGAGAAACCGTTTCATTGAATTAGAATAAATGCTCGAATTTTTGTTTTCTGTGAAGAGTGTTCACTGTGCAGTATAAAGTCAGGGTTGAGTAGAATTTCTAAGTTGTAAAATCAATCATGGGTAAGCAGCCCGACCTCTCAACCGGAATAGTGGCTCAAATTCAAGCCCTTCGCCAACAAGGCTTGACCCAAACTAAAATTGCTGAGCAGCTCGGCATCAGCCAGTCTTCCGTCTGCAAAGCTCTCTAGAAAAACTGCAGCAAGCGCACCAACTGTTCCGGCGTCTGAAAAACTTCTGCTCGCAACAACAAGCAGCTGAGAAAGATCGCAGTCAGCAACCGGTTCAAGTCCACTTCCGAGCTCACCGACTTGTGGAACAAGCAGACCGGCGCTGACGTCTCCAGATCAACCACTTACCGTCGTCTGCGCGAACTCGGCTTCAAATCTCACGTTCCAGCAGTAAAACCGATGCTGAACAAGAAACAAATGGAGAAACAGCTGAAGTGGGCCAAAGAACACGGCGAGTGGACTGCTGAAGACTGGCAGAAAGTGGTCGTCAGTGACGAATCACGCTTCTGCATCTCCTTCGGTGACCAAGGTCCTCGTGTCTGGCGTCGTGGTGGCGAAACCTACAACCACGAGTGCGTGAAAAGATCCGTCAAGTTTCCCCAGAGCGTTATGGTCTGGGGATGCATGTCCGCTCAAGGTGTAGGGAAACTCTGCTTCCTCAAGAAGACTGTCAATGCTGCCGTATATCAAGATGTTCTGGAAATGTTCCTGATTCCGACTGTTGAGGAACAGTTCGGCGAAGAAGACTTCATATTTCAACAGGATCTTGCACCGGCTCATGCGGCAAAGTCGACCAAAGATTGGTTCACTAAAAAACAGCTTGAAGTTTTGGCATGGCCGGCCAACTCGCCTGACCTCAATGTCATTGAAAACCTTTGGGCCATCGTCAAGCGGAAAATTCGCAACAGAAAGCCTACTACGCTGGACCAACTGAAGCAGAACATCGCCACTGCCTGGGAAGCTGTGAGTGCAGAAACTTGCGACAAGCTGGTCAAATCGATGCCACGGAGACTTCAGGCAGTCATACAAGCCAAGGGGGCAGCCACAAAATACTGAGAAAGTGATGATTGTAATTATAATAAAAATTATTCTAATTCAATGAAACGGTTTCTCCATTATTCTAATTCAATAAAACAACAGTGTCACAGTTAAATGGCCTAAATGGGCCTTTTGGAAAGCTCAGCTGAGCAAATTTTTTTCCAGGTAACGAGTTCTGTGATTAGTCTAACGAGTAGGACAGGTGCGGTGAACACCTGATTTGCTTTCTGCACAAAAAATGCATTCAAAGAATTTCATGATTGCACTATTTCAAATTATTCTAATTCGTTGACCAGCACCTGTATTTTTTATACTTCTTTGGTCATATTCAACACAAATAGATAGGAGAAAATGTTAAAATGCACACCAAGAAAAGGTCCAGGTCTCAGGAGATAAAGCCCTCTGCTTCCCAAATATGAAAACCGGGTAAAGATAGAAAATGTCCTACTGTCTCTTGTAGATGACACTGAATAAAAGCTGTGGTTTAAAAGGTTACATGTACATTTTTAAATTAAATCAAGAATGATCCTTTTTTGGTTACACAAATTGATTAAAGGCAAAAAACAGTAAACTAAGCAAACTTAGCTAACACTGTGAGTTTCTCCTATGTGCTTTATTTTTCTATATATCTCTCTACACAAAACTGACCTACCCGTCTCCTCTAGGTGAAGTGTCATCAGTACTGGCCCAACGTTTCTGCAACTGGTACCTATGGTGGCTTTCAAGTGACGTGCATATCTGAGGATGGGAACTCTGCGTACCTGCTCCGAGCTTTGACACTCACACACCTGGAGGTAAACTTTTTTTAAGTACTAAAAATAGCAAATTCTTGCATTATTTTTGTACATTTCGCAGCAAATAAACAGTAAAACTAGTGATGTCAATCGATTAAAAAAAGAATTAAATGAATCAAAATAGAATTCTGTGATTAATTACAGTTATTACAGTCTTCCTTTAGAGTAAGCTTTTGATAATGGGTATTTAAATGTGGATAAAAGAATCAGTGTTAGAAACATATACTTATAAACCCTTAAAAATAACTGAATTAATCACAACAATATTCTGTGACCAAATAAAGGATAAAATTATGATTGCATTTTAAATTTTTTGGGAAGGGCACAAAAATAATGGTGTAGTATGTTTTACACCTGGAATACTAGATGCTTTTTTTTACTGTATTATAATTTCTCAGGTTAGATTTACCGTATTATATTATCTCAGGGTAGGTTTGATGCTTTTTAAGCTAGAATATTGTGAGTTTAACTGAGAGTTTTAATGGAGGAAATAAACGCTAGTTTAGCACCATATTCCACACTCAAACTGTTTATGCATATCCAGGCTTTGTCAATTTTGTCATGTGATTAATTTGTGTAAAAAAAATGGTCAAAGTTTCCAGATTAACTGCATGCGTTAACGCGGTAATGTTTACAGCCCTAAATAAAACATGTAAATATTGGTGACAGAACTGTTGTATTAATAAAAGTCTGTTTTTATGATACTAGCCTTTATACCCAAACCTTAAAACGCTGTTTAAACGACTGTTGAGCCAAAATATGATTTGTTTATGTGTGTGTGTGTGTGTGTGTGTGTTTATGTGTGTGTGTGTGTTTGCGTGTGTGTGCAGAGTAAAGAGGAGAGGCAGCTTTGCCAGATGCAGTACATGGCTTGGCCTGATCACGGTGTCCCGGACGACTCCACCGACTTCCTGAACTTTGTTAGTCTGGTTCGCAGCAAACGAGGCGACTCGCAGGAAGCTGTGGTGGTGCATTGCAGGTCAGATCTTCATAAACATCACAAAAGCATTACCACAGAATTTCACACCTTTCACCACCTTACATGACCTACTTACACTACTGATCAACTCCACTGAAAGCCTTACAAGCATTAATCCCGTAATTAAGTTCTGTTACTTTGAATATCTGAGAAAAACATAAGGTACAACAGGTACATACAGGTATACTGTGACTCCTCAAACCTTGTTTCAACATTGAGCAGACATGAGCTCCTTTAAGAAACTTTAAACAATAAAAAATTGGTATAAAAAAAGAAGTAATCTAGCTTAACAAATGAAGAGTTTAATATGTGTTGAGTCGCTTTATCTTATTGAAGAAGGTGTAGAATAACCTGAAGGTGCGTCTCTACCAAGATGTTGCAAGGGTATGTAACGTAAAAAATAATAATTTCAAAAGGTTAGTGAAAAATGCATTGTTTGTGTAAATGTAAACCAGGGTGCCTGTCTCTGCTCATTGCTATCGTACATCTTGCCAACAGTCTATTTTTACGCCTTGTAACTGTGCTGTTAAAATAGCGACATTTTTTTTTTTTTTTTGAGGATGTTAAAGAAATGTTTAATCTTAAATGAATCTTTATGCTTTTTGTTTGTGAAATCAGGTTATCACTTACAAGCTTAGCTGTTAGTAGCTCCGGCTTGTTGACACCTAATCCTTCCCTTGTCTCGTTCTCGTTGTGCAGTGCTGGGATTGGTCGGACGGGAGTTCTCATCACTATGGAGACAGCGATGTGTTTGATCGAGCGGAGTCAGTCTGTGTATCCGTTAGACATCGTGAGGACCATGAGAGACCAGCGCGCCATGATGATTCAAACTCCAGTGAGTGAGAAACCTGGACCTGGCAGAGATCCAGAGAGCAGCGATTCTAAAGATCTGATTTAGGAACAGAGAGAGTAATGTAGCGATGATGTCATACGCCTCATTTCTGATTCTGCATGTTCAGCTTTATCTGATAAACTAAAGCAGTGAGGTTTTTAGCTGTTAGGATTCTGCAGATGCTCACATTGCGTAGCTGTAGCCTTGGAGACACTTATATTAGAGGGCTGTAAAACATTTCGGGAACAATGGGGCAGATTTACAGTGGCATTCCTAGCAGATTTCTTCACTTCAGAGTTCTTTTCCGGAATTAAGGTTTACCAGCTTGTTTTATATTAGAATAATATATGGTGCTACCTAGGCTTGTCATGATAATTACATTGTTAATTGCTCATACAATATATAGGCAAGACCTCAATAACATTTTGCTGTTCTGAATAATTATAACCCTTATGTTTAGGAGGGATGTACGATATGTATATAAAATGTGAGATAATGCTGTTGGATATTCCGATATCGATTAAAAAAAACAACAAATTGAGGTCTAAATTAGTCTAAACTCAAAGGTTTTTTGACACATGGCTGCACTAAATTTTCACAAGATAAGAATTAGTCTAGTGTGTGCGTTCACTGTGCACTTCTACCTCACTCTACCTTAATATACCTGAATTTACCTCACTCTGCCTCACTCTACTTTGCTCTACCTTCCTCTATTTCGCTCTACTTTGATCTGCCTCACTCCACCTCCCTATACTTCGCTCTACTTTATTCTCTCACTCTACCTACATTATCAGTTTCAGCAAATGCTCTTAAAATGTAATTTTAAGAAAAGTAAAAAGTAATTGTGACAGGCCTAGTTAGTTCATTCATTACCATATTTAAATGTTTATACTTTATATTTTCAGTCAAGAATATTTAAGCTTCATATGTTCACTTATAACTGAGAGAGATTTACAATGACCCGAAATGATATAAATGTTTCCAGAATGTTTGGGGAGTGGTTTTAAATAATACCAGTCCCTGTTCAATCATAATTGATATTTCATATTATATTTCAGTTGAATCTATTGTCTTTTATTCTTTATAATGCTTGTAAATTATGATGCATGTGACAGACAGCCTGTGTTTTTTGTTCTTCTATTCTTCTACGTCTTCCTCCCTCCTTTCTGTCTTCTTGTTTTAGATGCTTTGGTGCTAGTTCATATTTCTGAATGCATATTATTATTAGCATATGTGTTGTTTTTTGTGATACCTTAGAAATAAAGTATATTAAATAAATTAGAGTGAGGAAAGAGAATTCAACTGCTGTTCTGTCTGTCTGATTCATAAGAACTGGGGTCAAAACTTCTTTTTCATTTAATCTTGCCTGTGATTTTTGTAGCATTTCTATTCATTCAACCCATAACGATATTGTTCCATATTTACATTATGTAAAAAATACAGAATATACAATTATTAAGTATTCTAATTTGCGACAATCGTTCGTCTTCATCGGCTGGTTTTATCTGTGTTCTTCTGCAGAGCCAGTACCGCTTTGTGTGTGAGGCCATTCTGAAGGTGTATGATGAGGAGATGGTGAAGCCCCTGGAACTGCCAGAGCCGGCAGAGCCGCCGGAACCGCCAGAGCAGCCGACCTGCGAAGAAGAAGAAGAGGAGGAGGAGGAGGACGAGGAAGAAGAGGAGGAAGAAGAGGAGGAGGACTGAAGAGCTGTTCTCTGCCAGGCTCTCTGCTGTACCACTACTGCCTGTGACAACTGCAGCCAGCTCTCCCTCGCCCCCTGCTGGCCCCCGCCAGCAGAACTGAAGCCTGCAAACTGGAACACAGGCGACAAAGCACTATTTGCACTTTATGTTAACAAACGACGACTTATAAGGGGATTTACTAGAAAGACAAACGCATCAGGTTATCGCATAAGCATAGATTTATAACAACGAGAAACATTCAGGGTGGAGAAGAAAAAAAAAAGAAAAGAAAAAACTGAATGGAGCGTAAGATGACGTGCTTGACGTGCTGACTTGCTGTAGTGCCATACACTGAAACGAGCCACAGTCCGCTATTTATTTTATTTTATTTTTTGTATTGGGCTTTGAGGGCCCTTGCCCTCCCTCCCCTCTCTCTTTCTCTCTCTCTCTCTTTTTATTCCTCTCTTTATCGCCACAGTAAATCTGTCAGTACTTTGAGCTTTCAAGCCTCTGAAATCTCCCTTTAGCGGAGTCCTGCACAAGTACTCTGTGAGAAATACGTATTCAGAGAGTATTCAGCTTTTGACGGTACTCTTTTCTTAAAAGCTTAAGCTTCTCCGAGGCCTCGAAAAACAAAAAGGAAAAAAAAGACAGTACTACTGCTTTGACGTGCACTGTTTTTCCTCTAGAGCCCGCCGTGTGTCCATCCCAGGGCTCTTGAGCCATTGTAAAACTATTCGTATATAAATCCGTATAAAGGCCAGCAGCTAGGATTCCAGCTATACTGTATACAGTATGAAAAACAAATAATAATGTGAAGAAAAGAAAAAAAAAAACAAACCTGATGTGCTGCTGTAACAGTGTGTGATTTTGCCCACGAGACACCAGATCAGATCAGGCCGACTGGTTTGGCTTCCTGTCTCACAGTTTCTAGAGCACATGGTTCAACCCAGTCATTACAAAGCTTCTAAATCAATAGTTCCCCCACCCAGCTGTTGCAGTTGGATTTCAGCACCTACTTATCTCTTATTTGGTCGACTTGAACTTTTGAGGCCTCAACAGTGGAGGGAACTCTTCTTCTTTTGTGTAAAGAAACTATGGAGTCTTCTGCGTTGCGTTTCAGCGTGCAAATATCTGTTCAGCATTCAGACTGCTGGTGAAGATGATGAGCTAGTTGTATCAGATTATCATGTATCTTTTATTTTGTAAAACACAACCCTTCATAGCCCATTATTTTGGCTTTTAAACTAAGAAAAGTACTCACGGTTCATACACATTTTAACCAATGATGACTTTCAGTGACTTTTCCATGCCTTCAAGGGACATTTTCATGACCATACGATTTTTAAAACATCAGAGCAGACATAGACAATAAATTCAAAAATCAACTAAAATTAATTTGATAAAAATGTTGACACCCAATCTTTAATAATAAAACGTGTGTCAGATCCTTAGAGCTCTATTGTGTAGGGTTAAATTACTGAAATAACTCAAAATAGATTTTCTCCATCGATAAACAAAAACACAAAGACTTGTAGACCAAATTTCTATGACTTTTCCAAAATTTTCTGGGTATTTTTATTTTTCCAAAACTTATGCAGGCCTAGAAATTGCTTTTTTCAAATTCCATGACTTTTCCAGGAATTTCATGGCCGTACGAACCCTGAGTACTTAAGATTCAGATTTGTACAAAATGCTGCCAATTCTGAATTGTCTGTAAGGTAGGCCAACACTGTTACACTTTTACATTGCTTTTTTCTGCTAAGTCTTCTTCTTCCTCTTCTCTTTCTTCTTCTTCTTATTATTATTAGGCCCCTTTACCTGGCTGGCTAACTAAACTTAAGTCTCTGCTTTTCTACCCAACCAACTGAGGAAAGAAAAGCATCTGCTTTAGGTCTGCAACTAACAACGACTATTTACATGCATCAGTTTCAGTTTTTTGATCAGTTTATTATGAATCTGTACTTAGTCTTAGTTGGTTTGCACAATGCTCTTCTAATCATATAAACATCTAAACACCTACAACCTATAAACAACACTGTTCTAAATCTATATGTTTGCAAAACTGCAAAAGGATTTAATTTTTTTTCAGGAGCATTAGAAACAGATTGTTTATGCTTGCTTTAAACATCACTGCAGCGTTTAATACTGCTGCAGGTTACTGAAATAATCTTTCACTTTGTTGTAATACAAGCATCAAATTAAGTACAGATCCTCTGCTAGACCTACTTTTTCCGCAAAAAAAAACAATATGGCTCCCATTTTCCAAGATGGCTACCTTTCTGTGTGTTCATTTTCCCTGAGTTTGGGATCACTGGATGGCTGCTTTTAGATATTCTAAAACGTGGAATGTTAATGCTCTGAATTTTAAACAATTAGTTAGTTAGTAGCTTGCTCTGGAATAGAGCTCAGTTACCTGAACTAATGGTGTACATCAATTTTGGTGGCCGTCGGGACACAGAAACTCTATGGCTTGAGCGGATGTGAAAATGCATAGGACTGATTGGAAGGAACAAAGGATTAAAAATGACAAATAGTTGAGTGCAGGTCAGTATAGCTGTGGATCATAGTTTGGGGACCTGCTATTAAAAAGTACATGCAGTTTGGTGGCTGTCAGACAAAAGGAAGACAGGGATTTGGCATGCATGAAAATGAATGAGAGTCAGTGGGAGGAAAGAGGAATGGAAATAAAATAACAAATAAAGAAGTGCAGGTCAAAACAACAGTGAATTTCTGCTTTCGGGCCTGCCCTAGGTTAGTGTATCTGATACAATACAAACTTCTTCCTCCCATCCATTATTATTTATTTTTTTTTTTTTAGGAGGGTGGGAGGGTGAAGACTAACACATGCTTCCTCTGATACATGTGAAATCAGCCTCCGCTTCTTTTCGAGCTGCTGCTGATGCAGCATTGCCGAGCAGCCAGCGCGCTCGGAGGAAAACACAGCGGCTCGGTTCCGGTACATCAGCTCACAGACGCCCTGTGTGGCGGTCATCACCCTAGGAGTGATGTGGGCCAATTGTGCTCCCTCTGAACGCCGGCAGCTTGATGGCAAAGCTGCATGAGCAGGGGTTCGAACCTGCGACCTCTCGCTCATAGTGGCAGCGCTTTAGACCGCTGTACCACGCGGTGCCCCCTTCTCATCCATTCTTATGGGAAAAAATATTCAAACTAACAACATTTTTACAAAAATGTGCATCCAATCAAAAATCTGTATACAAGGTTGCATTATACCATCAGACCAAACAATATGGAGTTAAAATGGTGTTGATATCTCGAAAACTGCAGGACTATTTACGCAACAACGAAAGTGACCACAGATAACAGTATAGTTGTGCATATAGCCATCATATTTTTTTTTTTTGGGAACAGAATTGTACACTGTAACCTTTATTCCACTTTTTTTTTAATGGCCACCAATTTGGATGTTAAGGTGCTTGCCACATGCTTTTCTAATCATGTAGGTCATGTAAGTCATTACTCATGCCAGATTTGGTGCTTGTAACACAAAGTAAACGATTCTTTTAAATATGGACTTAATCTGCAGCACTAAGGTGGATACAACACTTTAACAGGACATACAAGGCATCCCAAGAACTGGTGACAATGTAGAACCTTTAAATAAAAAACAATTTTTTTTTTTTTTTTTAAATGTTTACGTTTCTTTTATTTGTATGCAGACAGTATGAATGACAGTATGCATTTCAGGCCTGCAACACATTTCAAAAAAGTTGACCAGAAAAGCATTTACCACTTTGTATTGTGTTTTGGGTGTTAATTTGTTCTCTAACATATCTTAAGATATACAACAGTACAGAGTTTACTGTTTTTAATTTCACATTTTTCAGTTTTTGTAGCTACGCCCTTATATGATGTGATATTTCTACAGCTTAAACGTTTAAACTTAATTTAACCATTAAGTTTAGACACATCATTTTAAAATTGTCCTTTATATTCTAAAAAGCAGATGGCTGACCTCAGTTTTAGTGAATTAACATTATAAGCATTGCTTATAATAAGCTAACTAATCATAACAAGATTTGTTGCCAATCTTTTTTTTATTAGCAGTGTTATTAATGTAATCAGTCGGTTGTTGAAACCCTAATCTGCTTCAGGTAGAGGTGCTACAAGCCCAGCCAGCCCAATCCTAATCTGGATGCAGGTGGCCAACTAAAGTAATGGTGCTATAGGCCTGAGCCTGTAACTGCTCCAGGTGAAGATGCTATAGGTCCCACTCCTGTACCTGGCAAACTAAGGGTGTTTATGCACCTAATTCTGGACCAAGGTTCACGTTTGCGTTATGTTGTTTTGTAAAATTTAATCAGTTAGATTTGGCTTTACATTGCAGTTTAATGTACTAAATAATTTTGCTACATCCTGTTGTTATCTCTGCCTACAGCTCTGGAAAAACTTAAGAGATCACTTCAGTTTCTGAATCAGTTTCTCTGATTTTGTTATTTATAGGTATTTGTTTGAGTAAAATGAACATTGTTGTTTTATTCTATAAACCACGGACAAAATGTCTTCCAAATTCCAAATAAAAATATTATCATTTAGAGCTTTAATTGCAGAAAATGAGAAATGGCTGAAATAACAAAAAAGGAAGCAGAGCTTTCAGATCTCAAAAAATGCAAACAAGTTAATATTCATATTCAAGTTCAGAAATCAATATTTGGTGGAATAACCCTGATTTTAATTACAGTTTTTATGCATCTTGGCATGTTCTCCTCCACCAGTCTTACACACTGCTTTTGGATAACTTTATGCCTTTACTCCTGTTGCAAAAATTCAAAACCAAGTTCAGCTTGGTTTGATGGCTTGTGATCATCCATCTTCCTCTTGATTATATTCCAGAGGTTTTCAATTTGGTAAAATCAAAGAAACTCATCTTTTTTAACTGGTCTCTTTTTTTTCCAGAGCTGTATACTTGACACTGATTGGCTTGTAGAAGAAGTTCTTAGTTTGGCGAGTTGCCTTTCCAGGTGTTGTGCCGAACTCCTGATCCAACTTCCTTAAAGCCCCTTACATGCGCGTCACATAGAAGAATAATTGCAACACATACCTTCTATTTCTATTTATAAATAAGGTTTATAAAGTTACAGTAGATACAAGAATCACTGTTGTGCCCCTACTATTACGTGACATTTGCGCAATCATAGGGGAATCTTGGGGAATTTTGGCACAACACCATTTCTTTTTCTTCTTCTATTGTTTACTTTAACTTTGCAATTGGTGCAAAAGTGCTTTCACACTGCATGCAGCATATGAACCAGTCTAAGGCTACGTTCACATTACAAGCCACATTGTTCAAAATGAATCTGTGTGTAATGTGAACAATTCATTCGCACAATAATACGTGTATAAACATTGCCTTTTTCACCATCAACAAAAAAACATAATATTTTAAAAGAGACTTGCGTGCTTAAAAGCAAAAAGAAGCATGAATTCCGATTTGACCGTTCACATTCATGTCACAAGTGCATGGATCAGATACGTATCTGATTTAGGACTACATATGCAAGTGACTTAAATCTTGATCATGTTCACACAACCATGAAAAAATCTGATCTGAGCCACATTGAGCAAAAAAATCAATTTAAGTCACTTCAGCCTGGTAATGTGAACATACCCAAAGTGACTCAAATCTGATTTAAAAAAAAATCTTATTTGGCACATTCACACAGCCATAAAAAAAATCAGATCTGAGCCCACTTGAGCAAAAAATCAGATTTGGGTCACTTCAGTCTGGTAATGTGAACGTAGCCTAAAGGTCTGAACCACACAAGGTAGGTGTGAAAGCACCATTAGGTTAAGGTGCTATAAGCCCTGCCCTCTTACCTGCTTCAGGTAAGGGTGATATAAGCTCCATCCCAGATGGTTTTAGGTAAGGAATCTATTTGCCACATCCCTGTGCTTGGAGCTAGACCTGAACTTTTAAATGGCTAATTGAGGTAAATAATATAGGCCACACCCCCAAACCCCCCAAACGATATCCAGATAGATATGAAATGAAAAGATTTGACAGATTTGTTCTCTGCAGGCAGAGGCAGATCCCCCCAGCAACTGTTAGATTAATTGATTTATGAATTGATTGATTTGTTTATAACAAAAAAAAAACACTCACACATTTCTACTACGTGTTCTGTGAATGTGTATGTTGGCTGTATTTCCCTGTTAGGCACAGATCGTATTCATTATTATGCAACTTAAACATTTTGCTCTATAAACTCTTTGTCCTTAACTACTTTACCTACTTTATCCTCTGAAGGAACTGGAGAAATTATGTGACCAGCTACTGTTTTACTTTCCTACATACACAAGCCTGTCATAATATCATGACCACCTTCTTGTTACTAAACTTACTGTCCCCTTTTGTAAGCATGTAGAAGCACTTTGTAGTTTGTAGTTCTATTATTACAGGCTGTAGTTCTGTATCGGTTTCTCTGCATAGGTTATAATTATCCTCCTTTCACCCCGTTCCTCAATGGTCAGGACACTGACGTGGTGGAGGTTGGTTAGGGTGTTTTCACACCTGTAGTTGTTTTTTATGATCCGGATCAGTTGATGAGTGTAATCTCTCTCTGTTTGGTTTGGTTTCACACAGGCACAAACCTAAACGCACCAAAATGCGCTCCAATAAACTATACGAGCACAATTGTGCTCTCTGATTGGCCAGAGATGTCTGGCATGTGAGCAAGAAAGTAAATATAGTGAAAAGATTCTGTGTTCCAGCACGTATATCTGTATCTGTGCAGTGTGAAGCTGCTTTAACACAGAATGTTTTCAAACAATGTTTTCAGTAGGAGCAGTGAAGGCAGCACAGACAACACGTGTAAACAGCATGGAGCAGCAGAGACAGCGTTTGTTCCCAGCTGTGGTAATTAGCGTTATCTGGCTAATATATCAGATTAAACTGCTCTTATCAGCAGTTTAGCTCAAATAAAAGGAGCATATTTGATAGTTGAGTCGGATCAAGACCGGCTCATGCTCTCACCACAAGTAAACCATTTCAAAGTTTGTTTGGGACCGGACGGAGATCACCTCCACTAGCTGGTTTCAGCCCATTTTTTTGATACGCACCCGATTGCGATTACTGTTTTTTTACACCTTCTCTATCGAACCGCACTAAAGATACAAGCGAATCAGAGTCTGTTTTAACCGGACCAAATAGTGCTGGTGTGAAAATTCGTAGTGCCCTTAGAGTGTGCATTGCTGCTGGAGTTTTTAAACACTGAGTCACAGTCTAATCTTACAGACACTCCTACCTACCAGAAATTCCCTTTCAGTTGTCACATGAATTCCTCCCACAGCTGTAAATAGCCTGTAAATTTCTGGTTCGTGGACTTTTCTCAGTCCAGCAATGAATGACACGGGCGTGTTCAAAAACTCCAGCAGCACTGCTGTGTCTTTGTTCACTCATACTACTAGCATCAGTCTGATTAGCTGAAAATGAATGACCCACCACCATATTAATAGCTAGCTGCTCTGTGGTGGTCTCTCCTGTGGGGCCCTGACAAATAAAGAACAGAGTATAAGCAGGATAATAATAAAATATGCATAGAAACAGATACAGATAAATACTTAGTGCTCCTATGTGCTCAGTGGGGCTGATCATATGGACGATGATTGTAGAAACACTGAGGTGATCATAATATTGTAATTTGCCTGTGTATAAGCCCCTAATAATCCCCTTCTTATACTTATTATGTTCTTCATCCTCCCTCCCTGCTCTGTATTAACAAAGGCATTCCACACTGTATAAGGGACTTGGCTTCCAGGACCAACGCGTTTTTCACCCTAATGAATGTCCATCAAGCCAATACGCGAGCTTCCGTGTGTGTTGTGATGACTCTTGAGCTATAGATTTGCTATTGATATTGTGTTGGGACGATGGTATTTTTGTATTTTAAAGGGGGGGGGGGTAAAAAAAAAAAACCTTGGACAGCACTTTGCAGCTGACTGTAGTAGCCTGTCATGCTACTTATTCTTACTGTAGTTAACTGGAGAGGGGAGTCATGTTGAAATTATATTTATGTTGAAAATTTGTTAAATAGAGACACCTGTAGGGGAAACTCTTAACTACATAGTGTCACCTGTTAAATATTTGTAAATATGTTGTTATATATTAAAAGTGTTCTGAAAAGATTATGTTGTGTCTTGGATGTTGTAGTGTGTTAGCTGTTACCTGCCAACAGGTAGGAAATGGCTTTTAACGGTAATTATGAATGACAGCACCTTAGACCATCTGTACACCTGGTTTCGTCATACATCTCGAGCGACATTTTCACCATTCAATACATTAAATTGCCTGTAAATAATATAAATACTATTTGTATTTCTTTTCAAAGAAAAGGCAATAAAAAAAACAGTTTAAAATCATTATCTGAATATTAACTGCCTGTGTGTTGGAATACAGTAAAGATTAGCCACTGCTGAAATAAATTCTGTGTTGCAGCATTAATGTAAAAAAGCTTGTTAAGATCTTAGAGCAATATGTGCTGACTTTAAGGCGGGGGTGTCCAAAATATGATTGAATTGTGAAATTCAAAATTTGAACACTGGGTGTCGCTATCTTAAACCCAATCTAAAACGCTCCTCATCACCTTTCCTTCCTACATTACCTTTTGGTAGAACATTGCAACTTCAAAGAAACGGAAATAAACAGTAAATGTATAAGATTTTAGGCACGTTGGGAAAATTCAGTTGCCGTAATGAAGGAGTATAATATTAAGAGATTTTTGAAAAATCTTAGTTTACACAACACTGTCAAAGATAGATAATGATAGTAACTTAAGTAAAATGATGTGTAAAAGTTTGGACCCCCTGGTTTAAGACAACAACCTTTCTAGGGTTTACAATTCAAACAACAAGCAGTACAAGGAGACACATTTCTACTGTTCTTATATTTATATACAAATAAAACAATGATTACAGGCTGTTTATTACAATATTGATGAGTAAATAAATTAAGAGCAGAAAAATGTTGTTGTGCATTACGAGACCGTCCTTTGTGAACTGTGGACTGGCTGGCATTTTCTTCTGTTGTATGGAGAGATACGGTAATTCTCTGGACAAGCACATTTGAAGCTACCTCTGAGGTTCAGGCAGGTGTGCGAGCAGCCGCCGTTCTTCAACGCACACTCGTTTAGATCTGGAGGAGTGAAAGAACAATAAAAATGCTCTGAATGATCAGAAAAAAATCTGCTTGTTTGGTTCATCTAAATTATTATTTTTTCTTATTGGTGTATAAGGTCAATGTTACTCCAAACAAACAAAAACAAACGTGTCTCTGTTTTTCAGGGATTTCTTTTTTGATTTATTCTTTTTTAACAGGTGTTTAACAGGTGGCCATGCTGGCAGAAAGAGAGAGTAGGTGGAGCCATGCACTGAATTTCTTTTGACATGCCCACTCTATTACATACATCTCCTTTTGTCACGCCCATGCCTGCAGTCCTGCAGAGACCTACACTTATTTTTATTTTTATTTTTTTACAATGAATGGACCAATATAAATGCTAAAAAAAAAACACTAGGATTAAAATGTTTGTACACTGACTTCCATTCAAATAAAAAAAGTTTTTTCCTTTTTTTTTAAATTACAGTTCAGAATTTGTTATATATTTTAGATTCGTTAACATCTTAACATCTTTAGATGACAGATTTGCACATCTCTGCATTTTGTCAGTCAGCTTAATGAGGTAGAGTCACCTAGGATGGCGTTTAGTTAACAGCTGTGCTGAACTCAAGAGTTAATTACTTGAATTCACTTAATGTGTCTGAGAGCATCAGTTTTAAGAAGTTGTGAAGAGGTAGAGTTACAGGTATACAGTGAATAGCCCTATTTGAATAATGTTCTATTCAGTATTATGTCAAGAACTACTCAACTAAGTAAAGAAAAAAATACTTAAAGAAATAAAGGTCAGGCAATCCAAATAATTTCAAGAACTTTAGAAACATCTTTAAGTGCATTCGTTAAGACCATCAAAAACATAATGGTATGAGTGCTCCAAGTGGTCCAGTGGACTATGGCTTGCCATCAGCTGCCAGAACCCCGAAAGAGCACAATTGACCTTGCTCTCTCTGGCTGGGTAGGTGGCATTTTACAAGGATGATGTCAATCAAGCACAAGGAGTCAGTTAGATAACTTGTAACTGAGTCGCAGCGCTTTCCTTACGCTGTGATGCTACTCAGCAATGCTGCATCAGCATCAGTTTGAAAAGAGGTGGTGGCTGACTTCACATGTATCGAAGGAGGCATGTGCTACTCTTTACCCTCCTGGTGTTGGGGCATCACTAGTGATTACAGTACAGCTGAGCAACTGAGTGGGTAGGATATTTGGCATAGCTAAATAGGGAAGAAATACGGAATAAAAAAAAACTTTATGATGAAACTGGCTCTCATCAGGACTACCCTAGGAAAGAAAGGGGCCTCAGAATCTGCAAGTTAGCAGCACCCCAGAGTATTTTGGTTTTGTTTAACTTTAACTTTTAAGTTACTACATGATTCCTAATGTGTTGCTTTATAGTCTGGATTACTTTAGTATTCATTTACAATGTAGGAAAAATAAATAATCCTTTTTGACTGGTACTGTATTCGTTACATGCTATTGTATGTGAACTGACCCTTGCAGTGGTGTCCATCAGCATGCTGCTTATATCCCCGGGGGCAAACGCAGCGGTATGTCCCTGGCAGGTTAACACACTTCCACTCACACCTCTGCTGCTGGATCTGCTGCTGCGCCATCTCCTCACACTCGTTAATATCTGAAATGGATTTAAAACAAATGAATAAAAACAAACAAAAAAACATCAGGGCTGTGTATTATAAGTTCATGAAAAATGCACACTTTGTTAACTTTTGTATAATTGTGTCATTTTATAAATCACACATTTGATATATATATTTCAGCAAACTTGCTATAGGCTGAAATGTAAGTCTATACAATTAAACCCATTTTCCTGCTCTTTTTATGATTCCATGTGTATTTATGCTCATTTGAGCCCCCTGGTGGCTAAACTCTGAGGAGCAGTTCTAGAAGCTCACTGAGTTAATGCTGCTTTGGCTGTAGTACATTATGACCCAGTTCTCTAAAACGCTCTGCTCACTCTCTCTCAGTACTCAGTACGTACCGGTGCAGGGCTCTGTGCTGGAGCTCTCTGCTCCTGAAGCAGAGCGCCGTTTGCGATATCCTGCTGGACACTCGGAAACGCAGGCCCTGCCATCCCCAGCTACCTGATACCCGTGTGGACAGATGCAGTGAAAAGAGCCTGGGCTGTTTACACATGAACTCTCACACGGTCCACGACCTCCATTCTCCAAGCATTCATCTAGATCTGTAGAGAACAGAACATAAAGCCAGAGTAAAGAATCAGACAAAATTTCATGTTCAGGTAAAAACTTAAACCATCAACTTTTTTTAGAAGAAGGAAACCTCCTCTTAATCTTTAGTAAAAGACATTGTAAAAAAATTTTCTCTCATGTAATTTTAGAGCATTTCTATTGGTCCATTCTTTAAGAAAGTTTGACACAATTAAGTGTTTAATTTTTTTAATATGTCCATTATTAGAGAATAATCTATGCAGGCATCTACTGCATATGTGAAGTACATAAGAGCACATAGACTTTTCACTTCTTATCTGTGGTCCTAGCTCTTCTGTAACCCTTACACTATTTATTTAATTAATGTACACTACTGGGCAAGAGTTTAAGATTGCTTCTATTTTGCAGTTGTCCAGACGCAGTGCTGTATGGTCCAGACAAGCTGCTTTTTATTTTCTCATCTTAGCAATGACTTTATTATTAAATTAATTCTTCTCTTTTCTGCTTCTGCTTCTTTTCTGATTGTTGCCATTTGGGTCAGCCAGAAGGCTTCTTGAACCTGTTTTCTGATACAGGAAGAGTCCTTTGAAGGTGTAGGGAACAGAACTCACAGCTCTCTGGTTTCATCTGTAATTTCTCTAAAGAAAAGCCTCGTAATACTTTTAGTAGATTTCTCTGTGTTTCTCTGTTTTTGTTTGTTATGATTATGATGGAAGTGATGGATGTGAAACAATTTTATAAATCCAGCAAAGCTAGAAGAAAATTAAAGCTGAAAACAACTGACCGGTACAGTGTCTGTCGTCTGTGATGTTCATGCTGTATCCAGCAGGACAGTGACAATGGAAGCTGCCTGGTGTGTTAATACAGCCAAACAGACAGCGAGCTCTGCCAGTAAGCTGCACACACTCATCCACATCTAGAAGAGAATTTAATCACAAGGATTAGAAAACTTGGTAAATGTATTGCCTATAGCAAGTTTTAACTTCATAAATTTAGTAGTGATGTCAAACTTGGAACTTTGATTGATTTAATTGATTCAATTGAAGCACAGTGTTCCGATACATTGCTTCGCAGTCAGTATCAGAACTGTCCCAAAACATTTTGTTACGTCACACTGTTTAGAAAGGTTTTGAATCTTATTTATTTTTTTCCAGAGTTGTATACTAACCTCCCTTACCACACAAACCGTGCTCTTTTAAAAAGAAGGATAGCAGGGTAAGGTCACTATTGATATTTAAACTAAACAATCAGATGTACACATAAAATTTATTTATGTTCTACAAACTGTACAAACAAGCATACAAACAAAATTGTATTACTAAATATAAAATATAAATGTAGGCATTTAGCCTCTCTTGAAGACTGGTTTCTAGTTTACCCACTAGAAAGGTACCAGATAGTACATTCCATAACCTAGAATTCCTATAGGAAGCCTGATCTTGACTGATCTTCACTGATCTTGACTCTTGCAGACATGACTTCTGTGGAACAGAGAAAGAAAGCTTCAAATCTGTTACAGTGCACTTAATGAAAATGTTAAAACTGTCTCAATCTATGTGCTGACTCTTCTTTTACTAGTGTGAACTTCTTTAATTAATGAGTTAATTGAGATATTTTACTATAAACCACTTGAAAAGCATTCATCAAAGATTTTAACCTTTTCTGAGCTTTTAGGAATGTGCGTGCGTGCCACTTTAAAACAAGTACTGATGGCAAACCTAGGCTTTCTGAAGCCTTCTAACTATAAAAAAAGGTTAATTACTCGCAGCTTCATAACACAGTGGACATTATCGGCATCTGGTGGCCAAAAGCTCAGTGTTTTGTGCTTTTGTTTTTTTGTTTTTTACGGCTTAGTTGTTTCAGTGCATTTACATTACATTTAAGGTTTAAATAAAATAACTGCTAAAACGAAATGGCAGAATACTTGGCTGTTTGGATAATTGAATATATTATGTTAAGACATTACACCAAAATATATTTTGAATTAATATGAAAAACGCTTAGAATGTACCTTGATAAGGCACACTAGAGTAACTACACTTGTAATTCTAATTGCATTCACATTGTTGCTTGTCTCCCTTCACCATGTTATTAATCTTAATGTATACAAATTCTAAAATATATTATTCACATCCTCCCAAGCAGGGTTTGTAACGTTTACCTCTCTTTCTCTTTCTTTTATTTCTCTTTTTTCTCTTTTTGCACACGCACACACAATCTCCGCTAACAACCCTCGAGCTGTGCGCCAGGATTGGCTGCTTTTTAATCGTTCCCTAAAGCAGTCACGTGATTGCGTGCCGAAATGAAGCTTCGGACGTTGTTGGTCACGTGATCAATGTAGAACAAACCAAGCATCGGAACAGTGATTTGAACCAATGCGCATCGTTTTTTCGAAAGTCTCAGATTTAAGAGTAACGTCACTAAAAATAAGTATGGCTAAAATGGTCTTTAAGACCATTGATGTGTCAGAAATTGATGTTAGAAATAAAAATTGCACTATGAACATGGTTGGGTCCTAAACAGTTCTTAACTCTAAACTAATGTTTATGTATATACAGCAGTGGCGGGCAGTGCATTTCACACATGGGCCTTCAGTGGGGTTGGCAACTGTCATTAGAGACGCCTCATTCTGAATCAAATCCACCCCTTAATAAAGCCTATAAAACTTCTACTACAGCTACAGCTGCGTGATTTATAAAATCATCAATAACACCATATTACAATATTATTATGTAAAATTTTCACATCTACTTGTGAAGAATTAATGCGGAAGAGAACGCACGATGTGAAGACCAGTGTTGGGCACGTTACTTTGAAAAAGTAATTAGTTATAGTTACTCGTTACTTCTCCAAAAAAGTAACTGAGTTACTAACGGAGTTACTCCACTATAAAAGTAATTAGTTACCAGTAAAAGTAACTATCGCGTTACTTTTTATTATTCGCCCGTCAAAAAAGGAAATCAATTATGCATTTACTATTATTATTAGAAAAATAACAAAAAATAACAAACGAAAATAAACCCAAAATGTTGACAAAAATATAATCTAACGAATTTCAAAAAAAAAAAACGAAATTCTCCACACAACCAAAGAAAATTACTAAAACTTGTAATACTGAAAAAAGCGGAAAAACGCGTCTGGGGATGAAATTTAACAAACCAAGCCACACTCAAAAGAAATATGTATATATAAAACAAAATAATGGACAAAAACAACAATTTAATGCCCGTTAAAATGGTATTAATATAACAGCTTCACCAAAAGAGAATAGAGCTTAGATCGTGCCCAAAAAATCCGACCCAGCCGGAGCCCGTGCACATTCTGCCCAAGCCCGAACCATAAACTGTCATTATGAGCCCGACCCGATCCGCCCCATAAACTGTCTGTTTTCGGGCTGATTGAATGAGCGAAATATAATCAGAATTATGTTAATTAACACTGTAACATAGAAGCATAGAACTATTATTTAATTTAAATGATTTTTAAGAACAGCTACACACAATGCTGCAAGTCAAACGCGGAGGCGTTCACGTGCGCCCAGAGCTACGTGATTACATTTTTCATTTTTATTATAGTTTAATTTTATTTTGTTTTTATTTTTCTGTTCATTTTAGGGTGGGCTTGCAAGCGCGAGCGCTTTACACAAGAACTAACGGACCACGAGTGCCGCGCGCTCGGCACAACAACTCCCGCTGTACAACTCCGCTGTACAACAGCGCTTATAAATAAATTAAACACGAAAATGAGGGTATTCTATCAGTAATTTCAGTTCGTTTTAGTTAGTTTTATAAACACAAAATACAGTTCGAGATAGTTATGTTTTTCCTTTTAATTACCGTTTTTATTAGATTCAGTTAACACAAATGTTTTTCACTTTCAGTTTTCGCTATTTCGTTCGCTTTAGTGAACAATAATAATTGGTTACTTAGCAACATTGTGATTATCACACCAGAGCTTTATATAAAATAAAAATAGGAGCCCGATTTCGGGTCGGTCCTCGGGTCAGGTCGGGTTCGGGCAGAGAATCTAAGCTCTAAAAGAGAAAGCAGCAGCACCACAAAAACCGGAGCAGCTAAAAAGAGCTTAACGTCCTTAATTCGGAACTTGGCCTGTCCACGGCAATCACTGAATTGATTAGAGCACGCAAATCGTCACAATTGTGCCTCACTTCACCACGCCAAACCACAGGCACAGCGGCCAGAAGCTCAAGTTCACCGGACAGAGGAGGGGTTAACCAGGGCAAAGCGAAGTAAAAAAAAAAAAAGTTCATAGAGCTGCTAAAGTAACGTGCAGTAACGGGGTGTCGGAAATGGTAACGGCGTTATAGTTACAGTCATATTTTAAAAATAATAATTGCCATTCAGACATGTGAAAAACAGATGATCCTTTTTAATCTATTAGTCTTTCTACTTCTTAAATTATTTACATCATATCTTAAACGTTTCTGTATTAAATCTCTTCTGTAAAACTGTTACATTTACAAGCAAACTTATAAATTTCAGCACGAACATTTGCCTTTTTTTTCTTTTTCACACAGTGCTTTTTTTTTCTCTGTCCAGTCTAGTGGATTGGTTGATGCTGCCGTCTAGCCTCCTCCAGTGATGAAGACTGGAGTGCTGTGTTTGCTTATGTGCGTTATGAGATCTTATATATGTGTGCGTGTATATAAATATAATCAGTCTTTGTGGGCAAAGAGGATGAGATGACATCACTCACCAAAACGGGATCATCTGAACTGAAAGTCCATTCTCCTTTCTTTCCTCAAGAACACGTTGATAACCCTATCGTAGAAGTCAGTGTCTGTGCGTTTAAATTCCATTAAAAAGTCCCGTTCGATACTGCGGTCAAGCCAGCCCCCACTTCAAAACGCTTGGTCAAACTAGCCCCCCACGCTGTTTCTTAGAGCGCGCATACACTGAACATTGCGGCAAGCGTGAGAAGGAACACATTTCAAAATAAAAGTCCCCCCGTTAATATCACGACATTATGCTGTGGAGTGGTATTAAAAGGAATCCACATGATATCACATGTTATGTCTGATATCACATGTCAATTTCATGCAGTCCTGGTAGTACACAAAATAAAAGCCCTGTAAATTATAACAATTATGTTAATTAAATGATAATAAGACTAATAATAATAATACTAACAATACTACTACTACTAATAATAATACTTGTATGTGTCACTCACTTAATAGCAGGGCATTATAATGTGTCATTTCAAAATAAAGGCCCTTTAAATTGAAACATTTATGTAATTTTACACAATGTTTAGACTGTTATTAAAAGAAATCTGTCTGATATCACAGTTCAATTTCAGATAGTCCTGATAGTACACTACTTGTATGTTTCACTCACTTAATATCAGAAGATTTTGATGTGTCATTTCAAAATAAAGGCCCTTTAAATTATAACATTTATGTAATTTTACACAATGTTTAGACTGTTATTAAAAGGAATCTGTCTGATATCACAGGTCAATTTCATATAGCCCTGATAGTACACTACTTGTATGTTTCACTCACTTAAAATCAGAACATTTTGATGTGTCATTTTAAAATAAAAGCCCTTTAAATTGTAACATTTATGTAATTTTACATAATGTTTAGACTGTTATTAAAAGGAATCTGTCTGATATCACAGCTCAATTTTATATAGCCCTGATAGTACACCACTTGTATGTTTCACTCACTTAAAATCAGAACATTTTGATGTGTCATTTCAAAATAAGGGCCATTTAAATTGTAACATTTATGTAATTTTACACAATGTTTAGACTGTTATTAAAAGGAATCTGTCTGATATCACAGTTCAATTTCAGATAGTCCTGATAGTACACTACTTGTATGTGTCACTCACTTAAAATCAGAACATTTTGATGCGTCATTTCAAAATAAAGGCCCTTTAAATTATAACAATATTTTATTTCAACAATATTTAGACAGTTCTTAAAAGAAATCTGTCTGATATCACAGGTCAATTTCAGATAGCCCTGATAGTACACCACTTGTATGTTTCACTCACTTAAAATCAGAACATTTTGATGTGTCATTTCAAAATAAGGGCCATTTAAATTGTAACATTTATGTAATTTTACACAATGTTTACACTGTTATTAAAAGAAATCTGTCTGATATCACAGCTCAATTTTATATAGCCCTGATAGTACACCACTTGTATGTTTCACTCACTTAAAATCAGAACATTTTGATGTGTCATTTCAAAATAAGGGCCATTTAAATTGTAACATTTATGTAATTTTACACAATATTTAGACTGTTCTTAAAATAAATCTGTCTGATATCACAGTTCAATTTCATATAGTCCTGATAGTACACTACTTGTATGTTTCACTCAATTACTATCAGAACATTTTGATGTGTCATTTTAAAATAAATGCCCTTTAAATTATAACATTTATGTAATTTTACACAATATTTAGACAGTTCTTAAAAGAAATCTGTCTGATATCACAGGTCAATTTCAGATAGTCCTGATAGTACACTACTTGTATGTTTCACTCAATTACTATCAGAACATTTTGATGTGTCATTTCAAAATAAGGGCCATTTAAATTGTAACATTTATGTAATTTTACACAATGTTTAGACTGTTATTAAAAGAAATCTGTCTGATATCACAGTTCAATTTCAGATAGTCCTGATAGTACACTACTTGTATGTGTCACTCACTTAAAATCAGAACATTTTGATGCGTCATTTCAAAATAAAGGCCCTTTAAATTATAACAATATTTTATTTCAACAATATTTAGACAGTTCTTAAAAGAAATCTGTCTGATATCACAGGTCAATTTCATATAGTCCTGATAGTACACCACTGGTATGTTTCACTCACTTAAAATCAGAACATTTTGATGTGTCATTTCAAAATAAAGGCCCTTTAAATTATAACATTTATTTAATTTTACACAATGTTTAGACTGTTATTAAAAGAAATCTGTCTGATATCACAGGTCAATTTCATATAGTCCTGATAGTACACCACTTGTATGTTTCACTCAATTACTATCAGAACATTTTGATGTGTCATTTCAAAATAAAGGCCCTTCAAATTATAAAAATATTTTATTTCAACACAATGTTTAGACTGTTATTAAAAAAAATCTGTCTGATATCACAGGTCAATTTTATATAGCCCTGATAGTACACCACTTGTATGTTTCACTCACTTAAAATCAGAACATTTTGATGTGTCATTTCAAAATAAAGGCCCTTTAAATTATAACAATATTTTATTTCAACACAATGTTTAGACTGTTATTAAAAGGAATCTGTCTGATATAGCAGTTCAATTTCATATAGTCCTGATAGTACACTACTTGTATGTTTCACTCAATTACTATCAGAACATTTTGATGTGTCATTTCAAAATAAAGGCCCTTTAAATTGTAACATTTATGTAATTTGACACAATGTTTAGACTGTTCTTAAAATAAATCTGTCTAATATCACAGTTGAATTTCATATAGTCCTGATAGTACACTACTTGTATGTTTCACTCACTTAATATCAGAACATTTTGATGTGTCATTTCAAAATAAAGGCCCTTTAAATCATGAAATGAAATATGAAATTGACCTGTGATATCGCACAGATTCATTTTAATAACAGTCAAAACTTGTGTTAAAATAAAAATATTGTTATAATTGAAAAGGCCTTTATTTTGAAATGACACATCAAAATGTTCTGTTATTAAGTGAGTGACACATACAAGTAGTGTACTATCAGGACTATATGATATTGACCTGTGATATCAGACAGATTCATTTTAATAACAGTCTAAACATTGTGTAAAATTACATAAACGTTACAATTTAAAGAGCCTTTATTTTGAAATGACACATCAAAATGTTCTGATATTAAGTGAGTGACACATACAAGTAGTGTACTATCAGGACTATAGGAAATTGAACTGTGATATCACACAGATTTTTTTTAATAACTGTCTAAACCTAGTGGTAAAATAAAAGATTGTTATAATTTAAAGGGCCCTTATTTTGAAATGACACATCAAAATGTTCTGATATTAAGTGAGTGACACATACAAGTGGTGTACTATCAGGACTATCTGAAATTGACCTGTGATATCAGACAGATTTATTTTAATAACAGTCTAAACATTGTGTTGAAATAAAATATTGTTATGATTTAAAGGGCCTTTATTTTGAAATGACACATCAAATTGCTCTGATTTTAAGTGAGTGACACATACAAGTAGTGTACTATCAGGACTATATGAAATTGAACTGTGATATCAGACAGATTTCTTTTAATAACAGTCTAAACATTGTGTTGAAATAAAATATTGTTATAATTTAAAGGGCCTTTATTTTGAAATGACACATCAAAATGTTCTGATTTTAAGTGAGTGACACATACAAGTAGTGTACTATCAGGACTATCTGAAATTGAACTGTGATATCAGACAGATTTCTTTTAATAACAGTCTAAACATTGTGTAAAATTACATAAATGTTACAATTTAAATGGCCCTTATTTTGAAATGACACATCAAAATGTTCTGATATTAGTTGAGTGAAACATACAAGTTGTGTACTATCAGAACTATATGAAATTGACCTGTGATATCAGACAGATTTATTTTAATAACAGTCTAAACATTGTGTTGAAATAAAATATTTTTATAATTTAAAGGGCCTTTATTTTGAAATGACACATCAAAATGTTCTGATTTTAAGTGAGTGACACATACAAGTAGTGTACTATCAGGACTATCTGAAATTGAACTGTGATATCAGACAGATTTCTTTTAATAACAGTCTAAACATTGTGTAAAATTACATAAATGTTACAATTTAAAGGGCTTTTATTTTGAAATGACACATTATAATGCCCTGCTATTAAGTGAGTGACACATACAAGTATTATTATTAGTAGTAGTATTATTAGTATTATTATTATTTAATTAACATAATTGTTATAATTTACAGGGCTTTTATTTTGTGTACTACCAGGACTATATGAAATTGACATGTGATATCAGACATAACATGTGATATCATGTGGATTCCTTTTAATACCACTCCATAGCATAATGTCGTGATATTAAGGGGGGGACTTTTATTTTGAAATGTGTTCTTTCTCACGCTTGCCGAAATGTTCAGTGTATGCGCGCTCTAAGAAACAGCGTGGGGGCTAGTTTGACCAAGCGTTTTGAAGTGGGGGCTGGCTTGACCGCAGTCGTTCGATGGCCATGGAGGCTAGCGCTGAAAGTCGAGCCTGTCCTGTCGTGTTTCCCGCTGCCTTGGTTAGGCAAGCCAAATTGGAAAATCCGCTATGGCTCCAAACGCCTTGGCGATCAGTACCAAACAACAGACACTCCCAACAATACAGCTTGCCGTTTTCCTCGGATCCCGTAAGCCAGGGGTATCGTTCGTAATTTGCAGATTGGAAGTGGCGGACAAATCCTTTCCCGGCTTGTGTCAGGTTCGCTAACTTCGGAGTTAGCCGCCCTTTCTGTACGATGTCCAGCTTCTCAGTAAAAGTCCTCCGGGCAAATGGCCGCAACAATAAATTTGCCACCAAATCAACTTCTCCTCCTCCTTCAGCCATTGAGGTTTTGTGTATAAAGCGGAAATTTTCCTAACAACTATTAATAACTCAACTATATCTTATAAAGCTCCTCAATATTCGTGAATTCAGTAACTCGACTAGCACTAGCACTCAATGTATTTTTTTTAGCATCAGACGACGAGGCGTCATGTCGAAATCTACCCAATCGTCGAACGTGATTAAAATGACGTTTCCATATGTCTGCTTAGAGCCAATCAGACCACATACGCCTGCAATGGGCTGTTGCGGGTAAATCAGGGACAGTCTAATATCATTGGTTCGGGGTTCGCTACTAATACAGTCGATCTAGATGTAGTTAGGGCCAGCAGACCCGATTGTTCTGGCCTCCCGGCAGCTTTTCTGCCTGGCAACCAATGATAGCTGAAATATGATTGGTTAAATGCGTTAATATGAAAATACACGGCTGGCAGCAGCGCAGCCAGGGGAAAGGAAATGGACAGACAATAAAATAGATGAAAATGAAATAAAATAAACAATAATTAAGAAAATCACAAATAGATGTTCATTTTATTTTGTTTAAGATATTGTTTAGGCCAGCAGAGAAGGCCTTGCAGGCCCTGACGGCCCACCACTGATATACAGGGAACTTTTTGTAGGCCATCAGTGTGTAAAGAAAGTTGCATTGACAGCAAAACATCCCAGAGATTGATCCTTTCACCCCCATGCTTAACAGCTGGTACAGAATATTTGGAGTAAAATGATTCACTTTTGGTCATTAGATTTCTAGGCTGAAGCTTGTTTTAGTGTGGTATCTGATAACCAATATAAAGGCTTAGATGAAGGCTCCAGAGGTTTGTAAGGGATTGTGATAAACTGAGATGCTGCAGGTGTTAGTGTTAGTGTTGCCAACTCCTCAGTAAGAAAAGTAGCTATTGGCTATCCTAAAAGTAGCTAAGTGGCGTCATCGCCGAATTTGCATAATACATGTTTTTGAAGCTGTAAAGGATCGACCTTGTGGGAGAGAAAGTAAGTAAAAAAAAAACACCCTAAATATGTTAGAAATGTTACAAATGAATTTTAACCAATGAACAACTTCTTCTGCTTTTAAATAGGCAGTCACTTCTCAAAATAACTTAATTTTACGTAAATGACATCAGTTTTTTATGTTATATGAGCAGCAGTTGGCAGACACCGGAACTGTTATTCTACTTTATTCTTTTTTTTTTTTAGGATTTCTTAAGTTTTCTTTATTTTTAAACCTATTATAGAAAAATTGTTCAATGATGAGCTACATAGCTGTTTAGCTTTTTACAAAGAGGGAGACACTGTGGTTGAGGTGAGTGACAGGCTACGTGGTGAATGCGGTGTGTGAGTGACTGAGGCTGTGTGAGTTAAATTCAGTGATTTCTTTTCGTGTCACTGAAGACACATTAATATTTACACCCTGCTCTGTAAATAGGGGGCGGGGTCAGTCAGCGGCGGCTTTGGGCATGCGCAGTTGATTTACACTGTGTTCGTGGAGCGGTGAGGTTCTGCTCTGACTGCGAGACTGCAACACAGGTGAGTGTTTCCTTGCCGCTCTCACCTTTGACTTGCTCAGCAGGGGTTTAATCATGGTTTTTATTGATTTTTGTAAAGTTGTAAACAGCATTATACACTTCCGCCAGGCAAGAACCCAAGCTTGAGTAAATTACACAAGCTAACTACCTAAAAACAGCCACTAATAAAACTTTGATTTAACTATATTTCTGAATAAATTCCTTAGTAAGCTATGTTTTTCACTTTGTTCTTTAAAAATTGGCACAGTTAAAAAGAAAGATGCCAGACAGGATGATGGGTTTAGAGCTCACCGGTGCAGGACATCCTGTCTGCAGAGAGTTGGAAGCCAGCGCTGCAGCTGCACCTGTATGAGCCAAAGGTGTTTTCACAGACCTGCTGGCACTGGTGCAGGCCTTCCACACACTCATCCAGATCTACAAAACAAACACAAACTCAACCATATAATCACCAGTGGATACAGCCACACAAAACAGTAATTGAAGTATTTTTTTCTGTCTGTGCGGTAATATCATTCCTTCAAAATTAATGGGCACGCTAAACTGATAAAGGATGTTTGCTCTACATTGCTCCAAATGTAGGCCAAAAATAGAGTTTTTAACCTCAAGACAATTTGTAAAAATAGTGGCCTAACAGGGTACTAGAGTCTTTTTTCAATCCAAGAAAAGAAAAAAAAATCACCACCTGGATTTAACTAAGTAAATGATCTGGGGTTGCTGCAGTTGGTCTTCAGGTCTAGGTTCAGCAACAGTATGTGCTGAAAGAATGAGGTCAGCTGAATACCTGAATAAACTGTATATAGACCAGGGGCCGGTTTTTCAAAACTTTTAATCCTAAATACATTTTTCCACATAATCAAATCCCTTTTCCTATCAAAATAATCAGGTGTTGTCCATGTTTTTTTTAAAACATATTCAGACTGAATAGAATTGATCCAGGTATCACAGGATAAGGATTTCTAGATCTGGATTTTCTCTTTTAAAACCCCTTTATGTGGCCATCTGCTGGACGAATTGTGTTTTTTTCTGTTAGTGAGTAAGAGATATCTTTAATGAACCACTTTAAGAGAGATTTTTGTTTTATTTGAACACCTAATAATTACTGTCCTTTTCAGAAGACATGGTAAACACATCACAATGGCTTGAAAATGAATTAAATTTCAATTATCACACGAGAAATAAAGGTTTAACATGACATTTCTCATCCAACAGGCTAAAGTGGTGGTTGCAGCAAGTCAAAAACATTTTTCAAGTGTAATCCAACTAAATTCATTTATTTCTGTCTGATAAGTTTTTTTAAAAAATGGCCCCAGGTTATTCCATCAATGGATTTTTTCTCCCCTGATGGCACGGGCATATTCTAAGATGACAATGCCAGGATTCATGGGGCTGGAATTGTGAAAGAGTGATTCAGGGAGCATGAGATCATCATTTTCACACATGGATTGAGAGTTGAGTTCACCACAGAGTCCAGATCTTAACCTCAGGCTTTGTGCAACGGTCAGACTCATCATAAATACAATGATCTTGGTGAAAAATGAATGCAACACTGGATTGAAATCTTGTGACATTGCAGAAGCTTATTGAAGCAATGCCACAGCGAACGCATGCTGCAATCACAGCTAAAGGTGGTCCAACCAAATATTAGATTGTGACCTTTTTTTTCTGGTTGCAACTTTTTTTTTATTTTGGCCTGGCAGTGTTTTTGGTCTAATATATTCACTTTAATCGTTCCATTCCAAAAAATTATTTTTGGTGCACATTTGAGTATGTTTGACTGTATGTTAAAATTTCACACAATGTGAAAGTTGCGAGATTTTGAAGACATTGAGCACAACACCAGGTTTTTTACACACATTCACTATCTAGCTGATCTAGAGAGCAGGTTCACTTTTTAGGGGTGTTCTTACTAGCCAAGAAACTGCACATTAGCACAAACCCCTCATTCCTGTTAGTAACAGATAACTCATCACACACTGCTGTGGTGTGCTGCTCCTTGGCCATATTACATGTTGCAAACCACATGCATCACATCTGTCAGTGAGGTACTACTGTAGGTGACTAATATGTATATTAGTAGATTGATGGGCAGGATCTGTATTAGCGTTATTTCAGTTATTTCAGAGCACTGTTCTAATCGCTAATCTCTGAACTACTGTTAAGTGTCATCAAATTAGTTGATTGTGCCAAACACAAGATTTTATGGATAGTTTGCAAAATTCTTTATTACCAGTGAAAAGATTATGGGTTTCAAACAACCATGTTTTTATAAGAAAGGGAAAACACAGTCTGGGTTTCCAGGTGTCACATGCTTTAGGCTAAAAGTCTGAACCTTCCACACCCAAATAGTGAGGAGATTAGTCTTGCACCCAGCCACATCAAAAAAAAAAGACCAAAATGGCCATTTAAAAAATACATAAATTTATCTGAAAATGGCAGAAAAAGATAAGTGGAAAGCCAAAACAGTTTATACAGACCAATTATTTTGTAATATTGCAGCACTTCCTTTAATACTGTTTTTTTTCAGCAGTGCTGGCCTGGCAGCCCCATACTCCAAACCTTCCTGCCCAAGGTCGGGCTCCAAAAAATCTGTGACATAGGTCTATGTTTTTTAATGCTTTATTTTATTTTCTATAAAGCTATAGGAAAGTAACAAATCACACTGTAATCGTAAAAAGAAAATGTTATAACCACCTTTTTTTGCCACTATGGTCTTTGGATATTGCTTGACACCTAACACATACAAACACAAAAATCTGATTTTATTTGATAAAAAATAAAATGTTTTAATCTTGAAATGAACAGATCTAAAAAATCTAAATATGGGCTTTTAGGCTTAGTAGCATGGTTGTTCCTCCATGCTGTAGTTTCTGCTTATGCTTTATCAATTTAAAGCCACAACAATTACTTACGGATTGTATGGTTCTGTCTGTATCCATAAGTTTTTGGAGAATAAAAGCAAATATGGACAAAATAAATTCACAGTTCAGACAGAACGTCACATTTTCATTCTGTTCTGGTTCTCTCATGTCTGTCTTTTTCTGTCTCTCCTGTGTGCTCTGCTAAACGTGGACCTGTGTGTTCTGCCCGTTTCTCCACCTCCGTCTTTAGTGTTAACACCTGTATTAATTTTGTAACTCCGCCCTCTCGTTACCTATCCCCAGGTGTTTCCTGTTGCCCGAGTGTATTTATAGCCTCTTTATTTCAGTGTCCCTTCTTGGTTCTGGTATGCTTTTAACAGTCCTGTCTGTTTGTGTATCTTGTTTTGAGATTGGTTTGGTTCATTGTTTGTTTTCTTTGTTAATAAAAAAACTATCACCTACATCTGACACAGAAAGCTCTGTGTCATATCACTCACATTTCAGAGAACAAATGCATATTAAAATCATATCTTTTAACTGAAAGATTTAACAAAATAGATCTTAACAAAAGAAGATTTTAACAAAATATTATACTTAAAGGTGAGTATGTATATAATTTTAAATAATAAGACCAAAACCTTTTTGTGCTGCCCAAAACTAGTGCCCTGGCTTCTTGTTATAAAAGCAGAGTTGCTTTAAATGTATCACTGAACACCTTGGAATCACGACAGCAGAGCTTGTCCCGTACCTGTTGTGTCTTGTCTACATGCCGCCTCTCAAAGCTACAATAATACCATGCTGTGTTGTGGGTCAAGAATTCACAGCCTCAGGGCAGCTCTCTAAAGAGACACAGCCTAACTGCATTTAAGAGCCTTTAAGCACAGCTATTTGCTAACAGATACATGTATGTTAAGATGCTATGCTACAGACAGGTGATCAAAGGGTGCAATGACACTTTGGAAATATAATAGTAGTATAATTACCTGAAGCATCCATTAACCAAGAACTCTAAAGATAAAGAGTGCTGAAAGGAAAAAAGGCTTTGTTCTGTTGACACTGATATACAATCCCATGTCAAATTTCTGTTAGTGTAAACAGTGAAGTGAGTAAATAATTATCTAAAATCCAAAGGTGAACTCAATATTAAAAGCAAGAAAGAAACACTATTTTAAGCAAAAAGAAAAAATACACAGTTTGGGAACCAATCTGAAACTGTATTTGTGTTATTTGTAGAAATATAACAGTTTTTAAACAACAACTGATTTTGTACCAAGTTCTGTTAGACCAAAGCATGATAAATCCACCCTCATGGTTAACAGCCTTTTCTGAATACTGCAACAAAAAATACTTGTATTTATCTTATGAAACTTTGAGTCAAAGCAAACATTTCAGCAAACATTCACCACTTGGTGCAGCAACATGCTTAAATTTCAGTTAAATTTCAGTTCAGTTGTATCTGATTGTTGCTGCACTGTTCTTTTTTCAGGTCTGTCCACAGCTTTTTTAAATGAATAATTCAAAGTACTGATAACTGGTAACATTGTTTAAAGAGTAATAGGAATAATACCAATTTCACACAAGACTGTCAAGCGACATAGTCAAAGACAAGCCTTACCACTGCATCTGACCGCTTAATGAGTCTAAATTGTAAATAGTTGTATTCATTGTAATAATTTTTCCTAACCTTTATCTTCTTTATCTTCCAAATAGCATCCTTCCCTTTAGATAATGGGTATATAAAAAAAAATTGTATTAACTGGTCTTTTATAACTAAATAATTTCGGTCAAAAATATCTTGGGAACATTTATGTTAAAATTGTGCTCCTTTCCGCTTTCTGTCTCTCACCTCGACAGGTGAGCTGGTCCTCCAGCAGCAGAAAGCCAGGTTTGCAGTGACACTCAGCTCGATTCTGATCATTCACCTGACACACCTGAGAGCAGCCGCCGTTATTAGAGGAGCATGGAGTTTCCTCTGCAGGGATGAAAACAAAGGGTTAAATCAGAGACAACAATCAGTTAAATGCTCAAAATTGATCATAAATATACACTGTACGAACAAAAGTATTTTGGACACCTGCTCAGTCATTGTTTCATCTAAAATCAGGGTTATGTTTTATCAAAGTAACTGTTGCTGTGGTATCTACAATAGTTGTTATACATTTTCTAAGTGCTATGATATACCAAGCTATAGTGTTTTTTTCTGGTGTTGCCAGGTGGTTGCTATAGATTACCAATTAGTTGCTATGGTGTTATCTGGTGATTGATATAGAGTTGCTAAGTCATTGCTATTGTATCCCAGGAGAGATACATTGCTGTGGTGTTGCTTAGTGGTTGCTAGGTGATTGTTCTTTTGGTGCCAGGCAGTTGCTAGGTGGTTGCTATGGATTCCCAAGTGGTTACTATGGCGTTGCTAGGTGGTTGCTATGGCATAAACTGTGGTTGCTATGGAGTTTGCAAAATCATAGCTATGGAATTTCAGGTTGCTATGGTGTTGCTAAGTGGATACTACATGGATGCTACAGTATGACAAGGTAAATGTGTCTGCATTTCAGGCTGTTGCTGTGTTTTTTCTTGATTTTTGCTATTGTGTTGCTTTTTGGCTGCTAGGTGACAGTTTTGGTGTTGCCAGGTGGTTGCTTTGATTCCCAGTTGGTTTTGATGCTGTTGCTAGGTGTTTGCTATGGTTCCCTAGGTGTTGCTAAGTGCACAATATATGGATGATACAGGAATTTGGAAAGGTATTTCAGGAGGTTGCCATGCTATGATATTGGTAAGTGGTTGCTATGATATTCATGGTGGGTGTTATGGTGTTGCTACGTAGTTGCTATAGTATCCTAGAAGGTGGTTGAAGTGATGATGCTAACTGGATGATACATGGGTGATAGGAAATTGTCTTTGTTTTCAGGAGGTCGCTATGCCATGATGTTGCTTAGTGATTGGTACGGTGGTTGCTAAGCAGTATACTAAACATTTTTGCCAATGCATATATCTGTTACAGACGAGAACTAACCTGTGTACATGTGTTTTTAGCAGTGCAAGACCCATGATAGACAGAGACAATTCAAAAAACGATTTATTTCCAGCAGAAAGCCACATGCGCATATATTCCCAGTCTCCTCCCAGTCTGACTTAATGGTTTTACCTTATGAGACCTTGGCAGTCCAAAAAAAGAGCTGCTCAAGCTCTTCTTTACTACAAACTACAAATCTTCTCTAGAGCAGTGATGAGTGAGGTTGTGAGGTATATACTATATCTCAGAGAGCACCTGTTAGATGTCTGGCTGTTCTTTTATTTTAGTTTAAATTGAGAAAAGCGATAAACAGATGTGAAACCCTTTGCTGTCCTGAATAAGGTAACGAGCTAAACAGAGAGACTGAGGTCAACGGCGGGCAGTAAACACGGCCTGCAGGTCAGCATGGTGTGCGGTTTAGAGCCACACTGGACCTGTCGAGTTAAGGAGATTGCAAAGGGCTTCTCCCATGTTCTAACTCACACTGAGAACAGGAATGCAATAAACCGAAAACTGTAATAGAAAAAGTGGAAGAGTAAGATGCTTTACTGCCACTATGGTTTACAGCACAGTAAAAAAAAAACACCATATTAAAGCACATCTGCTTCCAGGTAGTTGTTACAGTATTTCAATTTGTTTCTAAAGTGCTGCTCCTTGGTTATTAGTGTGTTACATGGTGGTTGCTATGAAAACGCAGGTGGTGGCTATAAAGTTGCTATGTATTTACTAGGTGCTTGCTTTGGAGCTGTTAGGTGGTCGCCATTGTATCTCGGGTGACTGCAATGGTGTTGGAAGACTGGAAGGGCCATCATCTTGTTGACAGGCCGTAACCGAAGAATAGTCCCCCCAAATCTGGGGTGAGTAAGGGGGAAGGTGTTATGGGGTTAACCATATCCAGATATGGTGCAGACTTTTCTAGGCTCAGAGGCATCAGTGGGATCGACCACAATTGTGGTCAAGAGAATCAATATTTCAGATTTTTGGAAGCAATGATCAGCTCTATCTGCCGTTCCCGCCTAAAGAACCTTCGATCTCTGCACAGATATTACAGTGCCTCTCAGACATATCCGCACGGATCACCTCCAGCTAAATCTTTCCAAAACGGACCTTCTGGCTATATCAGCAAAACCATCTACCCAACACAACTGCACCATAACCATCGACTCACTTTCACTCTCACTCTCCCCGACAAAGGTTGCTGGGAACCTGGGTGTTCTGGTTGATGACCAGCTCTCCTTCACCCACCATTTTACCATTTCTAATGCAACAGGCCACTCAACTCTTGTTACAAGCAGTGGTCATCTCACGCTGATCATCTCACGTGATAACAGAACAGGTTCCTATCTACCTGCACTTACTCCTGAAAGCTTACGTTACCTCCCGGCCGCTGCGCTCCTCCAGTGAACAACGCCTTGCTTTCCCAAACATTCACACAAAACAATCCACTGTTCTTATACAGAGTTTTAGGAAACTCCTGAAGACAGAGCTCTTCAAAGAGCACCTACTCTTCTAACACCTCTAACAAACTAACTTCAGACACAACTACTTATAACCTTACTTATTTCCTGCTCCCCACTATTTCCCTTTGGCCTTCTTCTGAACTTTTATGTCCTCTATTACTAAATGTTTATCATTATTGTAAGTCACTTTGGACAAAAGCATCTTCTAGATGTAATGTAATCTAATGTAATGATGGGATAAATGCTTTAGTTCCTTGAAGGTACATTACCGTAGCTTTACTACGTCTGGAATGATGAAATTACAACATTACATTTAATTTAGACATTTCTGTCCCCAAAAGTAATGTTCAGCTTGATTTAATCAATCAAAAAAACATAGTCTTACCTATGCACATGGGTGTAACTCCACTCCACTGCCTGTCCTGTAGACAATAGCTGTAAACATCACCGTTGGCCAGTGTATAACCAGAATAACAGGCATACTGGACATAATGCTTATACTGGAATGGGGAAGGGTTCGCTATCGTACGGAAATAGAACGTCCCATGAACAGGCAGAGGAGGGTATGGACACACTGGGCGGCGTTTTCTGGTTAGGAGTCCTGGGATGTCTGGTGTGTCCGTAGTAGGATTGTGCATATCTGCCGAGTCTAGCGTTTCACTAACCACCACACTGGGATTGCTTGTTGCAAGGTTAATTTCCTGACCATGACTGTTGGTCACTGGGGTCTTGTGTTTTAGAGTCAATGGACTCAGAAGAGTTTGGATGTTTACAGATCTTGATACATCATTTAATTCTCCATCTTTGTGACTGAGCACCATTTTATAAACGTCTATAGATCCTGCGGAATCCTCATCCCCACTGGTCAGCTCCATGTGTGTGCTGCTCTCTGGTGAATGTTGGACATGTTGTAGATAAGGATCTTTGGTAGGAACATCTGGAGACTCTGTCAGATGCTGGGCAGGGGTCTGCAGGGTGGATGCTGTCGACACTTCCGTCCTGGGGAGTAAATCTTCATCAGACCTTGTTGTTAAACTTTCATGGAGAGGAAGTTCTCCATCATGGACCACAGCAGGGATAAATAGGGAGGAGGTGACCAGGAAGGGTTTTAAAGAGGTTATTAAGGAAAGGGGCTGATTTGTAGATTCTGGGAGGTCTGGAAAGCTGGTTATTAAGGTAAGGGGCTGATTTTTAGATACTGGATGGTCTGAAAAGCTGGTTATTAAGGAATGGGGATTGTTTGTATATTGTGGAAGGTCTGAAAAGCTGGTTGGAGAGAGAACACTGCTTCTATTCACAGGATCAGTAAGAGTATCATGGGAGGTGGTAGAATCTTCTTGAAGAGAAGGTTGTGTTGGGTTGCTGGTGCTATAAACAGATGATATTTTACTATCCTTCACTTCTGGAAAGCTTGTAGTTGTAATCCCAACCAGAGAATGTTTGTCAGGACTGCTTGTATTGACTTTGGATTGTGTTGACTGTAAATTAGGAGCTTCTGCAGCCAAGAGATCATCTTCTCCTGGAAATGATGTGACTGGATTGTTGTATTCGCTTTGAGCTGCTGATGTGAAGTCATGATTTTTCTTATCTTCGTAATTTATGGTTGATGGAGAAAGCATCTGATCCAGGTTCCCTGCTGGAGTAAATTTTGGTAAATTGGCTGACTCTGTAGGTCTTGATAACAAGGGAGCAGAGGTTAGACCGTTCGTTGGGACTGTTGAGACTGTAGTATCCAGCAACGTAGCTTCAGGTGGTGTTTGAGTAACAGGATCCACCTGGTTGATCAGCCTAGTGATCATCTTAGTAAGTCCCCCTGTTCCTCCCTTTGCTTGTGTTGTAGCTTTGTCAGAGCAAAGTTTCTTCTCAAGCTTCTTCTCTGAAGGTTTCTGAGAAACCTTCAACACATCTCCACTTAGGAAGGGTTTGGGCTGAGGAACTTCAAGAAAGGAAGGTTTTAGAAATGCTTCTTTGGAGGCTGTGTGAGCGATTGTGTTGAAACGGTTCTTCAGACTGGACAGAGAGTTCGGGTTCAGTTCCACACTGGGTTTGTAGATAGAAGTCTGCTTCAAATGAAAAGAGCTCATGATGTCTGACTCTGAAAAACAAAAGATGCAAAATTAATTGCATTGGCTGTAAAATTATACCATATGGACCAAATATTTGCTTTAATAGCTTGGGAGTCCAAATGAATACACTTCACTGCTTTATTTTTGCCTTAATTAGTTCCAGAACAAACTAACAAGCAAATTATTTAGGACCAAATCATCATAGGTACAGTTGTTTAAAATAACAAATATATGTACCGTATTTTTCACACTATAAGGAACACTTAAAATCCTTTAATTTTCCTAAAAATTGTCAGTGCACCTTTAACTTTACCTGTTCAGAGGTGAGTATTATCAGCCTGTAGCCTGCTCCTAAACCCAGCTAGCATTGCTGGAGCAGCATAAGCATTACCCACTAACGGTTATCCGCAAATGCTAATGGTCCAGCCTTAGTGCTGGAGAAATTTGGGAATCTAAGCTTACTGAAAATAAACAGAAGCGCTTTACTCACCCAAATAAACAGTTTTCAGAATAGAAATCTGTGTAATTTAACATCCAGCGTTAGCTTAGCTTTACTTAACTTAGTTAGCTTCCTCCCCCCCACAACACCAAGACCTGCTAAATGAGAAGTTCCATATAATGTCTCTTAAAATGCCTTATAATCCTGTGCGCCTTATGAATGAAAAAAGGCCAGAAAATAGACCTTCATTGATAGTGCGCCTTATAGTGCGACAAAATATGGTATATCATATTATACATCTCTTCCAATCATTAACAGTCTAACTGGGATCATTTACCTTTACACACAGGCATGGTGCCATTCCAACTCTTGCCCTTGCAGTACAGCAGAGCAGAGCCGAAGAGCCTGAAGCCACTGTCACATGTAAAACGGACCACTGAGGAATCTGGTGAAACCTCCCTGTTCCCGTGCAGGATCTCACCAGGGCTGGGGCATCCTGGAGCTGGGGTGGGGGAGTAATCAAAGAAAACAAATCACATGCATACAGTGCATCCAGAAAGTATTCACAGCGCTTCACTTTTTCCACATTTTGTTACGTTACAGCCTTATTCCAAATTATTCCAAAATCCTCAAAATTCTACACAAAATACCCCATTATGAGAGTTTTGAAAATTTATTAAAAATAAAAAACTAAGAAATCACATTTACATAAGTTTTCACAGCGGTCGCCATGAAGCTCAAAATTGATACTGATTCATAACTGATACTGAATTGTTAATAGTTTATCCTAAATAATATACAGTAGTTATCTTATTTTTTACTATAGTATATATAGAATATTTCAGATATCTACTGTTAAATAATTTAGAGGAGTTACTGAATTATTTGTAATTGATTCTAATCCATTTTAAGTCTCTGAATAAATTATAGTAGATGCTGAATCAGTTAAGTATTTTTTGTAGTTATTGAATCATTTATAGTGGATACAGAATCATTTATAAAAGTTACTGAATCATTTGTAGCAGATACAGATGAATTTAACATTTATACCGAATCATTTGTAGTTTCAGAATAATTTACAGTAGCTACTAAATAATTAGTATATACATGTACTAAACAATTTAAGTTATGGAATCATTTATAGTAGACACAGAATCGTTTATAAAAGTTACTGAATCATTTACAGTAGCTACTGAATCATTTAAAATATATACTGAACCATGTGTAGTTACTGAATCATTAATAGTAGCTACTGAATCATTTAGTATATTCATGTACTAAACAATTTATTGTAGTATTGCTATTTAACACACACACACACACACACACACACACACACATATATATATATATATATATATATATATATATATATATATATATATATATATATATATATATTGAATCATTTATTGTTGGACACTGAATCTTTTAAAGTAGACACAGAATCGTTTATAAAAGTTACTGAATCATTTGTAGCAGATTAATTTAACATATACACTGAATCATTTACAGTGGACACAGAATCACTTAATATAGATATTGAGTCATTTGTAGTAGATACTGAATCACATGTTTAATTATTTATAGTGAACACAAAATTATTTAATATAGATACTGAATCATTTCAAGTAGACTCTAAATTATGTGTAGTAGCTGCTAAATTATAGGTCTTAAAATAAAAAAAAAAATAGTAAATTCCAAATGTAAAATTTTCATAAACCTGCATAATGAAAGTTTGCACAACCAATATAATAAACACCAAACATGTAATAATGACTGACCGACACAAAGGGGGGGTTCTCTGGCCCACTGCCCAGACACACAGCTGCTGGTGCGGTAGCCGTGAATCCTGAAGCCTGGGTTACAGCTGAAGGTAACATACAGCCCCCCATAGCGAAAAAACGTGCGACCATTCTCCAGATGCCTGAATCCACTGCAGCCATCATCTGCAAAGCCTTGATGAAAACAGTGATAATGATAATGATGATATATGCACAGACAGAAAATCAGCCAAAATATTAAAGCTATTTGTTGCACATAAAAAGTGCATACATTGAAGTATCTATTTAGCTAAAACGACCTACACATTCATTATTGTGTAATGGTCTCATGGCCAGTGAGTGAACTGGGGCTCTGCAGGCCACCCTACCTGGAGCCAGTGCCCAATGCAGGGCCAGCAGTGCTGTCAGCAGTGTAGCAGCAACAGCTCCCATAGACATCCAGCCCCCTCACTCCCTGTGCTGAGACTGAACAGCTCTCAGACTGACAGCAGACCAGCAGGAGGAATGCTGTGGAGATGGAAGAAAGGGGAGGGGAAAAGAAGGGAGGAGACAGGACAGAATATTCTACAACTCCAAACTCCTGCAGGCCATTAAAAAAACAAGACAGAGGTAGTTAGTGAGCAGAACATTATGGGATTTATTATGAGAATACTGCAATTTTTGGCTCTTATAAATTTAAACAAATTAACTTAGGATTTTAATTTTGAATTCTAAATTGTTCAGGATATGCAGCTCTGGAAAAAAATAAGAAACCACTTAAAAATGATAAGTTAAAACCTCTGGAATATAATCAAGAGGAAGTTGGAGGATCACAAGCCCTCAAACCAAGCTTTCTGCACCAGGAGTGGCATAAATTTATCCAAAAGCAGTGTGTAAGACTGGTGGAGGAGAACATGCCAAGATACATGAAAACTGTGATTAAAAACTAAAAGAATTCATATTGAATTCTGCTGTGATTTGGGCAGCCGTGGTTTTAAGTTTTTTGGATACAGGCTGCTCCAATTTAGTCATGAATCCTCCCACACTAAAATGACAGGTGTTTCAGTTTCATTGTCCAACCCCTGTACTTAGGCCTAAAGACAAGAATAACTAAATTAAGTTAAATTTTAAAAAATGTTAATGTTTTAAAATGAATTAGATTTTTGTTTATTTATTTAGTTATATGCATCTTTAGTAGTATTTTATCAATGCCAAAGTACATCCTTTTTTAATTTAAAGTGTGTGTAAATGCAGCAAGGTGGAACAGGAATCAGAATAAGCCTAATAATGAGTCTCATAAAAGCCCATCTTACATCATCGTCTGATACTAGTGAGAACTGTCTGGTACAGAGCCACTGACTGGTAATGAGTGTAGAAAAAAAATACATGAGCTTTTAAATGACTCCGGCTTGTGAAATGATTTGACTCAAGATTTTTGGGGAGAGGAAGGTTAGTGTTCTCAAATTAGATAATTAATTAGCTTTTAAATTTCAGGTGTTTTTTTTTTTTTTTTGCAAGCTGCATTTCCTGTTCTGTCTTTTAGAATGCGTAAATACTGGATGTGTAAAAGCACAGTGCGTAAAAGCGCACAATACATGTAAACAGAGAGACTAAAATCAAGGACAAAATAAAAATACAAGCACATAATTTATCTGAGATGTAGATTATTAACAACATATTAATCTGCTAAATGGATCCGGACCCTGTCACTTTAGCTCTACAGATCACAATATTATTATTTAATTACTGACAGACGCGTTCTTTACTGTTTACCAATAGATGACACGTCTGCTCATTAATTTGTTCTTCTAAATACACAAATACAGACACAATTTCCAGTAACTCACTCTAACATTAAAACACCACAACTTTAGAACTGCAGCCATCCTCTCTGCATAGTAAAAAAGTTACATAAACACAGGATGAAGGAAGACAATGTATAAAACCCATTAACACTTTAATACAGCCAAAAACAACTCCACACAAAAATCCACACAGTTCCACTAATATGGTAATAGCAACAACAATAAACGAACAGTAGCAAATTATTGTTTGTTTGTCATCTATTAAAATTAAAATAGGGGTTTCCAGCTTCCACGGCTTCCCGGTGCCCTTAAGGAACACAGAAAGAAACACAACTCAGGGTTTTATATATTGTTTGTGCTGTGTTGCTGTAATGTAGCAGCGCGTTTGTGCTTTTTTTGTTTACCGCCCGTTTTCATAATACGCTTGTTTTCATTTTCCGCCCGTTTTCGTTTTCCACCTGAGTAGGGAGAGGGGACTATGAAAAATCCTGATTTCATATCCTAATGGATAGGAGCCCACTGATCCAATTCTTAGGAGGAATGATTTTACCCCCTTCCCGTAACTCTCTGTTCCAAAGGGAAGGGTTACACTCAAAATCAAGAAGTAGAAGTACAAAAACCAAATGGGATTGGGCAAAAGACTCAGCTATTCATGGATACTGTTTTCATACCAAATCATGATTACAATCACCTCTCGACATCACCTCTTTAAAATCACATTTTTTACCTCATTAATTGCCCAAAGTTATCCATCCTATTTAGGAATATGATGCAGAAATTAGAAAGTTGAACAGGCATAAAATGAAATATCTTGTTAAGAGTGAACTTTTTATGCAGGAGGCTAAAAGCAAAGCACTTGTTCCAGCAAGTAAAACCAGGCCTCTGCTAAATGTCTTTTTTGGATGTGTTGATAAATGCTTTGACCAATCACAGCATACAGAGCAGAGAGTCTTTGCGGAAACCTGCTGGTGCAAATCTAAAAAACAGGATCCAGGAGTCCAATGGCTATTGTAATGGTTTAACCAGAACATAGTGAGGAAGAGCTTTCATGATGTAAATCCCAGTACTACTACTACTACAAGGAAAATCTGGCTGTCCAGGAGTCTAGACTGAAACTTGAAAACAGTGGTGGGTTAAAAGAGAGTCATCTCTTCAACTCTCCTGACAAGAGACAAAGATGATTGATTGATAATGATTAACCTTGTGCCACGTTGTGTCTCTTTTCAGTGTCTGTTTCTACCCAACATTTAATGATTCGTGAAATGTGGCAGACACATTTACACACAGCCTTTTAAACTTACCAGTAATACAGTGACAGAATAAAAGTGTAAAAGAAGTGTAAAATAGTATCTAGTGTATAGTGTTTAAAAACCATTAGGCTGGAACAATAACCGAAGATCATGTGTAGAGTTTAAAACAATGGTTGCAACTTTAAAACTTTAAATCAGTAGTAAGTTTGATGCAACAGAAATAAAAAACAAAGCAGTTTATCAGAAACAACATGTTGGAGTAAAACTCCAAAGTTTAATGTTTTCTATACTCAATTGATTCAGTTCAACTTAGCATAAAGTACTTCACCGATTAACCAGATGTATTACAGTTGTAAACTCTGTAGTGCTAAGCCTACACAACTATAATATTCACTATTTTTTGTGCGGAGAGCAGTAAAAATCATACTTTTTTACAAAATTAAAACAACACTGTTAGCTACATCATTTCATTTCTTTCAGCTCCCAAATTCACTCCAGATTACAAGCTTAAAACAAGTGCATGTCCATCTCAGAATCTGCAGTTTCAAAATTAAGGCAAAGTCATATAAGTCTGCAGTTCTTCTGTCTCTGATCCAGATGTGTACCACTGGAATATGTTCCAGTTTGTATTAACCCCTAGTGTTCACTACTGCTACATTCTCTTTAAGACACCACAAAGAATGTTTACCTTCTTAACCTGCTTTCTGCAAAATTTGTCAATTCTACAAATGGATTAAACAATTACTACTTTCCCTACTGATTGACAGAAAACTGAATTGTTGCCAGAAACATGAAAACATTTTACTGTTCTGTACTTGGCTTAGATGATTATGTGCGTATAGTCATGAATATAGTCATGTGTGTTAGCCTTGCTGCTGTTCCTTCATGTCCAGCTTGTGCACAACCCGAAACGCCTCCAAGAACTCATTAAAGTCGATGCTGCCATCCTTGTTGAAGTCAATGTTGCGTGCCATGTCAACTATGGCCTGGTCATCCACATCCACACCCAGGTGAGCGCTGAAAAGCTTCCAGGTCTGACGGAACTCCTCGATTGAGATCTGGCCTGTGGGAGGAGAAACAGATGGTCAGATGTAAACATTTTTTTGCCAAAATATTCATTCAGCAATCGAGTAATATGTAAACTTTGCTGATTTTGAGACTTGATAAAACCATATTTGAGTTAAAGGTGTCATTCCTTCATTTTTTCACTCATTTTAAAATGTCTAGTTGTGGTCTCCAGTATGAATGAATGCCATGTGAGCTGGTTTTTGAAGGAGTGGGCTAAGAAAAATTGTAGTATTTCGTCCCTCGTGCTCATGAATATTCATACATGCTAAAATATCACCTCTGATTGGCTAACAGTACTGCGACACCAGGGGGCAGCTAGAGGGACAACAGTAAGAAACATTTTAAAATAAAGACATTTGTACACTAATAACAGTCTTTGCAATGTCATGTTACTTTACAACATGTGTAATGCCCTGCTAAGAGTCTTACACACAGAGGTGGGTAGTCTAGGTCCAGAAAGTAAAAATCCAGAGACAAGACACAAGATAGATGACGTAGACAAGGGTGCTTTTCCTGATCATTTTCTTTTACTTGATACTGCAGACAATACAGGTTGAGGAACAGTTTTATGTGCAGCATCATATACAACGCAGAAAGACCTATTGTATTTCACAAAGAACAAGAAAAGGTGGATTTTAGCGGAAGGAGACCTTTAAGGATTATAGCATCTTTGTAAAGCCAGCATTGAACTCCGCTATGTGTGCTGTACTCACAATGCCAGAGGTGTATATAGTTGCATTTAGCCTCAACTTTGATCAGTACAGGCAATTGGCTGTTTGAGCTAAATAGAAATCGGTGATTGGTATGCACCAATCAGTCCATCTCTAGTAAAAATGCTGCTTTAAACCAGTAATCCTCACCTGAATGGTCTTTGTCAATGATGTTGAAGATAATCTCGAGATCAGTTCGGTACCTGTACAGCGTTTCTGCAAAATTTGGAGTCACCTGTAATTGTAAACAAACAGGCAAATAATGATTAACAAATAAATAAACATCTCAAATTAATAATAATAATACTCTACACTGATAACTGGGGTGAAAGAAGTGAGTCCAGGCTGACCTGAGGCAAGGGCTGTCCTGCACTGATGTTTTCAAAACAAGACTCATATTCCACATTTCCGTCAGAGGCTAAACGAACAAGACGTGGCCTTAAAGTTCTCCATGGAAGATCCAACCTCAGGACAGTGTCTAAGACCTGAGCCCATTCATTGATGGAAATCCTACCTGTACAGGAAAGTGCAAAAAAAGTGTAGAAATATATATGATTATATCTAGTCTGGAGTATCTATGTTTGGAGTTGTAATGTTAGGATGAACATCACCTGTGTTGTTAATGTCATACTGCTGAAAGAAAGCCATGAGCTCAGAACGATGGGTAAATAGCTTTTCCTGAAGAGCCTTTAGAGCTGAACTTTCTGCCACACTGACCCTAAAATGATATAGACGCATACATGATTTATTTAAATACAAGCATGCATGCAGACAAACCAGATAAATAATTAGTCACAGCCATATATGTTCTAATACTTAGTTATGTGTCCCCTTGCTTTTAAAGACAACCGACGATGATAGAATTGTCATTTTTATTCTTCCATTTTCCCTTAACATGAATGCAGTTAGAAACTGGTCATTTTGTGAGTCACAGCGGTCCTATTATCTTGTGTCTCTGGAGTACAGATGAAAAATCAGTGCCATCAGTACTAAAAAAGGACCTGGCATTAGGAGCTTAAATGATATACAGCTCTGGCGAAAAAAATAGAGACCACTTAAAAATAATGAGTTTCTTTGATTTTACCAAATTGAAAACCCCTGGAATAAAATCAAGAGGAAGATGGATGATCACAAGCCATCAAACCAAGCTGAACTGCTTGATTCTCTGCACCAGGAGTGGAATTAAGTTATCCAAAAGCAGTGTGTAAGACTGGTGGAGGAGAACATGATGCCAGGATGCATGAAAACGGTGATTAAAACCAGGGTTATTCCACCAAATATTAATTTCTGAATTCTTAAAACTTTATGAATATGAACTTGTTTTCTTTGCATAGTTTGAGGTCTGAAAGCTCTGCATTTTTGTTATTTCAGTCATTTCTCATTTTTCTGCAAATAAATGCTAATACTAAATGGCATTATTTTTATTTGGATTTTGGGAGAAATGTTGTCAGTAGTTTATAGAATAAAACAACAATGTTCATTTTACTCAAACATATACCTATAAATAGCAAAATCATTAAATAATTAAAATCGTGTACCTTTGCTGTAGTGTGAGCTTCCTGGTGCTTCGGCTTACTTGGTACTGGAAGAAACGTGGGATCAGCTCTGGCCCCAGTTTAATATACGCACCACGATTACTGCCCTCCTCATAGTAGTTAGAGGCAGAGAAGATAGTGATCACCTTTAAACAGTAGAGAAAGTGAAAGACAGGCTGAGAATCAGGCTAAAAATCAAGAACTGCAACCCCAGTTTCGTAGGCTTATGCAAATACTTTTATCAGGTGAAACAGTTATAAGATATGAAGAGCAGAAACCAATACATTTGATTATTTCATTTTTAACGAGTCATTATGTATTATATATATTTTGTTTATGAATAAAAGTCAAATTTTAGACCTGTCCATTGTGGCAGAGTTCGTAACCCTCCTGTTTGCACTCATGAGATCTGATGAGTAGACACAAGCCATGCTTCTTCAGCAGATTCTGCGTCACGTCAGGCCCGAAGTAGCAACCTCCGCCACGGAATGAATTTGGACTACAGCCATTCTGGATTTTCGGGTCACTCCACAACACATCTACAATCTAAAAATGCAGAGCAAAAAAAAAAAGAATCTGTCACTATGAAATACAATGTTTATCATTTTTTTTCCACAAATATACAGTCTGAAGCAATCATGAAATTAATTGTTTAAAATATGTGCTAAGGCTGTTTTGTACTGTTGGAGAGGCTTGAACTGGTTCTTTTAAAATAAGACGTGACAAAAGTCATCGGACAGCAGAATGCAAATTAACTGTAAAGGAGCGGCTTAGGAACATCCAAACTGTATACATTTTGAGTTGTATTTTTGTGAGTGAGGTTGAGCACTGGTCAGCCTGCTCATAGAATCCTCATAGCCAGTCCCAGATAGAAGAGAGATTAAATTTAATACGTTGTGCAGGCATTTATCATTCTTTGGAAATATTTTGTTAAAGTAAAGGACTAAATCTATGGCTACCTTAAATTCACTGCTACCTTAATTTAAATATTACCTTAAATTCGTAAATAACTGTAAATGAACTGTAAAGCCATTTAAAATGAGAAAGTAAATTTTTAATTGATTCCTAAAAATGCCCGATGTACAAAAACTAAGTAAGTGGACTGTTACAAAGCACAAGCAGCGTAATTAAGTATAGGTCCTATTGATCCAGCAATACTGGCATTGTTGTAACTTAAAAGCTGTAGGAAGAATAGCGTTTATATAAAAGTTACATTAAGAAGAAAGAACAGTATTGTTGGCTTTTCCAAGCCAACTTAGTGTTTGTAAGCGGTAATGTTTGGCTAGAATTGTCTATGCAAACAAACAAGTCTCTCTGGCATATCCCACTGGTTAGTGTAACTTTTTTTAGTTTTCACAGGAAATGGCAAAAAACATGACACATGATATTAGTTCCTTCACATGACATTTGGCATATCAGTGTATGTTAAACTAATAACTGATTAACAATTGCCTGTACTCAAATGTATAAATATCTAAACAACAAAAGGTCTGTTAACTTATTTTCTTACCTGCCTCCACTCCAGCTCCTCTCTGGGCGGCTCTGGGAGAGCGAGGGAGACGATGGAATCGAGGAAAGGCACCTGAAGCATTTCAGTAGGGCTGGGAAGTCTGGGTGAGGGGGGAGGACGCCTTGGGGTGGCTACGGATGATGTAGAAGAGGATGAGGATGAGGAAGAGCTGCTGTTTTGTTTGGTGAGGCGGCACTTCTTCTTTTTGTGGCTCATGCGGCCTGCGGAGCAAGGGCTGTTCAGCCTGACTCTGCCACTCTTTCTGCTGCTGCTCCGGCTGCTGGTGCGCACTTCACTGTGATCCAGACTGCATTTAGGTAGTCGCAGAGCGGATTTCACCTACACAAATAAGTATTTTAAAAATGTTTGTAAGTACAGACATCCTTTGTGGTTGTTATTAAGAAATTTTCCTTAGGCTTTGCATCAAATCAAATTTATATTATATCAACCAAATTAAAGGGATATATTGTAATATATATTTTGGACACAAGTGAGCACACAAGTTGCCAGATAACTGCTGTATTATAAAAGTAAAGATTTTTTTCCTTGCCCATTTTTCCTGCTTTTTACATATCAATCAACTTCAAGAACTGACTCACTTGCCTCCATGACACAATAAAACATAATCAATAATCAATGATTTTTACTTAACCTGTCAGTGCTGTAAATGTTATGGCTGATTTGTATATAACAATGAATAGTATTCTTTTGTGAAATTCTACATTTTCACATTTAAAACATGTCACACCCTCCATGCGTAGCCCAACTAGGCACCATAAAGTTTCCACAGGTTACATTTTGGCCCTACATATGAAAGTCAGTGATGGCTCCAGAAGGGGTTTAAACATAGCCCCATATAGGTTGTACACTGTACAAGGGACCTAGATAGGACCCATGTTAAATTAAGGTAAGTTCTAAAAAAGTTTTTAAAGTTAAGTCAGTTCACTCTGTGGCCATCTTGGCAATGTGGCTGAGCTTATTTCCCCACGTGCCACATTTTATAACTTATGAACAGTTTATGTTTGGCTCAACAATGCACAACATGAACTTGTTTTCTTTGCATTCTTTGCAAATGTTGTCTGTATAACTGATTCAGAAACTGTGAAGTGGTCTCTTAATTTTTTCCAGAGCTGTATATGTACATGCACACTCAGATCACATGCCCACCTGGAACCTGCCTACACAATATTTCACCCTTTTGAGCCCCAAGTTTGAATATTAGGGGCAAGGGCTCACCTTCTGTCTTTCTACAGAGGCCAGAAATTCTAGGTCCGTCTTGTCCGAAATGCCGCCGTGAACAATAAGGACTTTGTTGTCTATGATTGTGGCAATTGGGAGAAGGCTGAATACATCCTGCAGTAGCTGAAGAATCTCTCTTCCATGCGTCTGAAATTTTACACAAGATCACCATCAGACGCAGCTCAAGTAATGCCCACCAGGTGGCAGTAAGACACAAAAATATATAACATTTGGGGCAGTTCTTATGTATTCCAATACACACAAACAGCCTATAAAGAATCTAAAAAGAGTGTCCTTAATTGCAAAATGACGTGTAAATACATAACAAAATGTACCTTATACTTTTGCATAACCTCTTTTGTGAAGCCATATCTGAAAGATAACAAATGGGCACATTTTAAAAGGATCCCAAGAACCATACATGGGAGTCAATTCTGAATCAGTTCAGAAAGGCTACCTCAGGTTCATGATGTGATCTTCATGATTTCCTCTGTTCAGATGCATATGGTCTGGGTACAAAAGCAGAAAAGCAAACAGGATAATGATAATCTCGATGGACTTCTTTCCCCTGTCCACAAAGTCTCCGTTGAATATGTAGGGGTTCTCAGCAGATGGCAGACCGTTCTAGGGAATAAGAGAAAATTAAAAAACATAAAAAAAATTAAAAAAAATACAGTTGGTCAGTTAGACGAGAATATCACTACAATATTCTTTCTAGTAAATCTCTTTTGGAGAACTGGGTACTGCTATGCTGAACGCTACAGTATATTTTAGATGTGTCTGCTTGAGCTCATATTACATAATGTCTGTACATTAACAACAAAAGTGAGAACTGTCGTGAGAGACAATTTTCTTGTTGATTGATTAATACTATATATACTTAAGTCCTATGTGGATGGGAATCATTTGTGAATGAATTAAATAGGATAAGAAATTTGAATGTAAATGACTGAGATGGGAGGGGCTACTCGATTTATGCATTGCAGTTATTACTTTACATTACATTGTATTTAGCGGACACTTTTATCCAAAGCAACTAAATGATGAGATACATATGCAATAGGGGACATAAAAATCCAAGGCAAAAAGTAAAAACATTCAGCAGGACTAGAAGGAGGCTAGAAGGATCATATTGAGTTTGGATTGCTATCAAACTTGCTAACAAACATGATGATAACCAATGTTATAAGCCATTTGCATGCATGACTTCCTGAGGAGTCTTTTGGCATGGACATCTGTACTTCTGAAATACCAGGAAAACTAATTTCCCATAGTTTCTGACAGAAGATTTACCACCATGTCAATCTGAACAGGATTAAAATAGCCTGAGCTTGTTTTATGGCTTGTTTTACAGAAGGTAAAAATCACTGCTACATTTGTACAGGACTAAAATGTAAGAAACCCAGGTAATTATTACTTTACTATACCACCATAGCTTAGAGTATTCCTTTCTAAATAAAACTTTACATGTTATGGGGGCGATACTATATACATATACTCCAGCATTTCTGATGAAAAGCTAAAAAGCTATTACCTTATAGAATATAAGCAGCAAATCGTCCAGTCTTCCATGTAGGTCACCTGCATGATTGAACAAACAAACAGGAGTTTGCATACTTGAAAAGCGTTGTTCAAGCATACTCCTAGAGATCAAGTATCAGGGATAGAATCTTATGGATATTTTTTTATTAAATTAACTTTAATTCTCTATTCCACTAGATACAGTTGAAAACCTGAAATGTACCTCATCAATTTTCAGTCCTCAAAGACCTCAAATAATGCAAAGAAAACAAGTACATATTCATAAAGTTTTAAGAGTTCAGAAATCAATATTTGCTGGGATAACCCTGTTTTTTCATCTTGGCATGTTCTCCTCCACCAGTCTTACACACTGCTTTTGGATAACTTTATGCCACTCCTGGTGCACAAATCCAAGCAGTTCAGCTTGGTTTGATGGCTTGTTATCATCCATCTTCCTCTTGATTATATTCGAGAGCTGAATGTCAGTAATCTTAATAAACACATTTAATTATATGTTTAAAAGTTCTATCAAAAAGCATGTAAACAGGTTCAAAATTCAATTTACCAAACTGGCATGGATATTAAGCAAAAACTGGAACTGCAGATTATCAAACTGGTCAGCAACATAAATAAAGTCATACCATGAACTATACCCTATATATATATATATATATATATATATATATATATATATATAGGGTATATATATGTGTGTGTGCAATCTAATATAGATTATATGTTAGCATAGCATTTCTCGATATAAACTCAATATAAAAACTATTTTGGCAGGTCTAGACTCGAACGACTAGAACGATTCCTTTAATTTAACACATTTTATCCAGCTAATGAAGACATTCAGCCATATAATTAAACACTGTTAAATAAAACACCTCCAAAAGCAGCCAAAGCATCACTGTTCATAATGAATACATTAATTAGCATCTGATTTTAATCTGATTTAAAATCATTTCATTCTGGGCTTCATTATGTGTGTCTGCTCAAAAAATACAAGCCATTTGTGTTTACAGTAATCAGATGCAACATTTCCATGTAGGAATTCTGCCATTAATGATGTCTTGTGCTTTAATTTGATCTGAAGCACTATTGGGGCTGACAGATTGCAGATTCTCAGATGAGGAGCTCATTGAGGTGCAATGAAGTGCTTCATAAAGCACCGAATAAATACACACTTCTTCATTCAGGAAGTACTTCACTTATGCATGCATTTGGAATATGAAACCTCCTAATAACATAGCAGAAACCGTACTAAAAAATATAAAAAAACAAAACAAAACAAAACCAAAACACACAAAACAGTAATTTATAAACTATGGGGTGCCTCCTAATAAAGCAAGCAAATCAAAATGATGTGTTCTTACCACAGATTGTGATCTCTTTGGCATAGGATGAGGACAGGTAAATAACATTTGGCATCTGTTTTAAGAACTTCTGTGTCTCGTGGAGTAACTGCAATACATATTTTGCATGGAGAGTCTAGAGAGGAGAAACAGAAAGGATGACACTCATTTATATGCTTTGAGGTCCAACTTTAAGGTTCAACTTAAATATCCAATGGTTTAAAATTAGGGTTGCCATAAAGATTTAAGAAAAATATATAATAACAGCGCTAATAATCTACATGCTCTACGAAGAAGAGATTAATTTTTATAGTCACAAAGCACACTTAAATGAAAGGTTGGGGTCTTTTATTGTCAAATATCCTGTTTTTAAAAACTCATAATACATAAGAAAACTACTTCTCTCAGACTAACTCTAATAACACAACTAGCATTTTAAACATAAAATGTACCGCTCTGGGAAAATAAGAGACCACTTATAATTAAGAGTTTGATTTTACCAAATTATATGTCTGAATTTTAGTCCACGATGGCATAAGGTCACCCAAAAGCAGTGTGTAAGACTGGTGGAGGAGAACATGCCAAGATGCATGAAAACTGGGATTAAAATCCAGTGGTATTCTACCAAATATTGATTTCTAAACTTAAAAAACTTTATGAATATGAACTTGTTTTCTTTGCATTATTTCAGGTCTGAAAGCTCTGCATCTTTTTTGTTATTTCAGCCATTTCTCATGGTCTGTAAATAAATGCTCTAAGTGACAATATTTGTATTTGGAATTTGGCAGAAATGTTTTCAATAGTTTATAGAATAAAACAACAATGTTTATTTTATTCAAACATAAACTATAAAAAGCAAAATCTTTAAAAGTGATTCAGAAACTGAAGTGCTCTCTTAATTTTTTTCAGAGCTGTATTTATATATTTTTGCTTTATTTATAAGTTTAGTCCATTTTTATTGTTGCCATTAATATAAGACATATTCCTTTTACAATTTAATGTATTCAGTTAACAATGCATTAACACTGCACAACCCTTAATTAAGCAAATTGAAGTAAACTGCATGCACTGACCCTTGGGGAACACCACAGCTAAAATGTTTATAAGGGCTTGCTGTTTCACTACAGCTGGCAATGCCTTCATGGGATTTAGTTGGTGAACTAAAGAGCGTGGCCTTGGCCGCAGCCCTGGCCGTGGCCATAGCCACTGTTGTGCTATGGCAATCTCTTGGTTAAAGTTACAGTGTGTTGTACCTGCTGTTCCTTGAAGGCACTGAGCAGGACGTTGGTATCAGTGACGCTCAAGGGGAAGGAGAGGCGAGGTCCACTGTATGACTCTGGCACTACGATCTGCTCGTACTTAGACTGCCTGACTTCATCCACCACAGGGTCCACTGGTGAGTCCAGCAGGTGAGAGATCAGGTCTGGGGAGAAAAGGCACACTGAGACCCTAAAGAGGTGACTGCAGGGGTAAATGTAACCGTATAGGGTTAACACTTGTTAAATTCTTCAGGAATGCATTCAATGCCTCAGGTACACTGCAGTTTACTGTATGTTGATATGAGTCTTATATACTATTCTTGACAATATACTGCATAATATGCAAACTGAAGAAACCAATAGGCCAACTGAGAACATGGCCAATTAATAAATCAATAAATAAAACAATACATAAAATTCTGTTCTGGACACAAAAATGTGCATAGTTTACTAAGCTTTACTGAGCTGATCAATGGTGTACTCTGTGCTATAATCTAAACACTTGATTAACCACGACATATTATTACTAGACATGTCACAATAACAATTTCTGTTTGGAGAATATTTCCAAGGATTTATTACAATATACAATGAATTATTGTAATTGTAAAACAATTTTACTGATAATGATTTAACTACACCTGTTTAAAGAGCAGCAAATTGTATTGCTAAGAATATGCTGGCATTTGAAGTGACACTGATAATAGTGTAGTGTGGTAGAGGTCTAGCAGACTAGATCATTTTGTACTGTATTATAATATCTCACGGAAGAGAGAGAGAGAGAGAGCGCGAGTGGTTGAGAGACAGAGCAAACGAGAGAGAAGAAGAGACTGCAAAAATGAGAGCGTGAGAGAGACAGTGTGAGCATCTAAGAGATTTCAGGGCAGTGGCGGTGTGTGGACAGTGTGAATGCTCCGTGTTTGCTTGCATGCTTTCTGCTTGTTGTTTGTACCATGCTGTGTGCACTCTCCACATTTGGCACGTTTCATGTAAAGTATCGAAAACAGACCTCAATTTTTTGTGGACATTTTGGTACCCGGTAGTACCGAGAGATTTCGATTTGAGCCTTTTTGGTATTGAATTTCGATACCCAGCCCTATGCCTAATACCAATCCACTTGGCATTTTTCTTCTGTCCCTGCACTGTTTTATCCTGTGTTATGTATTTCTACACTTACCATATTATATTTTTTATTGTACATATTGTATATAGATGTTCTGTGAGAGAATTACGTAAGATGTGGGACATTGTTTTATCATTTTCTTCACATTATGAGCACCATACCTGTCAAGTCTCCCGTTTTGGCCGGGAAACTACCGTATTTTACTCCTCTTTCCCGCCGTCCTCCCGTATTAGTATTTTCCCGTAAATTTCCCGTATTTTATTAAAATAAAAAAATATATATTATTGAGGATACAGGGCACTGACCGCTCTGTGTCTCTTAACCAATCGTGGAGCCGGTTCAAGGAGAAAGTTCAGGAGAAACAGCCAATCAGCTTGCAAGGAGGGTCAGTGTGGGGAAGCCCCGCCCTCCTCGCTGTGAGTTCAGGCAGCTAGTTGGAGCTGCTGATGTTAAAACATACATGCAGCGATTTTTCTAAAAGAAAGGTAACGGTAGTCTAATCATGGAAACTGTGATGAGATTTTTCTGATAGCTGCTTAAAAATACTCTGAAATAAAACACACAGATTAAACCTTTTAAAATAAAAAAAAATTACAGCTTGTGACTCAGTTTAACTAGAAATGTGGAGAGGACCAACATTAACTGAACTGATCAGGGGTGGAGTGATCAAAAGGAAGAAGTATTAATTAAAAATTATTGTGTAGGCCCCTTAGGAATAATTTTTACTGATGGAATATATCTGGTCCATGTCCTTTTAGTAAAAGCTCATAATACCATTTTTAGGTCACCAACAGTCATTTTGCAGAATTTGTGCACTCTTTGTTCAATTTTAAATCCATTAAATAAATAAAAAATATATCATATAAAAGAGTGCATTTATTACAAAAGACATGAAATCTTAAATAAAAAAAAAGATATAGAAAAGGGTTTTTAATTTGGCTGTATTAAAAGAATGACATATGTAGGAATGTCCACAACATGTTCAGATTCTGATAACCTACTTGTAGTGTGTAAGTGGTTCACATGTGGTTATTTTAGATTTTTTGTAAACCTGTTTTAAAATGTAAGAGATACTGAACCTTCGTTGGGCTGGTGGGACGGCTTTAAGCGGACAGAGGAAAATATCCCTTATTTTTAAATCTAAAACTTGACAGGTATGATGAGCACACAGTTTAGACCTTGCTCTTATCAGGCATCACTCTGCCTCTCATACAGCTGTTACACAGAGCTAATGCAGCACCCTTCAGTCTGAATAGCTTCCATTCATGCATTGGGATTTATAGAGAGCAACTCTATTGTGCCATTCTTCAAATGTAAATTTGCAGTGATTGTTGCAAATCTATTCAATAGGGAGCCAAAACCAAAACATTGTTTGCAGCTGTTTCCTATTAAATCAGAAAGAAAGGACACTCCTGCATCAAGCTTTGAGAGTCCGCATACTGAGATTGCAGCTGAAGGACTAGAAGGAAAGAAATTAAGAAAATATTAATATAAGGCAGTATCACAATATTATGTTTTGCAATACTGTACTGATTCTCAAAAACATAACCATTTTTTAAGTAATAGGTTACATGTAAATATTGGTGTCAGACAGGAGCTTATTTTGTGCTGTGTTTAAACATGACCACTAGATAGCACTAAATAGTGTTGTACTGTTCAGATCACACCGTTCTAATTGCATAGAAAATGTCATTTTTTATTAACTTAGATTTGATGAATACCAAACAAATAACCAAATAATCTTATTATTTTTCCTAAAAACTTGATTAATAAATTATACAGCTCTGGAAAAAAAAAGATCACTTCAGTTTCTGAATTTGTTTCTCTAATTTCGCTATTTATAGATACATGTTTGAGTAAAATGAACATTGCTGTTTTATTTTACAAACTAGACATTTCTTCCAAATAAAAATATTGTAATTTAGAGCATTTATTTGCAGAAAATGAGAAATGGTTGAAATAACAAAAAAGCAGAGATTGCAGACCTCAAATAATGCAAAGAAAACATGTTCATATTTATAAAGTTTTAGGAGTTCAGTTCAGAAATCAATATTTGGTGGAATAACCCTGTTTTTTAATTACAGTTTTCATGCATCTTGGCATGCTCTCCTTCACCAGTCTTATACACTGATTTTGGATAACTTTATGCCACTCCTGGTGCAAATATTCAAGCAGTTCAGCTTAGTTTGAGGGCTTGTGATCACCCATGTTCCTATTGATTATATTCCAAAGTTTTTTTAATTTGGTAAAATAAAAAAAATGTATCATTTTTAAGTGGTCTCTAATTTGTTTTTCCAGAGCTGTATATTGCCAATATATCACTTTGCTTACAGTATTGTAATATACTGAATTGTATCCCCTGTGTTGCGATACGTGACTTATTCTAGGTCTAGTTCTTGTCAATATACAGCCCTATGAACCAAAATATTATAAGCTGGCTGCAAATACAAGTAAATGTAGTCACTTATATTTTAAATTCCCTGAAAGCAAAAGTATTCCATGACACCCTAGACAATGGATACAATATCTTGTAGTCTTAAAAGTTAAGCCTTCACCACATGCGAAGGACATGAGCATATAAAAATATGTTTGCTTTTAGACTTTGACAGTGGAAGAAAGCGTATACTATGGAACACTTTAGCTCATGTATATCACACTGTAGATGAAGAAGATGCAATGCACTGAGGCCACTGGTTCTCTATATTTTTTGTCAGTTTTTTTTTTTTTTTTTTTTTACAACACTCAAGTCAGAATTCCTCTGGTTTCTCCTGCAGGTTCTTCTACGTTTTCTCCATCTCTGTTTGAAGCAAGCTGGAGCTAATTGTCTGCTGTAATCCTCTGCCTGCATGTGGAGGCTGCCTGCTGCATTTCTGGCACAATCCACAATACCAGAGCTCAAAATGGGATCTCCTTGGGTTGCTAAGCAACTGTGTTTCTCCATAGTATTTTTTAATCATTTAAAAGGATAGGTGCATGATGGTCAAAAGGAGGCCTGACTGTTTGATATGAGAGGAAATGGAGCTAATGGCATTGGTTTGCTTTGTGTGCATGTGGGGGGAAAGGGGGAAGCCTAAGACAAGAGCAGAAGGTAGAATTTTAATATGGCAGATCAGAGAACATCAAACACCTCACTGTGATGTAAACAAAAAGGGTTTTAGCATTTATGGAAATTTTTCCACAAACATACTGATATATGACACGGGTCAGCATATCAGAATAGCACATGTAAAAATGAGCTGAATAAAGCACATTGTCAGACTATGGTAAACTATGATGTTCTGCCCTTTCTGCTCGACTTTAATGCAGTGATCTGACAGAAGCTCCCTAAAATGAACCGCAATAACTGACAGATACTGTAAACAGTGTTTATCTCTCATAACTCTTGACTAATTCTTGAAAGTTTGTTGTACTTTTATTTGCCTACAAATTACACAGAATTTCTAAGAGAGAGTCGCACAGATGTCAGATGTTATTTTCCTGAAATCCTAGGCTAGTCAAATGTCTTCATTTAAAATGCATATATTAACCGAATTCCATATTTGACCATAATTTAACCAAAGGCTTTATTTGTACATTTTAAAAAACTATATAAAAAATAAAAACACATAGCCCTTCATTTTAGATACCTTTTTAGTTAGTTTTATCTTTTCATATTTTATACATATTATGAAGCCTACAATAACGAATTAGTCACAATGCTATCTGATGGACTGGCAAACCATTTTTCAAGGCTTAAAAACAGACCAATGGCAGTATGCTGGTTAGTGTTAGATAGGGCTAGTTAGTCCTATATCGTTAATGATTAACACTGGAGGATTACCCCACAACACAAGTGTGGCACCTGCCTGCTACATAGGCGCAGACCAGTCTGAGTGCCTGTAGGCACAGATAAGTCTGCACTGGATCTATTGTACTGCTCTTTACCTATAAGAAGTACTAAATCTGCAGCAGATACATCTCGCAAATGAAATGACGTGGTAAAACATCTGCCCTGTAAAGGTACGTGAGCAGGCCATTTACGGGAACAGTACTGTTATTTCACTCTGTATTTTGTTTATTGTCAATGTTATTTTGAGTTTGTGCACTGCTGTGTGTCCATGTGTGCCACCACACATATCGGAGTAGATTTATTCACATGCACCGTCGCTATTTAAATGATGCAAGCGGAAGGCATGAAAGTAGACTGTTGGCGGGGTGTAAGATAGGCCCATAATATTTTTGCTCATTGTTGCTTCATAATACCTGGTCCATTTCCATTGAGCTGTGTGAAGTTATCCAACATGAAGCTGAAGAAACTGGAGAGCTATACAGAAAAAGAAAATACAGAATTTTAAAACTCAGCAATGATTTAGTACAGTCATACAGTATACAGTGACATGCTAAAAGCAATGGCACAGAACATTGTATCGTGTCCCATGACGTTTGCCAATGCACTGTCCACTGGGGGTGGTATCACTTCTATGGCGTAATTCTGGTATGCATGTGACACTGTGGTTTGAGGAACGCTATAAACCCATGCACATAAAGAAATAACTAAGACGTCTCTCTCTAGCTCAGATAATTCACTTTGCTTTGTTTTGAGTATGCTGCCCAATGTTCAACTTATCTCAAGACAACAAGACCTTACAACTTATACAGGCATTTACATGACCATGACTTTTGGCATGTCAGTGTATCCTGCAGGAATGTTTAAATAGGTAACACAACTTTTAACATAGAGCAGTACATACAGCAGCGCCACACCGTTTATTTAAGGTTACCTGCAGCTGATCCTGCTCCCCTGCATACTCTATAGACTGAAAGATGTTCCAGGTGTATCGTCTCCTCATCTCCAATCGTGCGACGTAACGCCTGTACCATCGCTGGATAAGGATGGCTGCTTTCATTGCTACACGTGTAGAACACAAACAATGTAAGTGGATCACAGAACAGATAAACAGACAATTAATCACCTCCAGTACTTGACATGTTATTGAATAAATCAATAATTAATTTCATCCTTTAGTAATAAATGCTAAATTGACTGGCACTAACTTAAAAACATACAGATGTTAACTGTTTAATTAACCTTAATCAAATCAAATCAAATCAAATTAAAAATTAATTAACCTTAATGCACTATATATTGCAGATCCGGCAATATTTTTTTCTGTTTAGAAATACCCGGTCAGATTCTCAAAATACTTATGGCAGTCATAATTTACTTGGGTGATTCTAAATTTGTTTGGCTTCAGTCTTGGTTGCTCATGTGATTCTTTAGGCACCATAGTCTCAGTGTTGGCCATATATGTGGATGTTATTGTAGAGGTCCAACTCAGGATCAGGCCTACCAGCATAAGAAAATGATTTTTTTTTGCATTTTTAATTCAGCAACAGTACAGCAGTACTCTTATTGACTGTACACAGCGCTAAAATCAACTAAAAAGACTTTAAAACTTGCAGAGACGCAGAGAACACAATCTGTATATGGCCTAACACTGGTTTTGACTAGTAGTAAACCTGAAAACGTTTTTTTTAACTGCACAGTTAACTACATGTAAAAAAGGCTGTTTACCCTCACAGCCACATTAATGTGGTCTGACTCTGGGCCACATTTAGCATTATCAACTTGATTATGGCCAAAAATGAGACATGCTGTTTTGTAGCTAATAAATAGAATCGATTCATATTTGTGGCCTTAACCACATTAATTTAATTAGTCAAATTACTGTTTTAATGATTTTTTTCAAAATGGGAGAAAATTGCTATTGATGACAAGCTGCATGACTGCCACTATGATTGGGAGATTGCTGGTTTAAATCCTTAAACCAGCAATCTCCCAATCATAGTGGCAGTGCTTTAGACCACTGGACCACTTGAAGCCCCCCGACCTCTAGATTACCGGTAATAACATGATTTAGATGTCCATTTCCAACAACCACATTTGGCCCATTTGTGGTAACTGCATGTGGCCCCAGATGGGGCCCAGGTTCGGGTCACATTAATGTTGCTATATGGCTAGACTGGCCTTTAACCATGCATTATGTACCACGTATTGATTCCTCACTCACTTCCCATTGGCTGTATGCATAATGAAACATTATATGTCATTTGTCATTTTAAGAGAGCCTAACACTGATTTTAACATTCCCGCTTGGAGCAAGGGGAAGGTCACTTGCTGCTAACAGAACAGTACAAGGTCACGAGGACTCCTATGCCAGTTGTCATTAGTAACGTCCACAAAGCTTTGAAAATCTGATCCTGGATCTGGCCCTGGTTTTAAAAGGCCTAGATAATGCAATCTTCAAACACACCTGCGTTAGTTAGGATAAGCACACTCAAAGCTTCCAAAACACAGTGGAGCGCAGAAGCTCTACTAAAAATAGATGATGTCTCTGGAGATCAGAATCATGGCAGCTAGTTAAGGTAGTGGAATAGCTGAGACGGCAAAGGTGAAGAAAGGACAAGGGAAAGAGGTGGAGTCATCTAATACTACAATAGTATAGTAGAATCCTCACATGTGCAAAGCTCCAGTCATAACCTACTCACAGGGGCATTCATCCCAGGATGAATTCTCTGAAGCCTACTTCTAAATTTAATTATTTAAAATAAAGAATATACAGCTCTGGAAAAAATTAAGAGACTACTTCAATTTCTGAATCAGTTTTTCTGATTTTGCTATTTAAAGGTTTATGTTTGAGTAAAAAGATCATTGTTGTTTTATTCGATAAACTACGGACAAAATGTCTCCAAAATTCCAAATAAAGATTTTGTCATTTAGAGCATTTGCCATCCATCCATCTTATTCCAGAGGTTTTCAATTTTGGTAAAATCAAAGAAACTCATTGTTTATAAATGGTCTCTTTTTTTTTCCAGAGCTATATATATATTTTGCATTAAAGGCATCACTTTAGACAATGTTGACTGTCACAATGTGTGAGTTTCCAGCTGAAAAACATTAGCTGTACAGGGCTAGCTTAGTGTTCACATTAATTTGTTTATCAAAAAAATGTCAGCCTTTCTCTGTGTAAATTTCATGTGATGAAATGTTTCGAGAGAAGTTGCACAACTGGCCAAGAAATTACAGACCAACTGACCAATTATTTGACAAATGGCTTATGCAATATTTAAAAAAAGGTGTATTGCTATATTTGTCTGAATTCTATAAATTGAAGTTAAAAGTCTACAATTCAATCATATCTTGATGATACAGTGATAAATACAGTGCACTGATGTACAAAGCCAACAATACAAAAACCTGTCAATGACAATAAACTTCAGGAACCAACTTTAATTATTATCAAAGTATCTATTATTAAAAAAACACGCATTTACTAAACTTTACTGAGCTGACTGGAACTTTGTTATAGCAAGCAGAACAAAGCCATTCCTGAAAAAGGTCCACTTCAATCAGTGTTTCTTCCAGTTTATCTCTCTTTTTTTGATATGCAATCTGAGTGCATTTAACGTAGAACTTGTGAAAGACTTCAGTAAGGGTCCATCACATTAGAAAAATGTTACAGACCTACCTACATTGTAAAAGTTAAAATACAGCTCATTTATTCTCTCTTTAAAATGTATATGCTTATTTCATACATAACAGACATATTCTATGCATTTTTACACTGGCATGACTGTTAAACACTACATCCACTTGAGTTAACTACATCAAAGATGTCACTATCGTGCTGATGTAAAAATACAAAAAAGGCAGTGGTGTAGAGAGCTGTTAATTGTGTGCACAAGTTTACAGTAAAGAGGAAGCTGTACGTTTCTTTTCCGAGAGTTTCTCAAATAATTGTATTTATTATAAATATAGACAAGTTCCTCATTTATTGTTGAACATTAATGAGCCTTTAGTAAATGACATGTACGTGACTGTTAATATAATATTACTAGAAATTAAGCAAAATCTGAATGAAGTGGACCATTAAATAATGGGGACTTTCACAGATTTTTCAAATTGTCTGCAGATTTTGACTGTTGAAACTCATGGTGTTGAACAAAGCCGTTTAGAGTGATAAAATGGTATTTACAAATTTGGGTACTGATTTGCCTCATATTACACTGTATATGTCTGTCCACCATAAATGGGTTTTAAAAACAACACTGGAAAATAAAAATAAAAAAATATATGATTCGGGTTATGCAGCGAGCGTTGCTCTACCTGTTTTCCCAATGTACACTGAACAATTAGCAGTATTTACAAAGATCAAAGAGGCAAAAACAGCAATTACAGAGATGTTTTTTCTCTATTACAGGTATTATCCTGGATCAGTAATTTAATGTAAGTAATGTCCCTACAACAGCACATTTCACATTAAACTACTTTAAATGACCTTAACGACTTTGTTTAAATATTAGATTTAGAATTCTGCAGACATCATGAAAAAACTAAATACATATGGAATTCTCCTTAAAGGCTTAAGGAAACATTTGAAAAGCTGCAAAAGCATTTTTAGCAGAGAAAGGATAGTGCTTGAGAACAGGTGCTAAAGAAAGCCAAAAACGCTACTGAAGGTTACAGGGCAGGGCTTACTCAGGGCAGGACTGGGCAGCCTTGCTGATACATCTGTGTAAGAAGGACGAGGAGGAAGTTCAGTCATTTCAGACAGAAACTCAGAAATACTTGGAAAACTGTGTAATTGCACCCAAGACACATGGAGGACAGCAGAGACAGCAATAAAAACAGCTTTGGCCCATCATATATCTTAAAGTATAATAAAGTATATGGAACAAAGGAGTATTTGAGAGAAATAAGCAAGTATTGAAATATAGAAAATGTACTCTGGTTCAATAAACAGGTATCAAGTCAAATTAAGTAATGATGACTTTGGACAATTAAACTCATCAGTCATCAGTCCAGCATCAACTCACCTACTTCCGAAGGCCTTCCTTGGTTTTCAATGGCTACTGAGGTGCCACAGCCCATGATGGCAACGTTAATATTTTCTGCCTGCACATGTGTCCTCACACTTTTACTCCTAGAGAAAAAAAAGAGATATTATGAGCCAGCTGATAAGGAACACTAGCTTTAGTTTATGCCAGTTTAATGATGCTGGCCTTGCAGATTGATTTTATTTTTTGTTATTAGTTTTATTAGATCAATTGTTTTATTTAACATATTCATTTAAAAAAGGTTTAAAGCTGTGAAGAGTCTATGTAAGAATTAAATGTGGAAGGTAAAAAAAGATAAAAACAAATTTCTCAGGAGACAATCTTCATTTTAGTGTTTGCATACAACAATGGTTGAATGCAACAATGCAAGGTATTTAAATGTTACATTTGTTTCTAAAGCTATAGTGGGGTGTGTAGTGTGTGTATATCAGTATCGGCAGATGTACACATGTGCAATAGGGGATATCTGCATTGCCCCAGAATTCCTATATCGGTGCATCCCTACCTGTTAGCACTAGCTAAAAAGCCTAAGCAGCTAACTACACTGTGTAATAGTTAAAGTACCAGTAAAAAGTTGACACATCTCTTCTCAATCAATGTGTTATTATTTTTTGGATGATTATTTACATTGTATGGTCACTATATTAAAGCTATAAAGGAACATAGGCAGAATTATTTTGTAAGCAACAAACCATATGATTAACTAACATTTTAAAATTATTAGCTTTGAGGACCAATTTGCACACTCTTGGTATTTTAATCAGTGTCTTCATGAGGTAGTCAACTGAAATAATTTTCTCAGCCTCTTGAAGGAGTTTCTGGAGGTGCATAATAGTTACTTTTTTGGCTTTTTTTGGCATTATTTATTTGTTGCGTTAAAAAAAGAACCGTAATTCTTTCCAAAAGTTAGAGACCACATTCCAATTATAGAAAAGATGTGGCAAGTTTTCATCACAAATAACATAAACGTAAAAATATTGCTCACAATCACAGTATTCAGTCATGAGAAAATTGAAAGGATAGATCTTTATTTGAGATACAGTACTTCTAAGGACTGAGAAAAACGTGTATTTTCAATAAGAAAATTCCAATGAAATTTACCTCTTAGAGACATTTGATATTTTGAGTGAAATGTCTGTCGAATAAATGTATTACAGGTAATACATGTATTAAATTATTACAGGACTTGCCTAGAAGGGAATGTTTTGGTTACTTAGCTAGGTTACTAGTTAGCTAATATTACAAATTTGCATTAGGTAGCTAAGCTAGTGTTAGCTTAGTAAACTTACCCAGATATCTTGTTATCTTGCGATATTTAGCTAACTTAGTTACAAATCTACTTAGTTAGCTAGTTAAGTTACCTAGGTTAACCCTACTAGTTGGTTACCTAGCCAGTTACCTAGCTTAGTTATCTAATTTGCTAGTTAGTGCGTTTTCTAACTAATTAGCTAACGTTAGTTAGGTTAGCTAACCTAACGCTAACTCGTTAGTCTAGCTAGTCTATAAACAGACGGTTAGCAGAAGTAAGGCTTAGTTAGCTTAGTTATCTAGTAAGCTAACTAGCTTAGTTATCTAATAGTTCGTTAGTTAGGCTATCTAACTAGTTCGTTAACTTGTAAAATTATACTATTTCGCTAGTTAACCATAGATAAGTTACCTAGTTAGCTAGTTATATTAGCTAGTTAGGTTAGCTAGCCTACGTTACGCTAACCAGTTAACTAACCGTGCTAGTTAGTCTATAAACTAGGCGCCTTTTTGAATAACTGACAGGATTATTATAGAGAACTCAATATCTTTAATACATAATACCTAAATGTATTTGAGGTAATTGTACACTCCTTTGTCTCCAACAGTAATAAATAACGTTTCAAACCGGTATTAAAGATATTAAACCTGGAGGCAGTAACAGTTAATAGCAGGACCTGTCTCTCTCCTCTCCCGCAGGATGTAAGCTCGGAGCGGGGACCGGCGGCCGTTAACTCAGCAAAAACGGATTAAAACGATAAATTACACATTAAACACAGGTATGAGATAAGGAAATCTGCATGAAATGAGCAGCAGGAGGAGGAAATGGAAGCTACATACCGTGTGAGGGAGACTCGATACAGCTGACTGGCCAGCGGACCGGCGGAGCGAAGGCTCTGTAGTTCGCGCGCGTGCAGCTGTTGGTGACGTTCAGTGTTTTCTATCCATATCCAACTCCTGAACTGAAGGAATCACCTGTTGAATCGACTCTCTTCACTGAATCGAAATAATTTCCACTCCAAATCCCAGGTCACAACGTGCTACCCTAGTGTACATGTCTGAAAAAAATGAGACCACTTAAATTTTTCTTTGACTTTACCAAATTAAAAAACTCTGAAATATAATTAAGAGGAAGAAGGATGATCACAAGCAATCAACCCAAGCGGAACTGCTTGATTTTTTTGCACCAGGAGTGGCATAAAGTTATCCAAAAGCAGTGTATAAGACTGGTGGAGTAGAAAATACCAAGATGCATGAAACTGTGATTTAAAAAACAGGGTTATTTCACCAAATATTGATTTTGAACTCCTAAAACTTTATAATATTAATTTGTTTCTTTGCATTATTTGAGGTCTGAAAGCTCTGCATCTTTTTGTTATTTCAGACATTTCTCTTTTTCTGCAAATAAATGCTCTAAATGACAATATTCGTAGTTTATAGAAACAAATAACAATGTTCATTTTACTCAAATATATACCTATAAATAGCAAAATCAGATAAACTGATTCAGAAACTTGAAAGTTGTCTCCTAATTTTTTCAGAGCTGTTGAGCATATAGAGTATATAGTTTTGATGTCTTTGATATTTTATATTTTACATAATTTATTTATATTTAACATATTTTATATTTATTTTATTATTATTATTAATTTAAAGAAAATAATGATAGTGACACCACAGGTTTTTTTCTAATATACTTTTTAGGGCTATCAACGGACTCCGGTCATATATCGATGGGTAGAATAACTGTACAAAACACTTGTTGTTTTTGAATCCGACATTTTTAAGTTCAGGATCTGAAGATTGTTTAGTAAAAAAAGTAAAAGACAGACAATCCTTTCGTTTCCAAAAGAAGAAAAGCTGTACAATAAGAGCATTCTCTTTCAATTACATTTTATGGATGCAGAATGAAGCTTGATTTCCTATTTTCTTGTGCTTTATTGTGTGCAGCTTAGTTAACCATTATTATAGGTCGACATTTATTGTGGAAAATCGGACGCTGGATTCACTCAGACTGGGAGCCAGAAAGAATCGATTCCCCAAACTGAACTGATTCGGGATTCCCAGTTGCTTCCATGGCGACGTTTTCCATGCACTGAAGGACCAGTTTGTCTGTGACTAAAGAGTAAACAGCAGCTAATGGCAGGCTGTTTGCTTGTTGTTGACGTTTATTGTGATGAATCGTCTCGTTCTGAACGAGTTTACATGCCGAATCATTCAGTGTGTCCGCTGCAGCTTTCAGGACTGAGTGGTGTGGGCACGAGCTGATTCCCAGTGGAAGATATAATACACAGCAGTAAATAACAGAGTGGTGTGGCACTTTTAATACACACACGTGATGAATCTCTTCTGTATGGAAGCCCATTCCCTGCCCTTAAAAAAAAAGTAATAAAAAACTAATAATCCAGCACTCCACTTTATTCCTTTTTTTTTTAAAGTAAATTGCTTTCTCGGTTTTGAAATGCTCTCAATTTTATATTTAAACTTAAAATGTAGCTAATTAAAATCTAAAATTATAATATAGTACCTTAAAATAATTGAACTCAGTTCAGGTACAAGCACTAGTTATTTTGAGTAGGGAAAACAAATGCGTAGATTAAACTGTGGTAGCTGAAGTATCCCCAGGTGGAACATCTGTAAATATAAACAAAAAATGTGCTTAACTTCTTAGACCAGGGTTTTTCCAATCGTGGCATGCCATTGTCCTGCAAATATGGCATTTTCTTCCACCAAAACTTTAAAAATGTGTTTCTAAAGCAAGCAATTATCTAAAATGTGCTATGAAAGAGGGCTCCAGGACCAGCTTTGAGCAACATTGCTTTAAAGCCCACACTACAGGACTCAAATGCCCAATCCAATTTCTCTTTTGTACCCCTTCTCCTTGAAACAGTGTTACATCTTCCCCTAAGTATTTGGACAATCCTTCTTGCACCAAAAACAAATGCATAGCAGTGGAGCTCTAAATTCAACAACCAGTTAATTTTGGGGCTTAGTATTTCTTCAGAAAAAGAACAGTGGTGCAGTAATCATTGTCCATACCCTAACTACTTTCACACTTTTTTTTAATATTGTTTCCATTCCACCTTAAATGTCATCTGTTGCAACATTTAAGGTAGAACAGAAATGAACCTAGACCAAACCAGTAGCAATTTTTACACTTAAGACAAAAAAAAAGCTAAAACATTGAAGAAAGTAATTTTAACAAGCAAAAAAACTAAATTTGAGAGTTTTAGTTACTTACCCTCTGTTGTGATTGTGCCGATAGAACAGGCAAAGATCATTTTAAAAAGCACCTGTAACACCTTTTGAAATCCAGCTTGTCAACTGTTGGACCATTTAAGGGTGCAACAGGCATGAACGAACTAGAACAAACTAGTGAGTTCGTACTAAGCACTTATTTTGATAGGGATAGGGTTTATTTTGATTGAGAGCTGTAATTCACACTTTTCTTCATTCTGCCTTTAACGCTGCAGCCTCAATCATCTGTTGCACTATTTAAGGTGGAACAGGAATGAACAAACTAGTAGCAATTTCTATTCATTTGGAGAAAAATTACCATAAAACATTAACACCACATTGAACTAAGAAAAAGTATTTTAACAAAGAAAAACATACATTTGAGAGTTTCTTTGGTCTTTTACACTTTGATTGTGCCCCAGAAAAATCAGTTTAAAGAGTTTGTGCCACTACCCAATTACCCCACATTCACATATAAAAACAACCAGAGTTTAAAAAACACGTTTATTTTAATACAATTAAATATTTACATATTAGAAATTGGTTTTAAAAGCGTCCCCCACCCCTCCTCAGGTCATGCCCCGGCCATAAGCGTCGCACTGCGCCTGCGCCTCAGCTGCTCCAGCGCGGCCACCACCTCCCGCTGGGTGATCACAGGCCGGCGGTTGAGGGCGGAGAGGCGGGCGGCCTCCTGGCTCACTCTCCGCAGCAGGAACGGGGTCGGGCCGCGGAGCGTCCTCTGCACCACCGCGGCGTCAGTACTCTGGGTCTGGGGGAAACACAGAGCAGCTGTATAAACTGCAGCAGCCCTGAACTCCTCCTGATAAAAAAACAGGGACCCGGACTCAGAGCCAGGCTTACCTCTCTCCGGAACCGGTAAATGAACGCAGCATGAGCGCGGAGCCGGGCCTTCCCTCTGCTCAGCGCGGCGGACTTCTTCACCTGAGGACGCGGGGCTTTCATAATGACAGAAACTACGGCAGATTCTCCTGAGCTTCTTTTAAAGCCGAAACAATCAGTGGCGGTAATGACTGAGCAGACCTGACCAATTATACCCCTTAACCTCCGCCTGATCCACTAACCAATCAGGAGCTGCCCTCAATACAAAAAAATTGACTTAAAACGAGACAATATACACTAGTGCGTTTCAAAAAATGTTAAATATCATTAAAAAGTTACTTTATTTCAGTGATTCAATTCAATACATAACTCAAATGAAAATTATAATAATATATAAGCCCAATTGGTACTTTTGGCAGTGTGGGCAGTGTGCCAAGTCCTGCTGGAAAATGAAATCCTCATCTCCATAATCGTTATCAGCAGAGGCAAGCATGAAGTGCTGTAAGATTTTCCAGAAAAACCCTGCACTTATTTTGGACTTGATATAACACAGTGGATCAACACCAGCAGATAACATGATTCACCAACCATCACTGGAACAACATTTGGAAATCAAGTGACCAGAGTCTGGATAAAGAGTAAAGAATGTGCAAAGTTAGCTACTAATACTTACCTATTTATTTACGTTTTTTATTTGTGATTTAGATGTGTCCATACTGAGATATCTGTGTTTCTGATGAGTTCTGACACTGTGTCTAGAGATAGAAAGTCTGTTTATAAATGTTTCCACTGGTTGATGTTAATGTTATAAATGTATATGCGTATATTAAGCTTAAAAAATCTGCCAGTGGGCTAAGCACATTTTTCTTAGTAAGAGTTCAAAAAATAAACAACCAATCCCACTCTCAAAATGTAGGTAGGTTGTTGAACTTTAGTGCACCACTGCTATGACATCAGCCTGGTAGGGTTGCGAACAGGTTCATGACGAGTTGTCCCAAATTAGGGGGAGGATTACACACGAAAACAAGGAATAGGGGTACAAATTAGAAATGTGATTGGGCTGTAAGGTCCATATTTTCAGCTCTTTACATTGAAGTGCTTTGTTTTTGTAGTAGAAGCATTAAAAATGGCTGATGCAAAGTTTGTTTCCATTTGCTTATTGAGCAAACGGATTTAGCAGAGGGATGAACTTGTTATGGATAAAATGATAAATAGCATTGTTCTACAATACATGTTTTATTAGATTTGTAATTTGTATCCAAACATTTGACCTGTATAGTATATCATTAATTTTTCTTTAAATCACCCAGCATAACATCAAACTCTGATTTAAAATGTTTTTTTTTTTTTAAGAATTATAAACACAGCAGCTGGAATAAAATTATTTTTATTTAGAGACATAAAATGTTAACACATTTAAACACCAGTTTTCTACTTAAACTAAAAAGGAAACCATTAAGAGGGTTAGATGGTTGTATTAGTTTTGTGTAACAATTCACAGTCAAAATACCGGGGTCTGTTAGCTATACACTGAAGTAGACATTAAAACAGGGAATCCCAATCTCTGTTTTGTGACCCCCATGCTCTGTATATTTTATCTTTTTCCCAAATCTAGTAGGCAAAACACAAAACCTCCAGAGCCAGGAATCCTTAGAACAGTTTTAGCACCCCTGCATGCCTGCTATACTATATATTTCGGCCAGACTTTTAAAGTTAGTCGGTTCCCTTTTGTGGCAGTACAAAGGCCAATAATCTGATAATCTGTCTAAATTAATTTGGGCCAAGGTGTACATTGATTTGAAGGGCTCAGGGGTGCTTAAAATGGCACTGTGAAATCTGGACATGACTTTTTCAGTTTAATAAATCAGTCTGATAGGCCTCCAGTTTCACATTACAAAACCACACAAGAGTTCACACAAGATGATTCACAAATGCATAGAAAAGCAGCATTACTGTATTAATACTGTATTTTTCCTAGTTCCAACCAAAGTAATGAAATTAAACCTCTGGCTTTTTTAAGTTAAGGTGCATGTCTGCAAATATTGTTATTAGAGATGCACCAAGATCTGGGCGAATACTGAATTTATGCAGGTTTGTTTTCCACATTTGGGGTATAAAAAGTAGGCTAATGCTGCTGACCTAGACTCAGCTGATTTTAACAATCACAGCATCTGGAATCCAGTCGAGTCAAGTGCCGCAGCTGTTGAAAATAAGCAAATTGTTATTTATACTTTTTTGTTGTATTTTTAATTGTTATTTGAAAATTCCTATATTGTTTTAGAGATGTACCAAATATCTATTAAGCGTAAAAAAGACAAAATAAACTTTATAGAACAGTCAAGTTTTTAATTATTTGGAATGTATGTAAGTGTAAAAAAAAGTTAAATTAATTAAAAACTGCAAAAATTCAGCTTTACCCAAAGATTTTCCTTTCAGTACATCCCTAATTTATTTTTATCCTGGGTAAACATGGCTCCTATAAAAATAAATACATGGATATACACACAAAAATAAATAAGAAATCTAAAACTAATTACCATTATTCAGTAATATACAACATCATGTTCAGTCTTTTTAAAGTCACAACCAACTTACCACCATTTCTAGACTTCTTCAAATCTGTCTTACTGTATATGCTTTCAGAAAGATTTAACTTATGTATTTTTAACAAATAAGGAATGACCAAAGATCCTGAGACATATCCCAAGAGGAAAATGAAATATGATACTATACTACTAAAGACATCAAAAGGGCAGAAAAAATATAATTCAGAGAGTTAGAGAGGCACCTGGGTGGTGCAGGGTGAGAAAAAGAGGTTAATAAAAGGATCAAGTGGGTCATTACAGGATGTGCCACATCAGGTACATTTGTTCATGCAGAGCAGCAGCTCCATCCGGATGGCGATGCGAGTATGCCAACCCAGAGGAATCAGGCGGATGTAGCGGGCCACAATTGGAGGGCGGAGCAGGTTCTGGACCGAGGATGTACGGTCAGAGTTTCCATAAAACACCTGTGAGGAAAAGGCAAGACAAGACACACAGTTAGTCTGTACTGTTGAACTGTGGTACTGGAAGAAGTTAAGCACAGTTTGATGGTTTGCCTGTTCATACATTTGAATTAAGCCTGTGTATTAGTTATGGAGTAAATTTTGAGCTAAAAGTTTTACAAAAAAATACAAACATCTGCAATCAAAATTTTAAGACTCAAAACGAAAATTTCTATGTTGTAAATACAAACGAGGAAAAAAAACATAGCAACATTTTAATATTCATTATTTTTACAGTTAATTAGAAAATTATTTAGTTAGGATTTTGCCAGTCTTTGCTTTTATTTTTGTGTTTCTGTGAATTTTTGTGGATTTTGCTTTTAGTTTTCAGGGGTGGGTGTGACTTAGACGAAGGCCTTTCCATTGGTAGGTCACAGACAGGGTTCAGTGTACCTGTCATTCCAAAATCAGGTGACCAATGGAGATTTAAGAGGAAAAACACCTTCTAAGCCCCACCCACTTGTGAAAACTGTGCCAAAAAAAAAGCAAAAAAGTGATGAAGAAGCAAAAGAGAGATTCCAGAGACAAGTTTTTAGCAGAATCAAATTCAGAATCAAAGATAACTTAATTAAATACAAATGTTTTCTTAAATGACTGTAAAATTATTGACAATTTTAAAAGAATGTGAAAATTTAGAAAAAGCTTTGGAACCAACCAGTAAACCCACAGAATAGAACGTGACATAAACAAGGTAAAATCTAAGCTTTTTAAACTTTAAAATTACACAATGAACACATATTAGCTTGAAGATGAAGATTTTTTTTATCTTCAGTTTCAGTGTCGCACCTAAAGTGTTTTGTCAACATCTCACTGGTGCTGCATTGAACACTGCTCACTTATTTCCAGTACCATGGTCTGTTTGCACTCATGCACAGACTGAGAAATCTGAGAATACTTCAGTTAAGAGTAAATATGGACGGAGAAATACTGTTACTGAGCTTCGATTTAGGCCTCTTTATTTGATTTCTTAATCATATTTTTAGACCTAAGGAATCAGAGAATGCTGTTTACATGACTACGGAATAATCAGATAAATGCAGTAATCCGATTATGAACTGATTTTTAAGTGCATCTAAACACACTGTTAGGCAACATGCGGCTTAAACTATTAAGTAATATTAGACCAGACTAAACTAGTTGAGAATTAGGTCATCGTAATCCAAATTTGGGCTAATTCTGTAGTGTCTAATTGTACAGTATTCTGCTAAATTTATATAAGCTGGTACTTTCACTCACCCTGTTATTGCCAGTCTGGTCTTTGTAGTAGATCCAGTTGAGCTTCTCGTTGGTGCGGTACTGTACACTGTACTTGGTAATCCACTCATCCGCATCACAGCGCCCTTGGGTCAGGATGCCAGACACCACTTTCACCTCCTTCAGGTCGATCTGCAGCCATTGGCTGGTGTCCTGGAATTTAGACAGCCAGGCACATCTACAGGAAGAGAGCAAGAGAAGAGAGAGAGTGTGAGTGAGAGAGTGTCAATGTTTTCATTAGTGCATTAACTAGAGACCTTCATAATGACTGTAACAAGAACCAGAGAATCAGCTGAGCTCAACTGAAGCAACATGATTTGTATAGAAGAACCTCCTTGTTTATAATTGTACTATTAGCCTTTGCATGTAGCAGAATAAGTGTAACAGTTAATTTTTTTCTGTATATAAATAGTTACTCTATAGTTCCAGTACATACAGGAATCACTGTATCACAAGTAATTTTTTTTTACTTTTTTGTACTGCTGCCCATGAACAACACCGGTTGTTTGTTGTCTTCCATTGTTTTTTTATTTAATTTAATTTTTTTTACATTTTCTTCACAGTCTACACAGCCAATTACCCAACCCACCTATTAGGACTGTGATGCCCCAACACCAGGAGGGTGAAGACTAGCACATGCCCCCTCTGATACATGTGAAGTCAGCAGCCGCCTCTTTTCGAGCTGCTGCCGATGCAGCATTGCCGAGTAGCATCAAAGTGCGCTTGGAGGAAAGTGCAGGGACTCGGTTCTGATACATCAGCTCACAGACGCCTTGTGCTGTAGACATCACCCTTTACAGTGATGTGGGGAGAAAGCAGGGCTAATTGTGCTCTCTCAGGGCTCCGGAAGTTGATGGCAAGCTACATGAACAGGATTCGAATTCTCCTGATCATAGTGGCAGCGCTTAGCCCACTGGATCGCTCAGAACCGTCTTCTATTGTTTAATTGGAGATGATAGCCTGACTCAACATCCTGTAATTGGTCTAAAATTCTGAACCACCAATCACCGTACACACAGTACAAACAAACTGGACCATGGTTCAGTTGATTCAGACCTAGATCACCTCTATTGTCCAGACCATTTTGGGCAAACTTGGTTCACATCTGCTAATTTGGTTTGAAACTAACTGAAATAAAACAAGAAGTCAATGTAATTGTTTACTGCACGGTAGTATTTTTTATACAAAGGTTTTCTTAAGTATTTCCATTTTTGTGACACCAAAACAATTAAAATCTAAATGACTTTTTTTATTTCATGTCATGCTTAACCAATTATGCAAAATCCAAAAAATGGAAAAATGGTAAATTTTGATGTATGTGTACATAAAAACATAACATGTCAAATGAAGGACGTAAGCACCCAATGATGGTACAGTGAATATTTGGTTTTAACCTTGTTTAATGGAAAATATAGATGCAGTCATTTTTAAATCTATAGCATGTTTTTATAATAACTATATTTAAATGTGTTAATAAAAAACAAATAAATATTAAACTTGTTTGCAAAAAAACATTTTAGCCACTTGGTTCATGTAGAAACTGTTTGCCTTCAGTATTTTGTGTTTATGATCATTTGTGTCAAAAAGTGTTTTTTCACCTACAATGAGTTTACACAAATAATGATAGGGCATTTAAAGTCACAGTAAATCATGATATTTTTACTGTCAAAACTTACAAAAAGTACATTTGAAGGTAAATGTTATAGTACTTTTACTCAAGTGTAGTTCTAAAGTGATTATTTCTACTTTTACTTGAGCAATAGTTAACTTTCAGTATCTCTACCGTTGAATTCTCTACGAGTTAAAATTTTATTACCATTAAGCAAGTACTTTTTGTGTAAACAAGGGCCCTAGTCGTTGCCAGGCCATAACTGTACACTGCCTGAAACAAAACTGGCAAAACCTGGGGATCTGTAGGAAACATGGCCCAGTTTATTGTGATCCACTCACCCAAATCCCTGGTTGTTGAGTCTGGCCTTGCCGGGAGTCCAGGAGGAGAACCAGCCAGTGTACTGGTCTTCGTTAGAGCAGCTGATCTGATCTTCAGTGACGGATCCAGCCTCAAAGCCCATTGGCCAGTGATATGGGCAATCTGGAGGAGAAATAAATTCATCAGTAAATGCATAGGGTGAACGTTTACCCTGTTAAAACAAGCTACGTGGGATGAACCACTAGCTGATAGCGCCCTGGGTTACCAGAACACTCAGGGTTCCCTTGGTGTAGCTTTGTCGAGCAGCATTTACTAGTGCTAAGTGCTGCTAACCGTGATTAGCACTTCTGCTTATCTGCTAAACCGCTGTTGAAAATACCGGAAATCTAAGCTCACTGTAAATAAACGTAAGAGCTTTACTCACACAAATAAACAGTTTTCAGGAAAGAAATCTGTGTAGATTAACATTTATTTTTTTGTTTTTTAAGGATTACAGTTTTGTTTACTTATGCGCTTCCACCAGCTTCCCCATTAGATGGAAAGCATGACGAGACCCTTGTTCCTTACTATTGTCGCTTAATATGTGCCTTATAATCCGGTGTGCCTTATGTATGAAAATAGTCCAGAAAATAGATAATTATTAAAAGTGCGCCTTACAGGAGCGCCGAGTGGTCCAGCGGTCTAAAGCGGGAGGTCGCAGGTTCGAACCCCTGCTCATGCAGCTTTGCCATCAGCTGCTGGCGCTCAGAGGAAGCACAATTGGCGCTCTCTCTCCACATCACTCCTAGGGTGATGTCTGCAGCACAGGGCGTCTGTGAGCTGATGTACAGGAACCGAGTCGATGCGCTTTCCTCCGAGCGCGCTGGCTACTCAGCAATGCTGCATCAGCACCAGCTGGAAAAGAAGTGGTGGCTGACTTCACATGTATCGGAGGAATCATGTGCTAGTCTTCACCCTCCTGGTGTGTGTTTGGGCATTACTAGTGATATGGGTGGTCCTAGTGAGTGGGTTGCGTAATTGGCTCTGTTAAATTGGGGAGAAAATGGGAAAAAAGTGCGCCTTATAATCCGGTGCGCCTTATAGTGCAAAAAAAATTACGGTGAAATCCATTACAAGCTTCTGATAACATATGGAAAACATATTAAATTAATTTTACATGCTTTAAATATCTGTGTTCAAATCTGTGACACAATATTCATTGTGTCTTCTATTATGATTCCTGTCCAGTGAAAAATGTCTCCAAAACAGCAACTTTACAGGTGAAAAAATTAAAACCATAATTACATTTTTAAAAGGTTATTTCAGGTCATTTTGGAAAATTTCTTTTGGTCCATTTACCAAGAATTTTTGAACACAATATAAGGGACAGTTTGGGACCAAAAATTTACGAAAATGGGCGCAAAGATCAAATGGCACAGTCTCAAATTGATCAAACAACTATAACTTTCTATACATTGAACAACACAGGTGAGTAAAGAAGTCCAGCACAAAGAAAAACATGTTGACCTGTTAAAGGACACCATGTTTACCACCAGTCTGCTTATCCTCCTGTTTGGAGTGGCCCTCATTCCTCTTTGGCACGTGTTTCTGAAAAGCCACTACACCATTCCAGCTCACAGTAAGCTGTTTTTTTCCTGCCCTAAAGCAACAAAAGATTACAAACTTCACAATCCAACTAAAGGCAGCCATGATAGCGTGACTTGTGGAAGACAATACCGCAGAACCAGGGAGGTCTATTTACGCAGTTTCGCTTTTGGGGAAAAGCAAACACCACTAAGCTTCTGTCTCCAGCTCTGTAATACCAGTAGCATCCTCAAGCTCATCTCCATCCTAAAAGCTTAGTTCTAATGCTCCATTTTCACAAGAGCTCAGAGACCATTAAGACTAAAGTTCGACAGATGGTTGCTGTCCCAACTTAAGCTGCATGTTCACTAAACTAGCTCTGCCAATGTTTTTTTTTCAGAAACAACCACATAGAATAATCCCAATGGCTTTAGAAGTGGGCACTTGAAAAAATTAACATTGTTCAGTGACATTGTCAGTTCAGCCAGTTCAAATCCTTTTCAAACATTGTATTCTCGATATAATGTATAACTGTGATTTATTTTTCATCTAGCTATTCATCTTTTTTTTCGTTTGTGTTGGAAAGGATTTTCTCTTATATAGTAGCCTTTCTGGTAAAGTACTGTGTCTGCATAGCCTTTCCAGCGTGATTATTAAGCACTAAACAATTTTTTTTTGCCAATTGACATTATTTGTCTGAAAATTGCACTTAAAAAAGCATTTTTCAATAACCAACCTTTCCATTTTAATGTTTCCTTGTAAATGGTTTTGTTTTTAGCAGCACAGGTAAGCCCATACGCACCCACTACTGAGGTAAACGTCCGACTTAAACTGCACTTTTCAGATAGCTAGTTAGCCAAATGTTTGATTAGAATAGCACTGCTAAGGTAAATTCATGTTCAGAATAGCACTGCTGAGTGAGGTACATTCATGTTTAGAATAGCACTGCTGGATGAGGTAAATTCATATTTAGAATAGCACTGCTTAGTAAGGTAAATTCCTAATCAGAATAGCACTGCTGCGTGAGGAACATTCATGATTAAAATAGCACTACTGAATGAGGTAAATTCATGTTTAGAATAGCACTGCCGAGTGAGGTAAATTCATGATTAGAATAGCACTGCTGAGTGAGGTAAATTCATGTTTAGAAAAGCACCACTAAGTGAGGTAAATTCATGTATAGAATAGCAATGCTGAGTGAGGTAAATTTATATTTAGAATAGCAATGCTGAGGTAAATTCATGAATAGAATTGCAATGTTGAGTTAAATGTATTGTATTTTGATGGTTTGTTTGCTGGGATTTAAAAAAAATAAATAAGAATTCAAATGCATTTAGAGTATACAATCTATTTAACAGTGAAAAAAAGCAAATTTAATAAAAACCTGCAGAAACACTTTTCAAATTCAGTATTTAGATTTTTTTTTTTCAGTTTTGTCCGAAAACCTTTATTGCAACTCTATACATCACAAAATAAATCTATACATTTTAGCTATTTATTTTTAATGCTTGCAGCAATGTTTCTAACGGTGTTCACGTAGCATTGAACTGGCTTAACTGGACTTACATGAGCACGGGACTCCACTCAGTCACCAGTTATATATACCTGCTGGCTTTGGCACCGTGCTTCCAGGAGGGTTATTCTGAGTTGTGTAATCTGTGCATTATATTCCATGCCCTACTAATCAGATTATGTGTCCCTTGGTCTCTGCCATCCTCATTTCTTTTCCCAGTCTTTATTTACTCTTGCAGACTGTCTGATTTCTGTATTTCTCCCTAATTTTTCTGTCTTTTTTCACTTTCTGTTTTTCTGATCTCTCTCTCTCTCTCAGCAGAAATAGAGCGTAGCTGCCTGCTGGCTGTAAAGCGGCGGGTGGCCACGGTGCCACACACAGCCCAGGTGAAGCTGCTACAGAATGATTAATGACTTTCCAGTCCACTGCGGGTGAGGTGCCTGTCCCAGAGCAGTCCCATTCTCTCTCTCTCTCCCTCTTTCTCTCTCTCTCTTTCTCTTGTTCCCTCATTCCCCTTAACACCTTACAAACTGTTTCCCAAGGGCAACAACTTGGAACAGGTTCACCAAAAAGGAGCAGCTCCGCCAAAGAAACCCATCCATCTCCGTTATCAATGTCAGAGACTCAGGCTGTATCTTTGTTAGTAACAAAAACTCTGCAGATTTGCGATTGGAGCCATTTTCTATTCCCATGTCCAAAGATCCTCTTGGGTTTTTAGAATCTGTGCCTCAAATCAATTATATATGTAAAGTATAACGCTCATAAGGGATGCACTAAATATTTGGCAACAAAAGTTATATAGCCAGAAATGGCAAAAAAAAAAAAAAAAAAAACGATAACTGAAAAGATCAATTTTCTTTTTTTTTCAGCTGAAAGTTACAAGCTGTACAGGGCTAGGACAGTTAAATTAGCTGAGCTAACTTAGCCATTGCACATGCTTGCTTACCAAAACACTGTCTGTCTTAAAAATAAAATCACATGTGAATTAAGTAGTTTAACTGAGATAAATGTATAATTACAATAGCATTTCTGATCAAAATGCATAATAAGAACAGCACTACTGAAGTAATTGTGTGAGTAAAATAGCATGACGGAGGTACATTTATGATTAGATTTATGCTACCTAAGTAAACCCATGATTAGAATAGCATTACTGAGATAAATGTTTGATTAGCATAGCACTACTGAAGAAAATTCATGGTTAATTAGTACTGCTGAGGTACACAATTAGAATAGCAAAATTCACGATTAGAATTGCACTGTATTGCATATGTATTATTAGATTAGTACTACTGAGGAAAATTCATGATTAGAATTGCACTGCTAAGGGTACATTCATGATTAGAAAAGGATAACTAAGCAAAAAAATATTGATTAGAATAGCACTGCTAATGTACATTCATGATTAGAATTGCACTGCTGAGGTAAATTCATGATTAGATTAGTACTATCGAGGTACATTCATGATTAGAATAGAATTACTGAGGTACATTTGGGAGTAAAATAGCTTTAGTGAGGAAAATGTATGATTAGATTACACCTACAAATTAATGATTTGAATATCACTACTAAAGCAAATTCACAATTAGGTTAGTACTAAAAAGATTTTCATTTTGGTGCATTTCTACAATTTTAAAGAACAACTAAAATTTCATGGCTCCGACTCACCAATATAAAGATACTATTCTAAAACATGAAAAAAAAAGATTTTTAAAAGAAAAGAAGTTCAAGTCTCTTCTCTCTCACCTGGCATGCATCCCAGTCCACGGCCCCAACTAGAACTAGCGGTGATGGAGCTGAACTCGGTGGGCGACTCTTCTCCATCGCAGTTACATTTGCAAGCTTTCCCGGTCCAGCTTTCATTGTCCTCTACTCCCTAAATGTGAGAGAGAAGGATGATCAACACGCTGAACCATCGCAATGTTGGATCACTTCAAAATTGCTTTAATTTCTTTCTCATTTGTGCCATGATGGAAAACTCTTGAATGGTCGGAAAAATGGAAGAAAAATATTGCAACCCACCTCCTGCTGGGAATGAACTCCAATATAAACTGGAAGCAGAATAAAAAAGAAAAAAAAAAAGCACAAAGAATGAAGTAGTTTTGTAATTTTAATTAGAAGTAAATAAATTAATAAATAAATACATACAGTAACACAGAATAAAACACCAGTCCAGCCTTTTATAGAAAACAAAAGTGCCTGGGCCCCTGAAGGCAAAAGGCCCCCTACCTTCGCTGATCAGCAGCAGGGTGAGGAACAAAGCATGCATGCTCCTGTACTCCATCTTGCCTTGCCTTGGACTGGTGGACCACCCCAATGGTGAAGGGACTGGATTACTATAATCCACCCAGCCCTAATGGCCTTATCTAATACCCTTTATCTCCACAGAGCTCCTCCCTCAGCTGCTGAAGGCCAGCTCATATGGCTGTTCATATCACGGTCCGACCTTGTCCCATCGTGAACAGTGAACAGACCCCACCTCTCAAATTCAAGTCAGGCCTGTAACCCCTGCGACCCAATTAATGGTCCAGTGAATGCAATTAACTCACCTCAACCTTGTCCAGCATTCTCATGGTGCCATGCCCCAATATAGGTTTTATGGAAGCAGACAGTTTGGTATACCTTCACTTCTTTGTATCTGATTTATACATTTATGTTTGAATTTCATTTTAACACATATTCTTTACATGTGCAAAATTCCAAAAAAAAAAAAATAAAAATTTAATGTGAACATGTGCTTTGTGAACTGTAATAAAAAGGAAGGGGGGAACACATTTTTATCACTAATCACAGGAAATCTGATGCTTGAAAATATCAAAAACGAGATTGTGGTTTAAATGCGATTAAAATCAATCAGTATGGATGTGGCTTAGTTTCATCAAATGTTCTTGTGTATTTTATATCACTGACCACACAACAAACCATGACCTCATCAATCCAGAGTGACATAAGTATAAAAGAGCAAAAGGGTTAGTTACTGATGCCGGTTGTACAGGGTGCACATGCATTCAAAGAAAACTCAGGAAATCCTAGGAGAAACCGTCATGCATTCTGTGAGGAAGCTCAGGCCTGGGTCCTATAGAACCTTTAACAGGACAATGATCCTATGCATACCTCCAGGGTCCACCAAGGCTTGGTTTCAGAAGAAGTCCTGGAAGATTTTGTAGTGGTTGTCAGAATCACATATTTACATACAGTACCAGTCTAAAGTTTAGACACACCTTCTCATCCAATGTTTTTCTTTCTACATTATAGATTAATAATACAGACATGAAATCAATTAAGGGACATGTTTGAAATTATGTAATAAACAGTGTGCAATCCCCTGATCTAAACCTGGTCAACTAAGATGATGATTTGGGATGAGCTGGAGCTTCACAGCATGAAGGAAAAGCAGCAACTATTGTTCAGCACCTCCAGGAACTCCTTCAATTAGCTGAAAAAACTATTCCAGGTGACTTTAGCTGATGAAAACACTGAGATTAAAATACCAAGAGTGTGCAGATCTGCCCTAAAAGATAAATGTGTAAAGTATAAAATATATTCTTGTTGGTTTAACACTTTTTTGTACACAGAATAATTCTGCATGTGTTCCTGCAAAGCTTTAATAAAGTCTTCAGAAAATAAAGAGAAAAAATGAATCAGAAGAGATGTGTCCAAACTTTAGGCAGGTACTATATATATATACGTTTATTTCTGGTGCTGCCTGGCCTAAAAAAAAACTTTACCTGGATTTAAGTAAGTAAATGATGTGGGGTTGCTGTAGTTGGTCAGGTCTAGGTTCAGCAATGGTATGTGCTGAAAGAATGAGGTCAGCTGAGTATACTGAATATAGACCAGTTTATTCCATCAATGGATTTTTTTCTTCCCTGCTGACACAGACATATTCCAAGATGACAAAACCAGGATTCATGGGGCTGGAATTGTGAAAGGGTGGTTCATAAAAACACATAACAAGCAGAGGCGGTTTTCGGGAGGACATCATTTTTATTCTTCATTGATTACAGGGCAATATACATTATAAATGCTGTTTGTGTCAGACATGCTTAGACTTGAAACAAACACAGTCAGGATGCCAAATCTTCCATGGGCCCTGGAGAAGCCTGGACCCTGTAGGCCTACACAGGAATCAGGACGAGGACAGAGTGTATATGGAGTGCAAATGGGATTGCTAACGGAATCAATGTTGTCAATGTGGTGCTGAAGAGGACACTGTTTGCTGAACATGACATGGAAATGAACGGAAAAGATGAGGCAGGGGCGGTCGGGCCTGAGCCGTTTTCTCCTAGTTTCAACTACTGAATCTGAGAGGGGTCAGCAACAACTCTATTTCTTAAATAATTGGCTACCTTGTATCAACCCTGTTCACACTTGGCATTAGCATCCGTTTTGGGTGATCCAATCATAAGAATTATAAGATTTCTTGAGGTATCATTTCTGCTGGAGGCGGACCAGTTTCAGTAAGTAAGTACATTTTTACACCTGTAGTTCATTTCTATGGTCTGGATCAGTTGATGAGTTCTTTAACTTGTAGCGTTTTTTTCTCTGTTTGGTTTAGTTTCACACAGGTATACACCTAAACGCACCAAAATGGGCACCAGTAAACCACGTGAGCATGTTGTCTCCTCTGATGGGTCAGAGCTTTTTAGTGCAGGAGCAAGAAAGTAAATATAGCAAGAAGATTCTGTGTTCTAGCGTGTATATCTGTGTAGTATAAAGCTGCTTTAACACTGAAAATTTGCTGCTGCGCTTTTGAACACAGTGTTGTCAATGGGACGTGCAGCACAGACGTACACAGTGCAGTGAGCAGTGAACGCAGCATACACTGCCCTTGTAAACAGCATGGAGCAGACAGCATTTTTTCCATAGCTGTGGTAATTAGCGTTATCTGGCTAATATATATCAGATTAAACTGCGTCAAGCAGTTTAGCTCCAATAAAAGGAGTATTTTTGATAGCTGGGTCGCATCAAGACTGGAACACATTGTCGGCACAAGTAAACCGCTCCAGATTTCATTTGGGACCGGACCGAGACCACCTGCACTAGTTGATTTCGCTACGGTTGTTTTGATCTGCACACAAGTGCGATTACTGTTTTCACACATCTTTCCGCACTAAGGGTACAAATGAACCAGATTTACTTTTAACCAAAACAAATAGTTCTGGTGTGAGAACACCTTAAGAGTCCTTAACCCAAATCAAACTGTGGCAGCTAGTGTCGCTTGATCCCCAGCCAACAGGATTGCCATTATTAATTAACTTGTTGTTGTAGCATTCTCAGCTAACTCTGTCAGACGGTGGCTGGTGTATTCTCGCGTTTGTAAGTATTAACGCGTTGCCATTCACACTACAATAATACTATGGTCACATGTGTCTGTGACCACCTCTGAACATGTTTTGAGTAATTGGATTATGCTGCCTTCTCGTTCACACCTGTACTTTTGTGCTCGGATCATCCAGGACGCATGTTAAAGCCAGGCATGAATATGGTCTATCGTTGTATGTGTAGCCTGAGGTCAACCACCCCAGAAGAACCTGCACGTTAGTTTGCATTATACACGAGTAAACATGGCCTGTGTTCTTTTGCTAAGAGCAGGGGAATTATTATTGGCTGGCATAGTCGACCGTATGCTACAAACACAATAGTGTACCACAGTACACTAGACCACACTGGAGCTTCCCTTTACTTCCTGATCCTCAGAATGCTTTCCTGGTTAGCTAGATGATGAGATGACCACAGGATCTATATAGTTTTAGACAAACAACTTCAGTATCTTCTGAGTTGGACCCCTGAGAGTCTCTTTCTATTCCACACGCCCACACACATACACACCCACACATCAACAACAGCCGCACACACCAGGACCTGCCAGACACACATACCCTTTGACGTGAGTTAAAAATTCATACACTAAATATTAAATACTGATGTCGTTCCAAATACATTCTAGTAGAATCCATAAAAAGTTAAAAGGGGGACTGGGAGGTATGGACTTGCAAATGTGCAAAGGAGAGATTTTAAAATGCGCCTGGACCCCTATAATCGCTGATAAACGTTTGGAAATGTCCTGGCTTATAGAGGAGCTTCCATGAAAAGTTGGCACAGAGGAATCAGATAAGTTCATAAGTATGAAGTGGACAAGGAAACAAAAACAAACCAACAAACAAAGAAACAAAAAAGAGTGGACACAAACTTTAATGGAAAGGGAAAAAAAAAGAAAAAGTGTGTTGGTCCCTATTTGTAGTAGCAGAACCAGACAGATTACATTCACAGATTCACATATATTTTTCCTCATTTAGTGAATAACTTCCCAGAAGGCATTTGGACATGCTGAGGCTAAGAGAGAACATTATTCAGTTTACAGTTGCTGCTCGAACTGTGAAATGGCAGGAATGGCAGTTGCTGTTGGACTTGAATTTGAACTTGAATACGTGGACGAGGCTGATTTTAAAGCCATCAGCCTTGCAGGTCAACAGCTTTAGGGGTCAACAGCTTTATGGGATGACCATTAGAACAAGGAAAAGCTCCCTTTTCCCTTAGGATATTAAAAATAGCTAATAACGAATAAAATGCACAAAGAGTCAGTTTGCATTGCGCAAATTATGAAAAATGTTCCCTCATAATTGCCATTGTTTACTTTCAGGCTTGTTGAGATGCTGGTGGAAGTATGAAAAGTCTACTGACCTGAGACCAAATTGCATAATTTATGTACGACTCCCCATTTCAAATTCTGGAGGAAGGTTCCCCCAGTTATTTATTTGAAGGACCCAGCAGGCATTTAGTGTGCGCTGCAATGTACTGGTACAACATAAGTGGATGAGAAACAGCAGTGCTGCTGGAGTTTTCAAACACTGTGTCCACTCATTGTCTTCTCTATTACACACTCCTACCTAGAGCTCCTCCACCTTGAAGATGTAAAGTCAGGTGACCTGTCGCAGCTGTTGGTGGACTAATCTCAGTTTAGCCGTGACACTGAGGTGTTTAAAACTCCAGCAGCACTGCTGTGTCTGATCCACTTTTACCAGAACATTGCAACACTCTCACTAACACTAAAGGCCAATTTATTTGCCAAGCAAATGCCATAAAATGTACCCAAGCTGTAAACTGTACTTTAATCATAATATGTTTAGCAATATGGAAATGTCCTGCTCACATTTTAAGCTTATCCTGCATTATGTATAGCTATTCCTGTCCAGCACAGAGCAGGGGAATACAACATTAAGGATCTGCTCAGATTTGGGTCAGGGTGGCAGGTTGTAAATCAGCATTCAGGGACAACGCATCCTTGCAGCCCGCCAGTCCTCAAACTGTTCAGCTCTGAAGGTGCCAATGACTGGCTAATGCAAAAATTACTTGGCATTGTGGTGGCACACGCTGCCAGTCTGCACTGTGCCAAGGCAGGTCATTGAGTTAATTCAATACAGAACAGAGAGATGCACAATCAGTACAGGCACAAAAAGAAGACACTGAGGAATGTAACTGAAATTAAGAATAAGCACAAGAAGCTACACGTATAATATTAAATAATAAAATGATTATTATATACCTGTAAAGAAAAATACAAAAAGTAAAACAAAACAAACTCACTTGTTATATTGAATGGCAGTTAGATAGCAGCGGACCTAAAATCACTACTACATAGGGCTAGATTTCAGCTCTTAAGATTTCAGGCCTGTTCACACATGGCATTAACATGTGTTTTGTATCTGGATTGTATATAGATGCACTTTGACCAGATTCTGTTTACACAAAATTAACTTTTTTCACATTTTCATTTTCGTCCTGTAAATAACTGTTGTCAGGATTGTCGAAAAAAAAAATAATGAATCAGTTTCTCTGATTTTGCTATTTCTAGGTATATGTTTGAGTAAAATGAACATTGTTGTTTTATTCTATAAACTACGGACAACATTTCTCCCAAATTCCAAATAAAAAATTGTCATTCAAAGCATTTATTTGCAGAAAATGAGAAATGGCTTAACTTTTTGACCTCAAATAATGAATAAAGTTTTGATTATATTTCAGAGGTTTCCAATGTGATAAAATCAAAGAAACTCATCATTTTTAAGTGGTTTCTTATTTTTGTATGATTTATGTATGAGCGAGAGAGAGTGAGCAGCTTCACCCCAGCTCCACTGTGCACGGGGCTACCGTAAAAGACGGTTTAGACACACATTAAAATTTCTGCACAGATTCAGCTTTGTCTTGCATTGCTTATATCTATTAACATTATTTACATATTTTTATTTTAAATATGTCACTATTATGACTACTATTATTATAATGATTTTTCATGAGCCTGATTTTTGGTGCCATCCTTGCACTTGGTGGTCTGAGACACACTTGAGCCATGTTACAGCAGTGTAAACACATACATTACTTCCAGACACATTTGACAACTGAAACTTCTCCCAGCAATTTGCGTATTCAGTTCTTGACTACCAAGTGTAAATGCATGTGGTTAAAATGTGACCAGGACACAATCCAGATACTATTCACAGTGGGTCACCAGGTGTAAACAGGGTCTGAGATTTGAATTCTAATAAATGCTTCTATATGGACTTTAACATGTGCAAGAAAGGTGCTTTCTAATGTAGCTCTGACTGTTGGTGAAAAAATGTGATGATAGAAGACAATGAATGTTGTGACGGCGTGGGCGGAAAAACAATGGAATGTAAACAGTATCAGTTTGTCTTGTGTTAAATTAAAATAACAAATAATATATGGTAGTGATTTCAATGTACAAAACCTTTACTGCACGTTTTCAACATCGCACATAACTCTCGCTGTCCTGATGACGCACAGTTTTTCATGAAGAAAAATCCACGTACAGTCCGGTTCGCTTGAAAGTGGTTAAGATAGACAGAAAGTTTTCATTGCTGTTTATAAAACACCATATCGGCACAAAACACTTGTGTGAAAATACCTGTTTAAAGTGCACCATTGAGAAACAATACTTCAAAAAGGAAACAAATATGTCTTCTTTAAATTAAGCGAAAAGAAGGAAAGAAAAAATATTAAGTTAACATTGTAAAATTGGAGCTTTAAAATGTTGAGAATGTAGTAATAAATAATTATAGTTTTCTTTCCCCATGATAACATAATATTGGTGTCAGAAGTTACATTCAAAGAAAAAAACATTTAGCAGTGAATTAAAAAAAAATTGTTGGAAGCCGATACTTTTAGTCAGTGTACGATGATTATGCTCACTTTTTACATTCACTCTCCTTTTCCCTTATATTCTAAATATCCATCTCATATACATCTATAGAACATTCTCTAAGCCAAATACTACAGTGTTATGTAATGTTAAAATAAATGTGCTGAGTACGATATAGAAATATAAATATGTTAACCTTTCTGTAGCTCGGATATTAAACAATTCTCCAGCTCAGTGTAAAAAAATTACATCAGTTCTTATACACCTTTAATAAAGCTGTGCTTTTTTATCTTCTGAATAACTTCCTATCACTACTACCTGATTGTGTATCTGAGGAAAATCGTCAGCATTCTCAACACTGAAAATCTAAACCACCAGTTAATCCTACACTTAAAGGTACTGCAGTGTTTTCCAACAAGTCTATACATATCTGTATCATACTGACACTGATCATTTTGACACTTCTATGGCGGAACTTAGAAAAGAACACTTTTTGTTAGCTCACAAGCTAACAGCAGCAGGAGTCACAGAGCTAGCTAGCTCACAAGCTAACAACAGCAGGAGTCGCAGAGCTAGTTAGCTCACAAGCTAACAGCAGCAGGAGTCACAGAGCTAGCTAGCTCACAAGCTAACAGCAGCAGGAGTCACAGAGCTAGCTAGCTCACAAGCTAACAGCAGCAGGAGTCACGGAGCTAGTTGGCTATCAAGCTAACAGCAGCAGGAGTCACAGAGCTAGCTTGCTCACAAGCTAACAGCAGCAGGAGTCACAGAGATATTTAGCTCACAAGCTAACAGCAGCAGGAGTCACGGAGCTAGTTAGCTCACAAGCTAACAGCAGCAGGAAGATTTACGGAGCTAGAGGACTATAGTTCTGACTGTTTTTAAAGCTGGATATGCAGAAGTTTTTGTTTATTTCCACCCTGAGCTCCACACTGCAGTTCTCTGTGAGCACATGAGAGCTCCTGGACTCCGTACTGGACGCACTGCGAAAGCCACAGCTCTGGATGACTAAAATTAAAAGCACATTGGTTAATCAGCGCACTGCTCACTCTGAGTGTTTATAACTATAAACACGGCCACCAGGCAGGACTGTTGACTACTGAAGACTTTTAAAGGCAATTGGAGGTTATCGGGGCAGAAATCAGTACAGAAAGCTTAGATTAAGTGCCACATTATAATGATAAGTTAGTTATATACATTTAACAGTAAATATGGGCTATTTTAGGAATAAGCTGACTCCTGTGAGGCAGTCGATGTTGGGATACCCATTACTGCATTATTTGCGTCTTATACAAATTCTGGCGTCTTTTAACTACTTACACATTTATCTCTCATGTAAAGCGTTTATTTTGGTCAGTAAAACTATTTTGTTCATTCACTCTCGTAAATTTCCAGTGTTTGCTTAGGTGTGGCTGCAATTAAGGGGAATCTGCACCAGGTTTGCCTGGCACCTGTGTGGCATTAATGTGGCATTAAGACCGGCACGAATTCGGTATCGGCAATCGCTTGATCGATATGAAAGGCGATCGGCAATCAAACTCTGCCCCAAAAACTCTGAACAGTGCATTTCTATCTGAATGGGTTTAAGAGTTTTCTGCTTCATCATACATTAGTGCCAGGAAACCTTAGAGAAAGTCAATTTAGGGAAGCTCAACATAACTCCAGCACAAAAAAGCAGCTTTTGTTGAGCACTCCCTTCAAGTCTGTCTCTTCTTAGCTCCTTAATTGTAATGCTGCATTTATGATTATGATAGGAGATGGATGAAGGAAGTGTACCGCCGCTCTCAGCAAAATGTTTCGCCAAGAGTTCAATTTGTCCATAGTTTGTTGCCAGTCACAGCAGTGGAATAAACTGGATGATAAATAAGAACTGAAGCTTGCAGCTAAAGTCAAACAAAAAAAACTGCATATGTTCGCCAAAGCACCAACTTACAAGAGAAAACAACACAAACAAACATTAGCAGGTACTTAAAATTTGCTAATGTTTTTTTTTAATATGGACTATTAACCAGCACACACGCTGGAAATGACACTGTAATTCCAATAATGCTATCACCAAGGCAAAAATGGCTGTAAACTTGCTGAATGGCTGTATCATTGTGATACTCCATTTATGTAAAATGACAAACTTTGCATTTTTACTGTAGACTGTTTTCACTTTCGGATACTTGTTCTGTATCTCCCAGCTTGTCCAGAAATGCATGTGTAAAGCATGTCATTAAGAAGTGGCTTAAAACTCAAATTATACCTCATGACTAAAGGTCTAAAGTAAAATTAGTTCTGTGGTAAAATTACATTACTCCATCTCCCCACCTAATTCTTTCCAAATAAATCCCATTTCAGATAAAATTTACAAAAATATCGATATTGTCCAATGAAAAACAAGTATCTTCATTTTTGTGGACTTTTAGTTACTACATAACTTGAACACACAAACTGCCCCTCATAATGTGTCAAAGTGGCTGTGTTGAATGAAACAATAGGAATTCCCTGAAATAAACTCTTTTTACATTGACGGTTGACGGACCATTGAAGGTTAAAGATTTTATCTCTATCCTGTAAAGTTGCCATTTTGGAGATACTTGTTTTTCATTGGACTGTACTCAACAACTGCCAAATAGCATCTATTTTGAGGCTCTTAAAGAGCCACAAAACCCTAAACCATATTTGTTTTTCATTAATAGCTGATATGTGTTTATCTGAAGTAATAAAAAAATACCTGCTTAAAATTTTCTAAACATTTCCTAACCTTTAAAAACACTATTACTGCCTTAATTTCTGCCTCTGCAGCGCCCTCTCAGGTCAACTCTGCTATAGGCGAGGATGACGTGTCTGTGGACTTTACTTTTTGTACGCAGACACAACATCACAATATGCAGATCAGTCAGTTTACAATACTACCCCTCTGCTGACGTTCAGCCATTTGCGTCTTGCCACTATCAGAGACACACTGCTGCTGTTGCAGTTCAGCCAATCAGCTCTCCCTTCTGCCCAGCCTCTAAACCCAAACATCACCCAGTGCCCCTCCCAAACTACCCCTCCAGGTTTTTAGCCTTTTTCTAATTTAGGCTAAGAGCAGAGTCAGCAAAAATCAGGTGGTTTATTGCCCTTTTAAATTCAAAATGTACTCAAAAATGTATTTTTTGGTACAGTGAAATGCTTTTAAACTGATCCGTCTAATCAATGGTATGATACAGACATGGCTGATACTGTAGTTTGGAAAAACACTAGAGTACTACTTTAAGACCTTAAAGAAAACACACACACTACATTCACGTGAACAGCTAGAACAGCTAGCTACCATCCTTAAGTTAAGCGTACAAAGTCATACTGGTACATTAGCTCCTTCTGGACCATCTGAGGTGGCCCCTGCATGGTGCTGCATGTGAATCAGCGCGTGGAGCCGAAGGCAAAGTCACACCTGCCATCAGCTGATGGGGTCTGGAATGAAGAGTCGTTTAGTGAATCCCTGGGGGGTTGCCCTGGGGTGGGGGTTGCCAGGTCACTCACCAGCCTGAAATACATTACTGACAGAGAACCTACATCTCCCTGTTCACTCACACACACACACTCGAACTGAACTAAGCCTGCAGGACTGAGCCCGTATTTTACCTGCTGGCTGCTCCTTCTACTGTACAATATCAGCCTCTCCAGCCAATCAGACTGTGGTTAATGTTTTGTTTTAGGGGACATACTCAAACCACTTGCAACCATCTTCTGCAACCATCTAAATCCAAGAAACCTAGAAATCTAAAGCCCTATCTGGACAAGATTAGTTTCTCAGGGGGGGTCCTGGGGTAATTTTCTCTTTTATTGGGGGGGTCCTCTGTGATTTTATTCCCATCCGGAACGACCATGTCCTCTGAGAAAATGACAGGCTGAATTATCTATTGTTTTTCACTGTGTGGTAATTTTAGCCCTGTCCAGATGCACATCTCTAAGTGTCGTCTCCTCGCGTTTAATAAAATAGCTACTTGTCCACTGCTACACCCCTAAATTACACTTTGGGTGCGCGTTTCCACGGAGATCCACGCAAACACAACGGCAGGTAGAAATGGAGGAGCCACTAAACGCCATGTCATGTGAACAAGAAAAAATTCACTGTTCCTATTGTTTTTTAAATTGCAGTCAGAATGAAAGCGTTTTATAACTGGTTAGATGTGTGAAATATTTTTCATAGACATCCCCCTGAGAAACTAATCCCATCCAGATAGGGCTGAAGAGATTAATTTCATGAGAAACAAAACCAATCAACATTGGGGATAATAATATTAATACTAATACTAATAATAATGCTCTCTGATAGTTTAGCTTAGCTAGTTAGCTGTGGTCAAGGAGAGTTAGATCATCCCAGGGTTTCAAACCTTAACCTGCAGAATGCTAGAGGTTAGAGGAATAAGAGGTCTACACCTCCAGATTGAGAATTTATAATTAATAATAGAACTAAATAATGTCCAATGAAATAAAACAATAATAATAATGATAATAATAATAATAAGATTAATAGTAATAATCCTAACAATATGTACTGTTTGTTACAACAATAAAATGCACTCTGTACAATGTAAATATTAAGACACTCATAATTAATTAAATAATCTCCATGAAATATAGAATTATTACACATAAGAGTATTTATACATTCTCTGGTGTATAAACTAAAGCTTTTACTATTCCACAGATTTCGTTTCCCCCACCAATAAATGTACAAATACGTAGATACATCTCATTATTGTCGATAAGATATCCAACGGAAAAACTCAGAACCCAGAAGTCATGAACGATAATACAAATTCTATCAAATGTGGATGCTTAAAAAACAAAAAAACAAACAAACAAAAAAATAAAATAAATCAAAAAACCCAAACTTTGCGACATGACTACTGCCACCTTCTGTCTGGTCAGAGGAGTAGCATGGCGTATCGCTGTGCGTGAGCGGTAGGTATGGTTTAGCATCCCCCCCCGGGTAGCCTGATGAAAAGAAGGGGATGGCCTGTTTCCCTACAAAGCCGTTTCTTTCAGGTCGTTAAGGTTTGGCATACGGGCGCGAGGGGGCCTGGCAAAGCCGATGCCGTTCTGCCCGCCTTTGCTGGCCATTTGGTCGGGGTAGGGGGCCCCTTCGGCACGGGTCAGAGCCGAGGCGTGCCAGGTGGACTCGATCTGCCCCGGCAGAGGGTAGTTGTGGGGCTTGCGGCTCTTGGTGTTGGGAGTGAGGCTACCCACCGGAAGCCCCCGGGCGTCAGGCATGTTCGGAGGTATTTTGGGGGGAGGGTTTGGAAGCGGCTGGAAGCGCAGTTCGGAGGAACGGTCCGGAGGAGGGGGAGGAGGCTGGCTTGCCGGAGAGGAAGAGGGAGGCGAGGAGAGATGCAGCAGCTTACGCAGAGACTTCAGAGGCTGGTTCTGAAATTAGACAGACAATCAAAAACATTCATGAGTTCCGATGCTGCACTTATATGATTACAAAGATTAAGCCAGAATATATATATATATATACAACATCTTTCCACAGTTGCATAAATTTTCCCCAGGATCTTGCATTGATGATGGAAGATTTGAACCACTGTCAAGTCTTCTCTTGCACATTCCAACTTTCAGTTGCAATCCCTTGAGTTTCCTTTGCATTGTATGTGTGAAAATGCTTTTACTTTCACTAATAATCATATCATGGAGTTCTAGTGTCAGTTTAAGTGATCACCTATCCCAATCATTCAACACTAAAGAACCCTGAGTGTTCCGTTATGCCAGGCTGGTACTAGCTAGTGGTTTGTCCCACAAAGCTTGTTGTAACACGGTAAATGCACAGGCTACAGTCCGATATACTCATCTCTGAATGGCAAAAGAGCTAGCGTGGTTAGTGGATAATGCTAATACTGCTCTAGCAGTGCTAGCCGGGGTTAGCAGCAGGCTACAAGCCGATAATACCTCTAAACTGAAAAAGAACTATTGCGGTAAACGGCTAATGCTAACACCATTTTTGGTCAGGCAGTAGTGTATTTTAGAATATTACCTACACGTACTATACAGGTTCCTCAATAATTACTGTATATAACATAAGTAGCATGACAGCATGAGGCTCTTGTGCTTTTTAGCTTGTGACAAAAGGATTAGAACACAATCAAGCATGAAAAGAAAATTAAACAGATACATTACTGTAGGACATAGTTCCAAATATTTTTTTTCTTGCTGTATCAAAAAATATATATCTGCTGGCTCCCGAGTGGCGCAATCCCAGTGATGCCACAGAGAGCAGTGGCCTAGATCTCTTGTGATGCTAGACAACGTGGGCGTCTGGCAGTTAGTGTTCTCCTTCAAGCGAGGTGAGCTGTCTAATGACGCCTTAATGGCAGTTTAAAAAAAAGAAGAAAAGATGTTGTTGGCTGGACTCCTCTATCTTGGAGGAAGCATGTGCTAGCCTTCAAACTCCCAGAGCTGGTGCCTAGCACTGACTAGGCATGACCAAGGAACTAGAAATAGGGATAGAAATTAGAAATAAATTATAATATATGTATATATATTATTCAGTTTCTGAATCAGTTTCTCTGATTTAGCTTTTTATAGACATATGCTTCAGGAAAATGAACATTGTTGTTTTATTCTATAAACTATAGACAAAATGTTTACCAAATTCCAAATATTGTCATTTAGAGCATTTATTTGAGTTTAGAAATCAATATTTGGTGGAATAACTCTGGTTTTTAATCACAGTTTTCATGTATCTTGGCATGTTCTTCTCCACCAGTCTTACACACTGCTTTTGGATAACTTTATGCCACTCCTGGTGCACAGATTCAAGCAGTTCAGCTTGGTTTAAAGGCCTGAGATCATCCATCTTCCTCTTGATGGAATAGGAATAAAGCTGCAGCTTAAACAGTGTCTTCTTACCTGAGGTTGAACATCTGCATGTTTCTCTGTAGGCCAGGTATTGTCTCGGTCTCTCTCCCTGTCTCGGTCCCGGCCTCTGTCTCGATTCCTGTCTCTATCCCTGTCTCTATCCCGCTCCCGGTCCCTGTCTCGGTTCCGGTGGCGGCTGCTGTGATGAGAAGAGGATTTAACCGGTCTCTGGAGAACCAGCTGGTCCTGCTGGCCCTCAACTGGAACCTGACACACACGACCAAGCAGAAAAGCAGTCAGAAAGAGCAGCGGGAAAACACAGCAATGATCGATACGCTCTACTGTTCCTAGGACGGGGCGTCTGAAACCACAACAAAAAAGAAAAAAGGAAAAAGAAAAACGTGCACGAGGCCAGCAGGCTGGGGGTGTGCTGAAATTCACTCTACAATCTCTCTATATCAAATTAAAGATCTTGTTTTCTCACAGTTAAAAAAAAATAAACAAAACATATAGCTCTAAAAAATCAGTATCCAGAAATTACTGGACTTTAGACTGGCAGGTTCATTCGGACACCCTCAGCCTCTGCCTCCTGGATGAGTGTGACTTTGTGTGTTTGTGTGGAAACACACAATTTTTCGTCCATTCTCCTGTACTGTCCCAGTCGTGGAAAACAGTCAGTGTGTAAGCGTGCATCCACACTAAGCAGGCACTGCTGAAGGCAGCTAAAAGCTCCATGCATCTTACTACACGTGCTTGTGCTGCTACAATGCTAGCTGGGACGTCAGTGTTGACGATACACGTGGAGAACACTAGGAACCAGATCCACAATATCAGAATTAAAAAATCAACAAAAACTACTACTACTCATAATATACAATAAATACTTACACTTATCCCCCTTACCTCAGGTGTAGTCAACCAGCTACTGTGTGTGTCAGCTTGATAAATTAAATAAAACAGTGGTTTTATTTAATTTATGTTTTATTTATTTAGGATATTCAAATATACAGCTCTAAAAATCGGAAGGAAACATCGGAATGATCGGTTTCTCTGATTTTACTATTTATAGGGATATGTTTGAGTAAAATAAACAAAGTCTTGAAAAATTCCAAATAAAATATTGTCATTTAGTGCATTTCTTTCAGAAAATAAGAAATAAGTGCTTTAAAACATTAAATAGTGGAATAACCCTGATTTTTAGTCACAGCTTTCATGTGTCTTGGTATGTTCTCCTCCATCAGTCTTTCACACTGCTTTTGAGAGTGACCTTGCCAAAAATTCAAATACATGCTCTAAATTACAATATATATTTTTTTTAATTTAGGAGAAATGTTGTCAGTAGTTTATAGAATAAAACCACAATATTACTTTTCCTCTAAACATATACCTATAAATAGTAAAATCAGAAAAACTGATAGTTTTGCAGTAGTCTCTTAAGTTTTGTTTCCGGAGCTGTGTATATACATATATCCAGCTCTGGAAAAAAAAAAAATAAGAGACCACTTAAAAATTTTGAGTTTCTTTGATTTGACCAAATTAAAGACCTCTGAAGTATAATTAAGAGGAAGGTGGATGATCACAAGCCATCAAACCAAGCTGAACTTCTTGATTTTTTGCACCAGGAGTGGCATAAAGTTATCCAAAAGCAGTGTGTAAGACTGGTGGAGGAGAACATGCCAAGATGCAAAAACTGTAATTAAAACCAGGGTTATTTCACCAAGTACTGATTTCTGAACTCTTAAAACTTTATGAATATAAACTCGTTTTCTTTAAATTATTTGAGGTCTGAAAGCTCTGTATCTTTTTGTTATTTCAGCCATTTCTCATTTTGTGCAAATAAATGCTCTAAATGACAATATTTTATTTGGAATTTGGGAGAAATGTTTTCTGTAGTTTATAGAATAAAACAAATATGTTCATTTTACTCAAAAAATACACCTATAAATACAAAATTAGAGAAACTGATTCAGAAACTGAAGTTATTTTTTCCAGAGTTGTATATATATACTTTTTTTTTCTAATTCTAAACACAATGATTTTGTATTGTGTTAAACAGTACAAAATATATAGTCAACCGCAAGTTGATACACTGCTTATTGGTAAGGTACAAGTTTCTAACATTAGTTAGCGAAATTTTACGCACTCCTCCCCCACCCCGGCTCCTCTTTTTTTTTCAATATCTCTATAGCCACCTGAGTTCTGTCACCGCTCTTCAGTCTTTTCCCACATATTCACACCCCTGATTGGACGTTTTGAACTAGCAAACAACAAACTATAAAAACTAACTTTGTGTCGGCAAGTCGACTACATCTGGGGTTAAAGGGAAAACTGTAAAATTGTTTTTTTGTTCATCTGGTCAAGTCATGTTTTATAGAGCATTCCAACATTCTACATGGATCTGGGCCTAATACTTGTGCTGCTCATTCAAGGAATGACAGTAATGGTTAATGAACTCAAAAGAAAAGAAAAAACAGATAAATACATTGATATCTTAAACAACGTGCAATGGATATTTTGAAGAGTGGTGCGGGCCGGTTCTATGAGGGCAATACCATGGGCTGAGTAAGGACAGGAAGCACAGAGGAGTTATGCTTTAAGCTATTCTTTGAGTTAAAGAGGGGGAAAAGGCTTTTCTTGATGCTCGGGTTCCTTCCCTCGCAGCCCTCCGTCTGGAATATAAGACGCACAGAAAGGCCAGCGGCTCATTGCAGGAAGACACAGACATGTTTGTTGTTGAAAACAGCAGATGAACATGCGGTCCCATGGCTCAGTGTTTGCACACAGAGGCAGATTCTCACACAGACATTCTTCCTGGGTTTGAACTAGTCTCCATATGCTAATCTATTGGAAATACTATAAATATCTTAGGCCTTTTCTAGGTTTAGAAATAAATATGGCACAAAGACTATATAAAAATTATCACCAAACGATAACTCATTCATTTAAGTCATATTCCAGTGTTTCATCTAACATAAGGTTTTTTTCAGCAGCTGTGGCAGGGTAATGCTCTTCCTCCTTGCAGATCAAAGTGCAATACTATAAAGCACAATGAATTATACGGCACACTATCAGTGAATGTCTAGTTTCGCCACTGGGTGGCGCGACCGGTAAAGCTAAGCTTATTTAAGTAAACAAAACTGTAATTCTTTAAAATGAGTCTTTTAAAGTCAAATGAGCCCTGGGTGTTAATCTACACAAATTTCTTCCCTGAAAAAAGTTTATTTGGGTGAGTAAAGCCTTATCTGCCTGTGTTGGTCCAATGTGTTATATAAAGTCCAAAGTCAGTCAATGCTTCCCTCTGCTGACAACTTTTATGAAGCTGTGTATTTCATTTTCCAGCAGGACTTGGAACACTGCCCACACTGCCAAAAGTACCAATTGATCTTTTTTGTGAGATACTTTTGGGACTTCATTAGCTGTAAGCCAATCAGCAGGGTACTTTCCACTTCCAATTGTGTATTCACTGTATTTTTTATACTATTTCCTATTCACTATGAATTTTATGTCTTGCTTTTACCTAAAACATGAACAGACAAGACATAGCCAACGTGTTTTATGTCTTGAATGTTTATGTGTAGGAAATATGGAGAAAGTGTAATAGGAGTTAAAAAGGGAAGAAATTCTGCGAGGATATTTCTAGCTAACTACTATTTAATCCTAAAGTACAATACACACATACACACACACACAACATATTAGCTATGTTAAAAGGACAGACATACATGTATAAAGCAACCCGGTGACAGCACAGTATAAAGACACAAAGCAGTCCTCCTCACTGATGTTAAAGGAAGATGATTTACAAAAATGTACCCTTTTCCATTTACACTTAAAATAGTTGGGGCCAGTTAGCATCAAGCAAATAGTACAATGCTAACTGTCCCAGTAGGTTTCATTATCTATTTTCACATTAGCTTTTTCTGGGTAACATATTCTTTTAAGGCCAGCAGGGAGGCATTTATTTAAGCACTTTCTTTTTGCATCTAAAAACATATTGTTTACTTTCTGTGCCAGAAAATTGGGTCTGCAGTGTTTAACCAAGTTCAGATAGTCCAGGATTAAAAAAAACATGTGATGCTCACTGGTTGCGACTTTTTCTTTTTCTTCTTTATTGCTCTGAAGAAACCCTGTTTTTCCTTCTGTTTCGGAACCTCGGGTGGGTTCATGGCCATTGCTTCTGTGTTATTCCTACAAAAGAAAGGAAACAGTAACATGATTCACAAGCTAAGTCTAAATTTATAATAATAAACATCATTTTAATAGAATATTAAGGGGTGAGTGCATAGCTAGGCTGCAAGGCCAATGCTATGTGGTTGCTATGGTATCCCAGGGATTTGCACCCCAATAAAAAAACACACACGCCCAATTTATACAGTCAGACCAAACAGTCCTGAGGTGGAAAACTGTGAGGTTTGCAAAAGGCAACAACAATTAATAAGAAATATTAAATATATAAATACAATAATTATTAAAACAATATTAAACAAGAAACAAATAGCACTCAACAAGTACCAATGTTTTAATACAAAAAAAAAAAAAAAAAAAAAAAAAATATATATATATATATATATGCAGCATTTTTAATTCTACAGAAGTGAATGTACTATTTCTCTTTAATCCTAAATTAGATAGTTGTTGTCCTAATTTCTACATTGTATATAAATGTGATATACAGCTCTGGAAAAAATTAAGAGACCACTTTAGTTACGGAATCATTTATAGGTATATGTTTGAGTAAAATTAACTTTGTTGTTTAATTCTATAAACTAAGGACAACAATTCTCCCAAATTCCAAATATAAATATTGTCCTTTAGAACATTTATTTGCAGAAAATGAGAAATGGCTGAAATAACAATAAATAAACAGCTTTCAGACCTCAAATAATGCAAATAAAACAAGTTTATATTCATAAAGTTTAGAAGTTAATATTTGGTGGAATAAGCCTGGTTTTTAATCACAGTTTTCTTGGCATGTTCTTCTCCACCAGTCTTACACACTGCTTTAGGATAAATTTCTGTCACTCCTGGTGCAAAAATTCAGCTTGGTTTAAGTGGTCTCATATTTTTGTCCAGAGCTGTAGGTTTGTGTGTGGGAATTAGCACTGACACATCACCCTGTAATTCCACAATCATTGCCTATTTTGGAAATGATTTATTTTGAAATACATAGGATATTTTCCATTAGCAGAGAGCCCTTCTTATCTGGGTCACATTGCAAGGATTATGATCGCTCATCCCATGCCTACATTTCAAAACAAAAAACAAATAACAAATAAAAACAACAATATATATCAGTGAAGGCTTTAAAAGAAGAATGCTTTTTGGGAAAACAAGCAGCCTCTCCCCAGTTACCACTCTGTCCCGGTTTATTTAGAGTTAATCACGTAACAACTGTTACAACTGCTCTTGACCAGGGCTTTTATTATGAGAGTCATTTCCGCAGCGCAATGAGCACATCCGCCACTACACACCAATTCTGGCAACATGAAAACAGCTCCACAAAGAGCTGCGTTAATAATAACTGCTGCTACAGCGTGCTGCCATGGTAACAAGCGAGAGCTCACCAGGGGTCAAAGTTGGTCTGGCGTTTGGAGTGGTTGGTCAGAGCGACGCTGTCTGCTGCTACAGTCGGCACTCTGCTCTGGCCTCCGCTGTCGTGGAAGTTGTCTGGCCGTGGTGACGGAACTAGACCACAGAGGAGACACAAACACAATAGAGATTACCATCTACAACAAATAACACTGTGTAATCATTTCATGAAAGAATGGACCAATGGAAATGAACCTAAAAGATTATTTGGGAATCACTGTATCCATATATAAAGTCTAAAAGTGATGGTACAGCATGGGAACATTGTACTGTAAGTTGCGAGGTGTTATCTTGTGAGTGAGGTTAAACACCACAAGCCAGTGTGCTCATGACGAGGCACTGTGAATCAGAGTTCGAGTGAGGCCAGGTAGTGGATGCAAAATGGATGGGATAGGAATTTAATATTCCTCCATTTACATTGTTATTTGTTTACAAGGAACACATCACAGAAAAGTAGTATTACCACCCACAGTAGACAGAGCAGTAGGTGGTAATGATCGTGACAGGCGGCATCTGTCTTAAATTGTTAAAATTTTAAAATAAAATAAAAAACAGACAAGCAACTCTGACAAAAATCGCATCAACAATCAACAACAAGGTCAGTGCACCACACTTTCGCTTCCATGGGGCACGGCAAAAGTCATGAGACACAATTCTAGTTACTGTCCCATGACATACACATTTCTCTAAAGTAAAGCATTTATCGTATTTTTCGGACTCTAATGCGCACCGGATTATATAGCGCATTAAGCAACACTAGTAAGGATGCCTACACTGAAGTGAACAAGGGTGTCGCCATGTTTCGCTTCTAATGGGGAAGCTGGGAGAGGCACCTAAGTAAACAAAAACTGTAATTAGAAAAAAAAGTGAAACAAGTGCTGGATGTTAATCTGCACAGATTTATCTCCTAAAATATTTAGTTTACTTATTTACAGTAAACTTAGAATTCCAGTATTTTGTCCAAGGGTGAGCTCTAGCCGCAGTTAGCAGCACAGCCAAACTGCAGTTAGCAGTGCTAGCCAGCTGAGGTTAGCAGTGCTACTCAGCCACGGTTAGCAGCACTAGACAGCCTCGGTTAGCATTATAGCCAGCCGCAGTTAGAGGCAAAGCCAGCTGCGATTAACAGCACTAGCCAGCCCTCGTTAGCCAGGCTACCCAGCCACAGTTAGCAGCGCTACCCTGCCCTGGTTAGCAGCGCTAGCTCCCTTATACTCTGTAATTCATCGGAGTAGCTTTACTGCTCCTTACAACCTGACCGGTAAAATTCATACATAAGGAGCACTGGATTAAAAGGCACACTGATAATTTTTGGTAAAATTAAAGGATTTAAGGTGCGCCCTATAGTCTGAAAAATACGGTACATTTAATCAGGTATTCTTAAAGGACAGCCAATGTAAAGAACAGTACACTGAACACTGAATGAAAAATAAATAATGCGTCATATGCCTATAATTATACCTATGAGTTACTGTCTGCAAACCTGTCAGAAAAGAAAAAAAATGCATGAAAGCTGTGCCATCTGCAACGTTTGTGCATCTTAAGGATGTAAATGGTGCCTTAATGATCACTGTCAAATCTATAGTAATTAAAGCCCATTTTGTATCCATCAATAATTCTTATAATACTGTTTCAGTGTGCATCACTTACAGAGGCATAACGCAGAGTAGCCAATCAGAAAAGAAAAAAATATATTGCTAAATAAACAAAGTATTTAGTAAAAAGAAATGCAACATTAGTAGACATGGATTTTAGGTAAACTCGGTTTTGATATATGAGCTCAGAGACACCGACATCACCTTTTGGAGGTTTTGTGGAGAGAATGCCATCTACCCACCCAGAGAGAGCAAGGCCAATTGTGGTCTCTCAGGGCTCCGGTAGCCAATGGCAAGCTACATAAACAGGAATCTAACCAGCAGTCTCCTGATCATAGTGGCAGCGCCTAAGTCCGCTGGACCACACGGAGCCCTGTATTGTACTGTTTTTAATGACTTTTTTCATTCACTAGTGTGAACACAGTAAACTAGGGGTAACTGTAAACTAGGGGTAAAGCTTATAGGCATTTTGCTCAGATCCAGGTTTAACAATACCTCTGTAGAAGCTGCCCACTCTCCGAGGCATAGAGTCGCTGTAGATAATCCTGTTCTCTTTGGACGAGTTTCCATCCTCCACGTGTGGGTCGTGATACATCCCCACCTGCAGCACAGGGCAAAAGACAAGCTATCACACTGGAACATCTGCAACATGAAAACGTGCATCTTTCTTCTCTGCCCTACACTTCCTGTCCACATGCCTAATATTACTGGGAGTTTTTTTGCATGAGGAGGGGAAAAAGGGATTAATTAGGATGGAACAGAGAGAAGAAAGGAAACAGAGAACATTAAGTTGAGTTGCTACATTGGGCTAGAGAAGCATAAGCTAGACTTTAAAAACATGGTGGAGGAGACACTTATAAGACATTTATATAAACACTGAAGGCTTAAATGATCTGCCTCTCTGGTGGTCAACAATGCAAAATCAGACAAAGAGAGGAAGAGATGTGTGATATGGAAATACAATAGCAGTAGCTACATATATAGCAAAGAGGACTGAGTGTAACTCATTGGATGTTTGTAGGCAGGTGTGTGTGTGTGTGTGCGTGCACTGTGAGCTGGTTTAGACCGGTTTCCGTGTGTGAGGTGAGTTTGGAGGTCCGTGCCGGCCTGGCTGAGACTCAGACCTCGTTTTTAGGGCGCTGTGAGTGGAAGGAAGCAGTGTTGTCCCTCGTCGAGTCTTTAATCGGGCCGTGAGAGTGAGGCTTCTCTTTGGGAGACTGTTCGCTCTGTCAACACAAACACACAGCAGGTAAAGCAGACACGACAATGGAGTGTGTGTGTGTGTGTGTAAGTGTGTATTGAGTGTATTGTGCAGTGAAACGTTACTGACATAATAATATTGTGCACAAAATACATTCTTTTAATGTTATTGTTGCAAGGTTACACAAGGGCTGAGTGAAATGACTAAAAACTTGTTTTTTTTTTGTCATTCAATTCTAGACATATTTTTACATCAACAATACTGTTTCAGTCTTACATTTACCTCAACTGTGCTTTTTCAGTCATATTTTTCCTTTGAAGTGCAATTTTACTCAAATATTTACCTTAACAGTGTGGTTTCAGTTATAATGTACCTCAGCTTTGCTACTCTAGTCATATTTATCTCAGCAATGCAATTTTAAACATAGTTTTACATCAACACTGATGTTTCAATCTTATATTAACCTCAGCTGTGCTACTCTAGTCATATTTACCTCAGCATTGCAATTTTAGACATATTTTTACCTCAGCAGTGTTGTTGTAGTCATGCATTTACCTTAGCTATGTTTCTCTGGACCCATTTACCTCAGCAGAGCAATTTTAGTCATATATTTACCTCAACAGTGCTGTTTCAGCCATACATCTACCTTTTAGCCATACTTTTACCATAACACTCCCAGTAGATTGTAAAAATGATCTTCCTGTGGTATAAATGATTCCTTTTACCTATTTGGCCTTTTCAGACAAATAATTGGTTGCCAAATATTATGTGGATCCCTAGTAGACGTCCAACAGCATATGAAATAGTCTACATCTCTCAAGCAGAAAGAATGACTGAATGTCATTTTCTAATGGTGGCTTGCCCTTCTCTATGCTCTGTAGAACATAATACTCTAGCGTGGCGGGACTTTGTTTGTCTGTGAAAAAAGCAGGTAAGAATAGAGCAGAGCAGAGCGACCACACATGGCTCACCCCTCTGCAGGGGAACGGAGACGCAGCTAGCAGATGATAAGATACACTTGCAGACATTATACATGCAGCTTAGCAAGAATTAAAGCTCAGATGGGGTCACCAAAAACAAAGGACAAATACAACAGAGAAGAGAGATTGAGAAAACAGTAAGATAGACACAGACAGATAAACATATAAATAAAGAAGGTAGATTGATAATCACAATTGATGGAAAAGACAGAAGGAAAAGGTGTAGGGGTGATAGGAAAGAGGAAAAGATAAAAAAATTTGAGAAAAAGACTGTAAGAAGTCTAGAGGAAGGATGTCCTGATTAATATTTGTATGCTTTAATACACTCATTGACAAGAAAATATAAATAAATAACACATGTCACGGCCAGAATGTCACGGCCAGATTGCAACACCAGCTTAGGCAACCTAGAAGTGTGCAGAATCTACAGGTCCAGCTGCAATGTGTAGGCAAATGTGCCACAGGATGCCATGCAAAACCTGTATGCCTCCACGTCCAACCATATCTTATCTTGATTCTAGGCTTGAGTCAGGCCAATAGGGTACAAAAGCCTCCTTTCATTTGTACAGTTTTCCCTAACTCTAATATTGCAATCACGTACAAACAGCATCAAAAAATTTACACAAATAAATTCCTTCTTGCCGCATTATTTATTATTTCTTTTTTGTCAATGAACATTTTAAGCATCTACCCCACATGGATGACTCGTTCTAGAACTATTTTAAAATAAATAAAACATATAGCAGATGATTTGAAATGTAAATGATAAAATGTTATTTTCAAAGATGTGAACTAGGGGTTCCCCACTGGCTCAACCAACAAAGTGTCCTATTATCAGGGGTTTGATCCTTGACCTCAGCACAATACTAACCAGATTCAATAAAAGTTCCTTTTGGGGATTTTAGCGTTCTAATAACGTTGAATCAACTCCAGTTTGAAAGGAACCTGTGGCTATCTTCAAGTGATTGGAAGAAGAACCTTCTAGTCTTTACCCTTCCAAAGCTAGAAGTATTGTTTGATGGGGAAGGCCTAGTTTGTGTGTGAGAAATCACAGAAGCTAAAACTTTGGGAAACTGGGAAAATGCTAACTATTGTGAAAATCTATTCATTTGTCCTTAATCTTCTCAAATTAATTACAACTTGTTCATCTTTTAGACTGGACCTGACTGTAAAAGAGAGCTTGACATGATAAGAGAATTAATGAGATAGAGATAGAGAAAGAGAGTGAAACAAAGTGTGAAGGGGACTCACCCTGCTGAGATCCTGATTTAGTTCCTCTCTGGACGAGCTAGTGGGGTGGCGAGGTAACGTGCGGTGGGGAAGCTGTGGGGAGAGCATCTGGAGGCTGCTGGCCCGCGTCGGGACACCCTGACCCACAGCAAGGGCCTCCTGTCCATGGGTCCGGTGTCGCTCTCGCCGCACATACATTGAGTGCCTGTGGGGGCGCTGCTGAGACGAAAAGGGGCTTGTGTAGCCCAGGCCGTAAGGGAAGGACTCGTGCGGTGCCGAAAGCGTATGGGCACCGGCGGCAGCAGCAGCCCTGGCCGGGTCCAGTGTGTCTGGGGCCTTCGGCTCATCTGGAGTCTTCTTACGGCCTGAAGAGCGCCGCGAGTCCAGGGTGCCACCCTCCAGCCGTGTGTTGCCCCTCCCCGCTGGGCTGTGGCCCTGCCGCTCTGAGCCTGAGTGCCGTTCTCCCCGTGGGCTGCCTGGAGCTGCGTTCAGATCCAAGCAGCTTGCTGGGAAGTAGCGGGATCCAGAGCCGGAACCCGATCCTGAACCCGAACCAGACACAGGCTCATCCAGGTGGAGGCGCGACTCGGCCAAGCTGCCGATGGACTTGGCGTCGTTCAGCGCGCCATGGCTCTTAGACAGGCTGAGGAACGATGAGGCACTCTTGGAGGACGACGAGGATGGCATGGAGCCATGTGAGCTCTCCATGTAGCTGTAGGAAAAAAGTGGAAAGCCATTAGTATTTAGTATTTTCTAGAAATGGACTGATATGTGTTCTTTGTGCTGATAACAATCGCAGATTATCTCTCAGCTTGATCTGCTAATCACCGAAACTGATCAATACTAAGCGGAGCTGGGTGCCATGTCAACCTTTTCAAGCATCATATTGTAATGTTTTGTTCATTCTCTTTCTCAAGATAAAATGTAATTTGCTTTTTGAGATCAATCTGATTTAAAATATGGTAAACTTACTGTACTGGACAAGAGTACTCTTGAGAGGGTTATACAGTTAGTGGTGCTAAAAAAGTCTAAATATAAAAGTTTGACTTTATTGAAAGTTCTGGTAAAAAGATGACTTTAGCCTAAATGTTTCCTTTACTCTATTGTAAAGTATAGCCATTTAACCAAGACATGCCCAGGGTTCAACCTCATTGTAGCTAAAAGGCTAATGTAGCTTAACAATAAAAGAAAATCATACTCCCCTGTGTGCATTGTGCAATTTAAAAATATGTTGCAAAGCTAAAAACAGAAATAGTAGTTTTGCCAGTTACACTTAAGTCATCACCTTCAGTAAAATTAGGATGGATATGTTCCTCTGAGTCACTTTATTTATAGTAAGATTCTAACTCTTTTTGATTTTTATTTCAGTCTGTTGGCAGCACCTCAACTGCTTTGCTGTTGCCCACATCTCTTAACATTTTATTTTAGATCAAAAGGGCCCAAGAATGAAAAGAACAGAGCTCAAAAAAGTCCAGTTTCTATTCTGATAAATGCCTAATTTAGTCTAGTCATGTTTATTTGGATAGTGTCTGCCTGATATCACAAAGCAGCTTTACATAAATAAGATGAACTAAATGAAACAAATGAGACAATAACAGTAAGCAATGCCAGGAGATCAAGCTAAATGTGCAAGCTGGAGGAAGAAACCTTAATAGAAGCCAAGACTCACAGAGGACACCTGTTCTCCTCTGGTCAAAAGCACTGAGACAGTACCATCATACAGTGGTGCCAGAAATATTGTAAAGACATTAGACTTTACTAAATACGTAAACTTAATCAGATTAACAGTATGCCATTAATTGACGGAACAATGAATTCAGAATTATAGCAGCAACATCAAAAAGAAATGTACGCACATCTGTCTGTGAACTAAATCTCAGCAGAACATGGGTCATGCGGCAGGACAGTAATCCAAGGCACATGCATTGTTTTGCCAAAAACCCGCCAAAGAAGAATAGATCTGACCTTAATACAATATAAATGCTGACGCAGCAGTTCACTAGAGGAACCCAGCAACATAACAGAACTGTTCTATATAGAGGAATGGGCTAAAATCCCTCTAGGTCACCGGAAAGTTGCAGTTTATCTACTTTTAGGTTAAATTCAGCAGAAATAGCTCCAACTGGTCCAGCAGGCTAAGCGCTGCCACTATAATCAGGAGATCGCGGTTCAAATCCTGTTCATGTAGTTTGCCATCGGCTACCTGAGTCCTGGGAGACCACAACTGGCCTTGTTCTGTCTGGGTGGGTAGATGGCGCTCTCTCCTCAAATCAGTCCTAGGGTAATGGCCGCAGCACAAAGTGTTGGTGAGCTGATGTATCAGAACCGAGTTGCTGTGCTTTCCTCTGAGCGCTCTGTGATGCTATTCAACAATGCTGCATCAGCAGCAGTTCAAAAACACTAACACTGTAACACTGTATATCAAATTGAGGGTACATTAGAATGACACGGTGTGGAGTGTAACTAATTCAAGGAACAGACGGTAGGGAACTGGTTTGAGGTGGGTAGCTGGAGTCCATCTCTATGAAAACTAGGTCTCAATTACTTGAGCAACTTTTTAACTTGTTCAAATACTTTTATTTCTGGATTAAAAACAATAATGCATTTAAGTTTGCGTTCAATCCAGTCTCATCTTGTATAGAAAGAGTGTTCAGATTCAGAGTTGTTCTGATCCAAAATACTTTAAATAAATAAATGACATTAATAGTGCATTGTATATGCATAATTTTAGTAATTAATACTCAAATTTAGGATGGTTGTACTCCACTCACTTCTGGCTGTGGCGCCCATGCTTGTCTCCTGATTGCAGTGTACTGGTCTTGCCCTCCAGGAAGGACGAGTGGCGGCTGTTTTTAGATGATTTCATGTACTTGCCGGTGGAGCTGTCAACCCCAGCAGAGACCCCAGCTTTGGGCCCGAGGGGAAAGTCGAACTCAGTCTTGCCTTTGGGCTCTTTGGGGCTGAGGAGGTGGGGCAGGTTACTGTTGGCCAGATCTTTGCTGCAGGAGACAGAGCGGTTCAGGGTCTGGCTCTGGTAGCTCTTGGGGTGCAGAGTGGGGCTCAAGCTGGTTGTCATGGGACCACCGCCTCCGTTCAGGAAACTGTCGGTGCTGCGGTGCAGGTCCTCGTGACGTGGCAGCGAAGAACAGTCTTTGCTGTTTGAGCGACGATGACTGGAGCTCTTACTACTAAAGGGAGACAAAGAAAGGTAATGCGTCAGTTTTTGTGCACAAGCTGATTGGTCAAAAATGTTCAATGTTGTTTGTACCAGTAGAAGCTTATGAAAACCAGTTAACGATTATTATGACCAAGTATGACCAAAAAAGCAATGAGTGTATTAGTGCTAAAACTACATGTAACAGGATAAAACTTTATAAAGTGACCAACCGGCTGGGGATGGTGTTGTCCCCATGGTAGGGTTTTCTTTTGGAGGTACGTGGTGGAGTAGGAGAGGGGGGTGCTGGCCGCTCTAGCACTCGCAGTGCCTGGAACACGTGGTGGTTCAAACACTGCTCAGTCAGAAAGCGCTCTGAAGGGTTCAACAACAGCAGGTTCTGAAAGGGTTAAAAGAACAAGAGATAGCCATTTCAAAATCAGAATCGCTGCAGAAAAAAATGGTTGTTTTCAAGCTGAAAAATATACAAGCTGTACAGGGCTAGGATAGTAACATTAGCTGTGTTAACAAACTTTGCCTCAGTGTTTCCAACCTAGCTAGTGATTTTGTCAAAAAAAATTGCTAATTTTTAGACCCCTCTAGCGAGGTATTGCCAAAAAGCTAGTGACACATTTGGCAACTTTTTGTAGAAACTTACAGCTACTTCCCAAAGGAGTCACCCAAACTGCAAATGAGTGAAAGGCACCACTGTCTCTTTGTATCTTGTCTGTTCCAGAGGCTCACACAGACGTAAGGGACTAATCAGAATCTGTCTGATTCTTCTTGCCTTAAGTTTATTATCTTAAGTTTGTTTCTGAACTTAATGTGTATGAAACAATATTAAAAACATTTAACTTCATCCTCCATTCTCATACATTTTTTTATTTTTACTTTATTGAATAAAATTCATTATTAAAAATATATTAGAAATGTATTGTGCTTTGTTGGCATGTCTGTTAAGGTACTGTATTACATGATTTTACAATGTAGTTCTGTTACAGTTTTTTCCTTTAAAAAAGCGAGGAAATAATACAAGTAGGCTTTTTATAGGGGTGTGACGAGATGAGATCACAAGATAAGGCACGATATTGGCTTTACGAGAACGAGACAAGAATTTTAACAATATATATACTGTATTTTTTGCACTATAAAGCACACTAAAAATCCTTCATTTTTCCCAAAAAGCATCAGTGCGTCTTATGTATAAATTTTACCAGTCAGCTTGTAAGAAGCAGTAAAGCCACTCTCTGAAGCACAGCAGTATAAAGGAGTTTCAGTTTAGTTCTCCAGCAGTATTAGCATTACCCACTAACCGTGCTAAGCGCTAGCTCTTTAGTCATCCAGAGGAAAATGTTTTCTTTTTTTAAGAATTACAGTTTTGTTTTCTTAGGTGTCCCCAGTGGCGAGACCTGCTAAATTAGAAGTAAAACATGACGACACCCCTGTTCCTAACTAGTGTTGCATAATGTGCCTTATGTATGAAAATAGACCAGAAAATAGATGCTGAGTGATAGTGAGCCTCATAATCTGGTGTGAATTGCAGTGCAAAAAATACGATAATATATTTTTCTATCTCAAAATGTAAATATCTAATCAAAAAAAATTTAAACTCACAAAACTACACATGAATTTTTTAATATTTTAAATTTGTCAGTTTATTATATTAAAAAGGTGTAAAAGTGGCAAAATTAATGGGAACCTGCAAATAAGTTTAGTATCATGCTGAACAGGTATTGCAATTTGAGCTAAAAAAGTGAATTTCCAAAAGTAACACAGGATGATTGTGCAGAAAAAAATTGCTCCCACCATTCGCTATGGTGGTTTCTATGGTGTTGCTAAGTGGTTGTTAGGCGGTTGCTAAGGTGTTGCCCAGTGTTTGCTAATTATAAAGCTCATCCGACAAACGTGACCTACCTTCATCAGATCCAACATGAGGCCATTGAGGATGCCCAGGTATCTCCTCTCCAGAGTCTGAGGGTGACTGACGGTGGGGAACTGGGATATATTTTGCACAGACACACATATAGAGATAAATGGATGACATGAATAAAACTCAGGACAAATCAGGACAGTCTCTGAAAGAATATTGAGCAGTTAGTCTTTATTCATAGGCTCATCATTCATCCACAGCTATAACAGTTGCCTCTCTCTATACTTTAGCTGGCAGAATGGTCTACTAGAGGAGCTCAATGACATGGTTGGTGACAAGCAGAAGAATCTGAAAACCCTTTTGGGCACTAAAATCAAAGATGTGGAAAAGAAAAGAAGGGTGATTTTATAACCATTGTAACACTGTAATATTGATACAACGTGCCTTTCGTGTAAGTGTACATTTATCAAGATTTACTCTTTACATTACTACAGACACAATCTTACAAATGTTAAATTTAAATTAACACTAATTACATTACAATATCAAACTATTTAAATGTGTCCAATAATCCACTGTCCACTGGGATAACCCTGTCCCTTTAAAGGTCTCATTCCATATATATATATAAATACTGATTTCTGAATTCCTAAAACTTTTAAATATTCCTCACCCTCAGGCCTGCAAAACGGGGGTTGCTGTAGAAAAGCTTCATCTGCTCTGGCGGTAAAGGCCCCAACACTTTCTGAATGGTGAAGAGCTGGTCAATCTCACTCTCTCCCGGAAACAAAGGCTGTCCATCGCTCAGCTCGCCCAGAATACACCCTACTGACCACATGTCCACAGCCTTCCCATACGGGGCCCTGAAAACACAGCAAAAATTGCTTTTAAGAAGAGTTTCAAGGTTTTTCTTGCCTATTATTTTACATGAATAAACTAATGTAACATAATGCGTAAAACATATTAGCAACACAGAAAATTAGACTTTAGATACAATGTAATCTTACAAAACATTTGAAAACAGTACCCCAGGTAACCTTACGTAAACCTTAAAAATGCTTTGTTTTTAAATAAATATTAATAAATAGTATTTTTACTGCAGGATATTAAGGGCAGTGTTCACTGTTTTATACAGTCTTACTGTGTCAAATTAGGACTGCGGCGCATGGTATTACCAGGTCAGAGAGTAGGGCAGATGGTTCTACATTTATGTGGCTTTTGTACCATTTTTATCTAGTATTATTTTAAAACAATAAAACATTCATTTACAAAGTTCAGTTTGTTCAAAGACCAAGGACTCCAGGAAAACGTCTAAGCAACTGAAGGCCTCTCTTTTACATTGACGAATTTTAATAAGTCCACCACCAGGAAAACACTAAACAACAATGGTGTTCATGGCAGGGTTACAAGGAGAAAGCTGTCCACTGCTCTTCAAAAGACAATTGCTGCTCTTCTGCAGCTTGCTAAAGATCAAGCTAATGTGGGCAACCAGAAAGCTAATTAAAGAATGTTTTGTGAACAGATGAGACCAAAATTGAATGCTTTTTAAGACCTCAATAAATATAATTTATGACCCAAAAATGTAGTCATAATTTCTTTAGCTCTCTACCGGGTAACAATAGTATGTTAGCTAACTTGCCGCTAATGTTAGCTAGCTCTCTGCTAAACCTTAGTTCTATTCCTGGTAACGTTAGCTAGCTTGTTTAAGCTAGCTAAAGATAATATATTAGCTAGCTTGCTAAGAACAATGGTTAGCTTGCTGCTAACGTTAGTATGTTAGCTAACTCGGCGTCAATATTAGCTAGCTTTTCGCTAACCTTATTCTATCCCAGGTAAAGGTAGCTAGCTTGCTTTAGCTAGCAAAAGTTAGTATGTTAGCTATCCCACTGCTTAAGTTAGTATGTTAGCTAGCTTGCTGCTAAACCTTATTTCTCTCCCCAGATTAGATGTTTACAATAGGCCACTGTATTTTCCCACCTGCATTAAATGCACCATCTGAAAATGTAATACCTACATCAAATTTACAGGAAATTTAATACAATTTAAGACCTTAATTACCCAGATTTTAATTTAAGACACTTTAAGACTTTGTATGGACTCGCAGGAACCCTAACCAGATAAACAAAAAGAACTATAATTTAACACATTAGACACATCATAGTTTTGAAATACTGTGATACAGCCTTAACTACAGATAACAACCTGGAAAAGGAAATTAGCACAAACATACACTCAAAAGCAAATAAAAAATATCAGCCTGTCAAAATGGTGGTTCTGATGGCTGTCGGGATGCAATGAGAGCAAAAATAAGCAAAGCATTCTGTAGAAAAGATGACGGGCATAGACGGGCGATGACGGGAAGCTTTAGACAGAGAACGAGGGAGAGAAAAAGGGAAAAAGACTGGGGACAGCAGACTGAAAGACACATTTCTGCTCTGAAACGTGGTGAGAGGGAGGGCGAGAACATTTGAGTAGGCGGAATTTAAATGGCGAGACTTTCAAAAAAAAATATAAAAAAATGCATTCCTCTGCATTCATCTCTAGAAAATACCATCTGAACAACAAAGAGCACCAAATGACAACGTCTAAATAAACAGGGGCACGGAATGATATCCGACTTCAGCCTTCACAAAAAACATCACACAACACATTTAAAAGCCTATTGCCTTCAGTCAACACTGATCCTTTATTAAAACATGGGGCACTGTGGGGTAAAATATTAAACATTGACACCTGAGGTTGTTATTTTTAATCCATTAGGCCAGTGCTTCCTATTCAATGAATAATAAGAACTGGCCCGATGCACAAAGGAACCCCTAAAACAGGCTTCACAGAAAACCATGTGCTGCAGTCAGGTTTTTACCCCAAGAAGACTCACCCAAGAAGCAGCTCAGGAGAGCGATACCACCTGGTGGCCACGTATTCAGTGTAGTTGGCATCACTGCCCTCTGAGAGATTCCGGGCAAAGCCTGGTAACAGAGGAGAAAAGTTATGAGAGACTATGAGAGACGGATTACGTTGTTACTCCACTAGTTTACCATTGACTTTTCTGCAGGCACACATTAAGAATGCTCGTGCTGCATTGCTCATCACTGGCAGTGACAACTCCAAAATGTTATGAGTGTGTTCATGGACGCTCGTACAGTTTATCAACGCTGATTAATGTGCGGTTAGCGCAGAAGCTAATCCAGCAAGCTACCAATCGAGCCATTCGCTACTTTCATCCATGCTTCATTTTCCTCTAAACTGCACTGTGCGTCACTCTGCTGAAGAATTTTTTAGATGGCAATTTAGTACTTAAAAGTATTTTGTAAAAAAAAATATTTATATATAAAAAAAACTTAATACTGGTGTTTTTTTTTTTTGTTTTTTTTTACTGCATTCCCAAAGTATCGAATCAGGACTTGGTATTTGTAGTATCGAGTATCAGATACTCAAAATCAAAAATTGATTGGGACATCCCTAGAATAGATGTATATCAAAATTGTTGTTCAAACAAAACATTAAATACCTTGAGTTGATACTGTCTGCAATTAAATAAAATTCTAATTAAATACAAGATACACCCTGTATTTTATTTTCGTTTTTTTCCCTACTGTCCCAACTTTCTCTGATTTGGAGTTTTTTTTATTAGTAATATTAAATAAAGAACAGGAGAAAAGTGACGTGAGTAAATCTTCAGACTCCTCAATTAATCTAGCTGTGTTGAACATGCTAAAAATAAAGGAAAGTGTTTGAGAGAAGTCTGCTGCTGCAGCTTCAGTGAGTCATGCGCATTCTCCACGGCAGTCACTTAGCTACTGAAAGCAAGGGAAGCGTGACTTTTTGCATTCTTGTGCAATGATATTCCTCTTCCACCAGGTGGGGCACTGAATCATCATGTATATTACGCCAATTACATACATTTAGGTGTAATTCACAGCATAGCGGGAGCTCTTGGATGTGGAAGAGTTGACATGAGATAAAATCATATAATTTGTCTGTAGCTCAAACTCTGACAAGGCAAGATACAGTCTATTATCCTATTAATATCTGCCTGTGGGTCAGTTTAGAGTTGAATTATAACAAGATCTCACACTGCAAATTGTGTGATTAGGGGTGTCGATGATGCAGGATCAGCTGAACACAAGCCAGACGCGTTGACTCACCGAAATCACACAGCTTGAGGATGTCGTTGGAGCTGATGAGGAGGTTTTCAGGCTTGATATCTGATGAAAGACACAAAGATCAGACTAGGATGCAGATATGTTTAAAGAAAAAAAATTATATATATATATAAAACATACATACCATATTTTTTGCACTATAAGGCACAGCGGATTATAAGGTGCAGTATTGTTAAATGTTTAATTTCTGGTCGATCTTTATACATAAGGCACACCGGCATATTTTAAGTGGCACTAGTTAGGAACAGGGGTGTCGCCATGTTTCCCTTCTAATTCAGCAGGTCTCGCCACTGGGCGAGTCCTGTAAAGATAAGTTAAGTAAACAAAACTGTAATTCTTTAAAAGAAAAAACACTTTTTTAGATGAGTTAGACAAGTCAAACGAGCGCTGGATATTAATCTACACAGAATTATCTCCTGAAAACTGTTTATTTGGGTAATTAAAGCTCTTCTGTTTATTAAGAGTAAGCTAATGCCTCCTACACTGAGGAACCCTGAGTGTTCTGGTAAACCAGTGCGACATTAGCTAGCGGTTTATCCTACGTAGCTTGTTTTAACACGGTAAACGCACAGGCTACAGGCCGAAAATACTCACCTCTGAACGGCTGAATGGCTAGAGCTTAGCGGATAATGCTTATGATGCTCCAGCAGTGCTAGCCAGGGTTAGCAGCAGACTATTGGCCAGAATACTCACCTCTGAACAGCTGAATGGCAAGCGCTTAGCGGGTAATGCTAATACTGCTCGAGAACTAAAGTGAAACTCCTGTATAACTGCTTCTTATAACCTGACTGGTAAATTTCATACATAGGGCGCACCAGCTTAAGAGGCGCACTGGCCATTTTGGGGAAAATTAATGTATTTTAAGTGTGCCTTACAGTGCAAAAAATATGGTACGTAAAAAAAACATTACATCACCAATGTAGAGACAGTTGGCAACTGAAAAACACTAGGAATTTCATATGATGGTCATTAAATCAAATAATTTCTTGTAATTTAAGTAACTGAGTAATTGAGATATACTTAAGAAACAACAACATAAAAACACTGAAGCACACTATGGTAAACCATATCACTTCCAAACAAGAAAAACACATAAGGAAAAAACAAAAGCTCTTCATACCTCTGTGTACTATCTCGTTCTTATGGCACCAGTGAATAGCTTTGATAAGCTGGTAAATATAGTTTCTGACTTTTTCAGGTGTCGCTCCATTGGGCATTTCCTCCAATAACTCCAGCATGTTCTGAAACAGAAATTATCGTAAGAATGATCTGAAAATTATCAAAATGGAATAGTACTATAACTTTTAAGTATCATTATTCATAGCATCTGCTTTAACATAGTGACACTATAAAGGAATTATATACCCAAGCTGCTTGCATTTAATTCTAGGACAAACATAGATACCAAGTTATACCAAACATTCATTTCAGTAAATTAAATCATTTAGCAAGTATTTAGTCTTAAAGTTTCTGTCACTTGCAGTATTTTACTTTAAACTTCACTTAATTGCAAATCTACATGCATTTATGTGATTCTGTAGACCAGTGTTTTTCAACCTGTGGGTCGCAGCCCATCCTATCTTTCCTAATTTCTGTTCTCATGGATTTTACGTCAAGAGAAGGATTCTGTTGTGATGGAGGTCTGTGTCCCCCCATCACATTCTCTATGGCTTAAAGATGTTGGGCCCTATTTTATCTATAGGCACACAGCTTAATTTAGGGCATTAGTTTGTCTTTGCTGTTGTAACAATGGGAAATGTACACCTTGCACAACTCAAAATACGCAAATGTTTTGTACAAGTTCTGTTTATTAATCATAGGTGTGTTTTGGGTGTAATGTGAAATAAACCAATCTTGTGTCATTTGCCTCAAAATTCCCTTTAAGAGCCTGGTGTGCTCTAACTTGAAAACGTGAAAATAGACTGTTTGCGGAGTTTAAGATAGCAATGGGCATCACAACGTGCCTTGTTTTTTTCCATCATGTTTTGAATAAATTATCTTCAGTCTGATAAGGATGGCTGCTGGATTTGGAAACATGAGGATGTGTACACTTTCTGACTAACCTTCTCCACATATTCAAACACCAGGTAGAGTTTTCCCCGGCGGCGAAAGGCCTCCTTCAGCTCCACTATGTTCTCCTGCTTTAGCGTGCGGAGCATTTTTAGCTCACGCAGCGTGGTCTCCTTCACCTCTTCATTCTCTGCAAGATCAAATAGACAGGGATCATACATTAGATAACTGTTTTAAAGCTGCTTTTCAATAGATGATAAAACATCACTACAACACTGATGTACGGTTATGGTAGAGTCAATGATGACACTTTTGTACTACATGGTATCTGCACTACTCAAATCTACTCGCTATTTGGTGCCTGGTAGCTGGTTTGTTTTTCACTACCACAGCTCCCTGGTGGTGTTGCAGCTCTTGCTGGATTCTGATGATTGGCACCAATCCAAGGAATCTCTTTAAAACAGATAATAAAATTATAAGATCCTATTCTCTACTGTAGTTTGGAGGGTTTATTAGCTCTAGTTCTGGTTCTAATTTTACCGCATTTTCTGTTGTAGCTAACTAACTTAAGTAAAGTTCAGTAAACAAAACTGTTATAAAAAGGAATTTTCTTTTAAAGTCATACGAGAGCTGGATGTTTATCTACACAGATTTCTGTCCTGTAAAATGTTTATTTGGGTGAATAAGTGCTTTTTTTTATTTACAGTAAGTTTAGATTTTCGAAATTCTCCAGCACAAAGGCCTAGCATTAGCAGCTAACCGCTGCAGCAGAGCTAGCCAGGGTTAGCAGCAGGCTACAGGTTGATAATACTCCCCTCTAAATGAGGAAATAGCAAGCGCAGTTAGCGGGTAATGCTAATGCTACCCCAGCAGTGCTAGCCGGGGTTAGGAGCAGGCTACAGGCCGATAATACTCACCTCTGAATGGTGGAAATTGTGGTCAGCGGCTAATGCTAATGCTGTTCCAGCCACGATGCTGGAGAACTAAGCTGTGTTTAAACAGTGGAGTGGTTTCACTGCTTCTTACAACCAGTAAGGTAAAATTCATACATAAGACGCACTGGATTAAAAGGCACACTGACGATTTTTGGGGAAATTAAAGTGCACTTTATAGTGCAAAAAATACGATACATGTAATATGGTACTGTACAAAACTACCACTTATGCAACATCGCTGGGTTGCCAGTGCACTCGGAGGATAGTGCCGGACCTCCAGCTTCGATACATTAGCTAACAGATGCCTGCGCTGACCAATATTACACAAGGAGCACTATCTACAGTTCACATTTTAGTCCCTACTTGGCTTGCTTGGAACTATGAGCGAACAGGACCTTATAAAGGACCCAGTTCCAGGTACCAAATACCATGTTTGCCAAATGAAAAAGCAAAAGCTGAGAAGAGTCGAGTCAATCAAAGTAATGTAAGCATCATGCAGTGAAATGGACCAAATGAGAGGAAAGGTGTCACAAGCACAAATAAAATAATGTAATCTTTACCTTCACTGTCCTTAAACTTCTTAATGGCCACAAGCTCTTTAGTCTCCTGTAAAACAGATATGCAAAATCAGTTAACGTGATATCTATAACCAGTGCAATCAGAGAGGATTCACATGTCCCTCAGAACAGAAGCATAGAAGCTGAAAGGCTTGGCTCTAAAGGATGACTTTTCTAATGCAGATTAATCCTGAACACAGATTTTAATGGACCTTCAATTAGGAACGCCCATTGATGGTGTAATTTAGCCCAGGATTAGTTATTAACCACACACACTCTAATGGATTTTTAGTCTCTGAAGTTGCAGCAGAAAATACAATGGAACTGTCAGAGGAGCCTCTCCTTACATGCTAATAATGGCTACACTTTATTAGGGAAAAGAAATGGTGAATTGTGGCCTAATGTAAAATTTCAGTTTGAAGGCATGACTTCAAAATACCAGTAATGAAGCTACAAATCATATTTAATTTAGTTGCATTGTGTCTGGCAGAATACAATAGATTCATACATTGTGCCACAAGTTTTCTCAGCCAGGTCATTCCTTGTTGTCGTTCTACTAGTTCTACTAATTGTATTAGATAACTTTTGTCCCATGAGTTTTGTCATGTGCCATGGAAAATAAAAAAGAACGCTGCACTGAACTGCCACATATATATGCATGTGAGGTCTCATTACATGAGTTACTTTCTATTCTTTGGGCCTTTGGTGGTACAATAAAAACAGGCACGATTCTACAGCTCTGCGAAAAAAAAGTTTCTTTGAATTTACCAAATTGAACAGCTCTGGAATACAATCAAGAGTAGGATTGATGAACACAAGCCATCAAACCAAGCTGAACTGCTTAAATTTTTGCACCAGGAGTGGCATAAAGTTATCCAAAAGCAGTGTGTAAAACTAGTGGAGGAGAACATGCCAAGGTGCATGAAAACTGTGATTAAAATTTAGGGTTATTCCATCAAATATTGATTTCTGAACTCTTAAAACTTTATATATATTAACTGGTTTTTATTTAAGGTCTGAAAGCTCTGCATCTTTTTTGTTTTTTCAGCCATTTCTCATTTTCTGCAAATAAATGCACTAAATGACTGTATTTCAATTAAAATTTTGGGAGAATTGTTGTCTGTAATTTATAGAATAAAACAACAATGCTCATTTTACTCAAACATAAACCTATAAATAGCAAAATTAGAAAAACTGTTTCAAAAACTGAAGTGGTCTCTTAATTTTTTCCAGTGATGTATATAGGAAATCACTGCATGGGGTCATAAACTCTTCAATAACCATTGTCTTTGAACACAATTCTGTCTCCTGTCTTCTCTGGGCCAAAGCAATGATTTCCATTGAAGAATCATTCCAGTTTTTTAATGCAGTGCCACCTTAGGACCCGAAGATCACCAACAATCAATATTGACTGTCAACATTTTCCCTTAAACGCAGGGATTTCTATCTTTCTCGGCTATCTGAATATTTTGATGTTTTTTATTATATTATCTATCTAGACAGTGGGATATACAAAGTCGTCACAATTTTATGGTAAGGGATATTATTTTTAGACAACTCTATGAAGACAAATCACAGAACAATTGACTTTTGTGTGTGCTATGTTCTATTGTGAATAAAACATGGGTCTGTAACATTTGGAAATAATGAAATCATTATTTCTGCTTTTATTTACATTTTACATAGCATCCCAACATTTTGCAACAATAAACCATTCTGTAAACCATTCCGTAAATATACATTTTCCTGATGCAGAACTAATAACAGTGGGAACACATTATCTTTGCAGCCATTTACTGATCTCACACATTCCCTGTGGTCAAAGGCCTGCTGCTAGTGGTGTTGATATCCAACTATCCTTCTCATATTTCACAACAACCTCCACTGCAGCTCCACAGTGCACTATACACGTATACCCAAAACGCAGACACACTGCTCAAGTTTAGCAGAGAATGATAACTGTCAGCAGCTAATGAGGCTAAATTCAGAAGTAAATTTACCTATAGAGGTGCTTAAGTGGGTTATGAAATATTATATAAAGGCCTGCTGGACACAGGGCAGAACAGGATGACCTACAAATCAAAGGACATCTCAGTTAAAATAATAATAATAAACCTATGAATGGGCAGAATCCTGTTACACTGAAGAACCCTGTTGCAGGGCTGAAACCTGCAAACGAGCAGAGGCCTATAAATGGGCAAAAGCCTGTGAATTGACAGGAGCCTCCTGTGAAGGAGCAGAATTATGTCTGTGAATGGGCAGAAGCCTGTATGTGAAAGGGCAAAAGACTGTGAATGAAAATAAGCTTTCTGTGGGGCAAAAGCTTAAACACAATGTATCTGTAGACCCATTGCTAGATGTCCACCTATCCTTCTCATATTTCACAACAACCTTTAGTCAAGCTCCATATTGAGCTATCCACAAATAGCCAAACACAGAGATACATGAATACAAATAAAATAGTGTTTGCAGAAATATGTGAATGGGAAGAAGCATTACAATGGGCAGAAGTCTGAGAATGGGCAGAAGTCTGAGAATGGGCAGAAGCCTAAGAATGGGCAGAAGCCTGAGAATGGGCAGAAACCTGAGAATGGGCAGAAGCCTGAGAACAGGCATAAGCCTGAGAATGGCCAGAAGCCTGAGAATGGGCAGAAGCCTGAGAACAGGCATAGGTCTGAGAATGGGCAGAAGCCTGAGAATGGGCAGAAGTCTGAAAACGGGCAGAAGTCTGAGAACCGGCAGAAGCCTAAGAATGGGCAGAAGCCTGAGAATGGGCAGAAGCCTGAGAATGGGCAGAAGCCTGAGAACGGGCAGAAGCCTGAGAACAGGCATAGGCCTGAGAATGGGCAGAAGCCTGAGAATGGGCAGAAGTCTGAAAACGGGCAGAAGCCTGAGAATGGGCAGAAGTCTGAAAACGGGCAGAAGCCTGAGAACATGCAAAAGCCTGAGACTGGTCAGAAGCCTGAGAACAGGCAGAAATCTGAAAACGGGTAGAAGTCTGAGAACGGGCAGAAGTCTGAGAATGGGCAGAAGCCTGAAAATGGGTAGAAGCCTGAGAACGGGCAGAAGCCTGAGAGCGGGCAGAAGTCTGAGAATGGCCAGAAGCCTGAGAACGGGCAGAAGCCTGAGAACGGGCAGAAGTCTGAGAATGGCCAGAAGCCTGAGAATGGGCAGAAGCCTGAGAACCGGCAGAAGCCTGAGAACGGGCAGAAGTCTGAGAATGGGCAGAAGCCTGAGAACGGGCAGAAGTCTGAAAACGGGCAGAAGCCTGAGAACAGGCATAGGCCTGAGAATGGGCAGGAGTCTGAAAACGGGCAGAAGCCTGAGAATGGGCAGAAGTCTGAAAACGGGCAGAAGCCTGAGAACATGCAAAAGCCTGAGACTGGGCAGAAGCCTGAGAATGGGCAGGAGTCTGAAAACGGGTAGAAGTCAGAGAACGGGCAGAAGTCTGAGAATGGGCAGAAGCCTGAAAATGGGTAGAAGCCTGAGAACAGGCAGAAATCTGAAAACGGGTAGAAGTCTGAGAACGGGCAGAAGTCTGAGAATGGGCAGAAGCCTGAAAATGGGTAGAAGCCTGAGAATGGGCAGAAGTCTGAGAATGGGCAGAAGTCTGAAAAAAGGGTAGAAGCCTGAGAACGGGCAGAGGCCTGAGAATGGGCAGAAGTCTGAAAACGGGCAGAAGCCTGAGAATGGGCAGAAGCCTGAGAACGGGCAGAAGCCTGAGAACGGGCAGAAGCCTGAGAATGGGCAGAAGTCTGAGAAGTCTGCAGAAGTCTAAAAAAAGGGTAGAAGCCTGAGAACGGGCAGAGGCCTGGGAATGGGCAGAAGTCTGAAAACGAGCACAAGCCTAAGAAAGGGCAGAAGCCTGAGAACGGGCAGAAGTCTGAGAACAGGCAGACGTCTGAAAACAAGCAGAAGCCTGAGAACGGCAGAAGCCTGAGAACAGACAGAAGTCTTAGAACGGGCAGAAGCCTGAGAATGGGCAGAAGCCTGAGAACAGGCATAGGCCTGAGAATGGGTAGAAGTCTAAAAAAAAGGGTAGAAGCCTGAGAACGGGCAGAGGCCTGGGAATGGGCAGAGGCCTGGGAATGGGCAGAAGTCTGAAAACGGGCAGAAGCCTTAGAACGGGCAGAAGCCTGAGAATGGGCAGAAGCCTGAGAACAGGCAGAGGTCTGAGAATGGGCAGAAGCCTGAGAACGGGCATAAGCCTGAGAATGGGCAGAAGTCTGAAAACAGGCAGAAGCCTGAGAACAGGCAGAAGTCTTAGAATGGGCAGAAGCCTAAAAATAGAAGCCTGAGAATGGGCAGAAGTCTGAAAACGGGCAGAAGCCTGAGAACATGCAAAAGCCTGAGACTGGGCAGAAGCCTGAGAACAGGCAGAAATCTGAAAACAGGTAGAAGTCTGAGAACGGGCAGAAGTCTGAGAATGGGCAGAAGCCTGAAAATGGGTAGAAGCCTGAGAACGGGCAGAAGTCTGAGAATGGGCAGAAGTCTAAAAAAAGGGTAGAAGCCTGAGAACGGGCAGAGGCCTGAGAATGGGCAGAAGTCTGAAAACAGGCAGAAGCCTGAGAACAGGCAGAAGCCTGAGAATGGGCAGAAGCCTGAGAACGGGCAGAAGCCTAAGAATGGGCAGAAGTCTGAGAATGGGCAGAAGCCTGAAAATGGGTAGAAGGCTGAGAACGGGCAGAAGTCTGAGAATGGGCAGAAGTCTAAAAAAAGGGTAGAAGCCTGAGAACGGGCAGAGGCCTGAGAATGGGCAGAAGCCTGAGAATGGGCAGAAGCCTGAGAACGGGCAGAAACCTGAGAACGGGCAGAAGTCTGAGAATGGGCAGAAGTCTAAAAAAAGGGTAGAAGCCTGAGAACGGGCAGAGGCCTGGGAATGGGCAGAAGTCTGAAAACGGGCAGAAGCCTAAGAAAGGGCAGAAGCCTGAGAACGGGCAGAAGTCTGAGAACAGGCAGAAGTCTGAAAACGGGCAGAAGCCTTAGAACGGGCAGAAGCCTGAGAATGGGCAGAAGCCTGAGAACAGGCAGAGGTCTGAGAATGGGCAGAAGCCTGAGAACGGGCAGAAGCCTGAGAATGGGCAGAAGTCTGAAAATGAGCAGAAGTCTGAGAACATGCAAAAGCCTGAGACTGGGCATAAGCCTGAGAATGGGCAGAAGTCTGAAAACAGGCAGAAGCCTGAGAACAGGCAGAAGCCTGAAAATGGGCAGAAGTCTGAGAACAGGCAGAAGTCTTAGAATGGGCAGAAGCCTAAAAATAGGCAGAAGCCTGAGAATGGGCAGAAGCTGATTGACTTTTACAATGCTACTGTTGTAAACGTGTACCAGTCTAGACAAACCACCCCACACAAAACAAAAAATAGTACACATTGTGTTTTTCTTACGTTTATAATATGCAGTGTGAACCATCCTCAAGGCAATTTGCTGACAAGCACACTTTTTAAAAAGGGCTCTCAAGGGTTTTGGTCTAAGAGTAATGCCTTAAACTGTCTTAAAATGCTTAAACTGTTCTTCGGATTGGTGGAAAGTGGTAATGATTGTGATTAGCAGCATCTGGCAAGAATTGTCCATGCAAACAGACAAGTGACTTTGATTGTACAAGGCAAATCTGTAATTTATTTTATCTGTATACAGTGCCACATTTTAAGTATACAATTTGAAAAACTGTATGTATGTGCTGATAAAGATGTAAACCTATGATGCGTGTAATCCTGAATGTGGAGTTTCTGCTTCCTGCACTGCCACGCTCTTACAAAGTGGTGCTCTGCAGAGACAGCTTGTGCGCTCTGAGATGAACGTTTCCTATAAATCATGCAATATAGTCTGAGTATAAAAACATTTCAGGAAAACATAGCTGCCTTCAACATTTCCATTTTCAAACAATGGCTCCAGCTGGAGTATGTCATTTACAAGCGGTGTAGCTCTAATATGTCCCAACTAATGTAGGCTGAGCGAGCGTAACCTAGGTCGTCCTTGCTGCTGAGACACAAAGCACATAATTCATGAAGGGCTGGGTTTCAGGGCCACCAAAGCGCTCTTGGTTTGATGTCGAATTGCAAATTTGATGAGGCTCAGTGCCTCTCCAGCTGCATGCTGAGAATAGGAGAGTAAATCACAGCCCAAATTCAATTCCTGCCCAGGTTCTTGAGATTCACATTTACTGGATGATCAGAAACTCATTTCCAAAAATAGTTCATTGTATTCCTTTATTGTTACTTTAGTTGTTTATTGTAAACTATACAATAGTACACTATATACTAAAGCACAGTGGTGCTGGTCATGCTGCTTGCCATCAGCAGTCAGAGTCCGAGAGAACACAATTGAGTTTGCTCTCTCTGGGTGGGTAGATGGCACTCTTTACCCACATCACTCCCAGTGTGCCCCTATAATGTTTGAGTGGTTTAACCACAATGCTCATAGTCAGCTTTGACAGGTTTGTGCTGGTAAGATAGGGTTGGCCTTCATGTTTGATATGACATGTATCATTTCTGTAGATTACTCTGAACCTTTACTATTATAGTATAGGGGTTATCCGCTGCGATGGATTGGCGGCCTGTCCAGGGTGTATCCTGCCTTCCGCCCGATGCCGGCTGGGATAGGCTCTGTTGAGTGTCATTTACCCAGAAACCAAACCATTTTGATATAAATGACCCATACATTTTCCTTTTTTGGAATTAAATCGCATTCAAATGGTTTCTAATGGAGATATTACAACTATGGTAAAAAGATCTAGCTATCTAGTAGGGTTTCTCTGTAGAGCTCTTATATCCAGGAGCTGAAATTGTCTGGAAATCTGATAAAGATGCCCCCAGGGAAGAGTAACTTGGAGGAGACTCTGGCGAAGGCCCAGTACCCACTGAAGAAATTCTATCTCCTGGCTGGCCTGGGAACGCCCGGGGATTCCCCATGAGAAACTAGCGAAAGTAGCCTGAGCTTCTGTGTTGAGCTTGCTATGATCCTGAAATAACTGGAAGCAGATAAGAAGAAGATGTCTACGATGGTGCAGATGATTGTGGTGGTAGTGGTATTTTGCAAGTTTTAATGCTCACTGCTGTACATCAGGTAACCCACGCAGACACTAGGAGAAGATGAAAACTCCACCCAGATAGGGACTTTTTTTTTATATATTTTATTTTATTGAATTTTTTCAAAGTCAGATAGAGGACATACATATCCAACCCAGATCCAATCCACAGAAAACAGTCAAAACTGTCTCATAAGAAGAAGAAAACGAAGGAAAAAAAAAAAAAAAAAAAGTAAAATAAAATAAATAAATAAAGGGAGGGGGGGGGGGGGGGGGCAATGAAATAAGAAAAAAAAGGAAGGGAAAATGGGGGAATGCCGAGTGGGGTTCAGCTATAGTTCCCTAATTCTTCAGGTTCTCTAAGGTGGTAAATTATGGGATTCCAGAATTTAATAATTCGGACCCGAGCATGAGGCTTCCGGGTACGTAATCTCTCCATTGAAATAAAGCTGTACATTTCCGAGAGCCAGCTTTTGAAAGAAGGAGTAGAAGATGATTTCCAATGAAGCAAAATCAGTTTCTTAGCCACAACCATGGAGGCCATCACTATACGTTGAACTCTATATGGAAATCTGGATAGAAAAGTCGAGCAGCCACAGATTATGAGGATAGGGTCAGGTTCTAGGGAGATGTTCAGCACTTTTGAAAGCCACGCAAAAATGTTACTCCAAAAAGGCTGTAAGGCTGGGCATGTGATTAACAAGTGAGTGAGAGTGCCTTTTTCTATGGAACATTTTTCACACAGTGGCGAGATATTAGGAAAGATTTTATGAAGTCTAGTTTTGGAGTAATGTAGTCGATGTAGAATTTTAAATTGGATCAACCTATATCGTGAGTTTACAGAGCAGTCTAAAATTCTAGAGAGACTTTCTTCCCATATCTCTTTAGATATTTTTTTGTCTAACTCTTTGCCCCAGGCCTCCCTAAAATGATCAGAATCAGGGGTAAGTTTTAGAAACGAGATACAGTGCGATATTCGTTGTTTGGCTGATGGGTCTGAATTAAAAAAGCGGAATAAAGCATGCTCCTGTGGTTTTGATGTTAAATCCACGAGGGCTGTCTTGGTGTAATGTCTCAATTGCAAAAATCGGAAGAAATGGGGTCGTGGCATATTGTATTGTTCCCTCAGAGTATTAAATTACATAAAGCAGCCATCCTGATATAGGTCGCCCAAGGAAGCCAATCCTTGGCTTTCAAGATCAAGAAAAAACTTATCAGTTTTAGCAGGAATAAATTCATGATTGAATGTAATAGGAGTATGTATGGAATTTTGTGGGGCCTTTGTAGCTAGCTTAATTTGGTTTAGTATTTTTTTTTTAATTATGTAATTATCTTTTGTGGCAATTTTACCAGATGACAGTTTTGTATATAGAAATGAAGGTAAGGAGGTCAGAGGAGAGCAACTGGCCTCCACCTTGACCCACAACGGTGTGCGTCCCGAAGCAAGACCAGAATGGGAACCGAGCTGCCAGAATGAAACAGCTCTAGCATTAGCTGCCCAATAATAATGTTTAAAATTAGGTAAATTCAAGCCTCCATCTACAGCACTTTTTTGTAAGTGAATCTTAGAGATGCGTGGGGTTTTTTGGGCCCAGATGAAAGAGGATACAGAAGAATCGATTAACCGCAACCAGGAGTCAGGGAGGGAGAAAGGAAGGTTTTGAAAAAGATATAAGAATCGGGGGAGAACGATCATTTTAATAGCATTAATTCTTCCAATCATTGAAAGTGGGAGTAACTTCCATCTTTCTATTTCCCTTTTAAGCTTATCTATAGCAGCCTCATAATTTAATTTAATGGTGAGTTTAGGATCTTTAGATATTTTAAGGCCAAGGTAAGTAAAATATTCATCTGTTATTTTGAAGGGAAGTGAAGATAGGAATGATTTATCAAAACTGTCCGTGAGGGGCATGAATTCACACTTGTTCCAATTAATTGTATAGCCGGAGAATTGTCCAAACAAGTTAATATAATCTAAAAGTTTGGGGATGGAGGTGGCAGGATTGGAAATAGACAACAGGAGATCATCTGCATATAGGTTAACCAAGGACTCAAGACCGTTTATTTTAATCCCGTGAATGTCCGGGTGAGTCCTTACGCCAATTGCAAGTGGCTCAAGTGCTAAATTGAAAAGTAACGGAGAAAGAGGATCTCCCTGTCTGACCCCGCGTTGAAGTAAGAAGGGTGTGGATCGATCAGAGTTCGTTAAAATAGAAGAACAGGGATTTAAATACAGAGCCCTGACCAGGCTAATAAAGGCATTGCCAAATCCAAATTTATTTAGCGTATAAAACATATAGGGCCATTCAACCTGGTCAAAAGCCTTTTGGGCATCCAGAGAAATAATAGCTGCTGGGGTTTCATTTTGTTGTGCAGAGAGAATAGTATTAAGAAGCAGGCGCACATTGCAAAAAGAAAACCTTCCAGGGATAAATCCGGTCTGATCTGGGTGAATTATCTCTGAAATATGATCAGCGAGGCGACTGGCCAAGATTTTTGAAATAATCTTTTGATCTACATTCAGCAGCGCAATTGGTCTATAGGAGGCGGGATCTGTGTTGATTTTTCCTTTCTTTAATATTAACGAGATATTTGCCTGATATAATGAGTCAGGGAACTTATTATTAGCAATCGAATCATGGACCATCCTAAGTAATAGAGGAGTAAGTTTCGTAGCGAAGGCTTTATAAAACTCACATCCGAATCCATCTGGTCCAGTAGCTTTGCCCAATGGGAAGCTATCTATTGCTTCTTGGATTTCAGATACATTGATTGGCAAATCTAGAGCTTCTCTAGCAGAATCAGAGAGCTTAGGTATATCTAAATTATCAAAAAAAGAGTCCAAGTCAGGTTCGGAGGCTGTAAATCTTGAGGTATATAAATCTGCATAATATTCTCTAAATCTATTATTAATCTCTCGATGACTGGTAAGCAGGTGGCCAGAGGTAGATTTAATTTCATGAATTGCTTGGTTGGCCCTGACCTCCCTAAGTTGTCTAGCCAGGAGGCCTTCTGGTTTTTCACCAAGTTCAAAATGTGTCCTTTTAAGTTTAAGAAGGAGGTTTTCGACTCTTTGGTTGAGAATATTATTGTATTCATGTTTATGTTGTAAAATTGTATTATAAACTGTCGTGGAAGGAGTGAGTTTATTGTTTTTTTCTAAGGCTATTATGATATTTTCCAGTTCTATAAGACGTTTGTCTGATTCCTTCTTTTTTGAGGCCTCAAACGATATGATATGACCTCTGGTCACTACTTTAAAGGTTTCCCAAAGAACAGTATCTGAGACATCCTTTGTGTCATTAAATTCTAGAAATTCAGAAATTTTAACATCCAAATATTTGACGAAGGCAGTATCTGAGAGAAGATTAGGGTTAAATTTCCAACTGTATGAAGGTCTGTTAATTAAGTTACATATCGTAAGGGTGACTGGACTATGGTCAGAGATAAGGATGGGATGGTATTCGGTGGAACCCACTTTTGGGACCACCTCTGATGAGACCAGGAAATAGTCAATCCGAGAGAAGGAGTTATGTACAGGAGAGTAAAATGAGTAATCTTTATTAGTTGGATGTTGAAGTCTCCAAATATCCACTAAATTTGAGGACCTGAGCAAAGAGTTTAAGACCGGAGTTGATGTAAGTATTGTTGATGACTTGGCTGACAGTCTGTCTAGGTGTGGATCTAAGCAACAATTAAAATCACCACCTATAATGATATTGTCCGACGAGTTGAATGGAATAATGTTAAAGAGATTTCGAAAAAAGTCCGGGTTGTCATAGTTCGGACCATAAACATTGACTAAAGTTAGGGGATAGGAGTTAATTTTGCCGGATACGATAATATATCGTCCCTGCGAGTCAGCTATCATATTCTTTAGTTGGAATGGAATATTCTTGCGGAAAAGAATCGCTACCCCGCGAGCCTTAGAGGAGAATGTGGTTTGAAAAGTTTGGGATATCCACTGTGTTCTTAGTTTGGCTTGATGGGAAGCCTTTATATGAGTCTCCTGAAGAAATATAATGTCCGCCATTTTTTTTAAATGTGTGAAAATTTTGCCCCGTTTCAGGGGATGATTAATCCCTCGGACGTTCCAGGACGCCAATGTAATATTGGTAAGATTCATATAATGCGGGAGTACCATCCAAAACAAAAGCGGAAAGATGCAAGAGCCACCCGGGAAGGGAAGAAAATAAATAAGAAGGGGGAAAAAATATATAAAATAAAAAAAAATTCTTGAGGAACAATAACTAAACACCTCACAAAACACACCCTCCCTCCCAAACCCACCCCCAACGCAGACCTATTTCCACCCTGGAAATGTATAAATATTCCCACATATAGTGGGAAAGCAACGGCTACGAAAAAACACACTCTATACGTAATTAAACTACGGTGTAGGGAAGGGGTGTCCCCAGACCAGGAAAGAATCATTGTAGGAAAAAAAAACAAACAAACATACAAACAATCAGAAATCAATTGGTTTTAGAGTCTACACAAAGGTTATGGATTGACCTTATCAAACGTTAAATACCCCTTCCCTTGCGCATGTAATTGTGGTTACCTCTAAAAAGTCTTTAAGACTTCAGAAAGTCAAAAGTGGATGAAAAAAAAAGAAGAGTGATCTTGAAGTTAGTTAGGTATTGCGGCCAGTATCACTGCAAATCAACACAGTTTGTCAGTCATACCATGGAGGTAACGAACCCGACGCCGACCAACACAACAATGTAAGAGCAGTAGATTACGTCATCAGTCCTCCTTGCGCCTTGTGGATTTGATCGACTCCACGAAAACCCTGGCTCCTGACGGCTCTAGGAAGGTGTGGAGCTGATTATCAAAGGTTACCTGTAACCGTGCAGGGAAGCGAAGAGAGTGTGTGATTTTCATTTCTCTCAGAACTCCCAGCGTCTCTGCAAATTGCCTTCTCTTTTCAATTACCGCGCTGGTGTAATCCGGGAAAATTAGGATTTTATGTCCTTGAAACTGAAGTGGGCCAGTGGATCTCCGAAGTTGTAGAATTTTTTCCTTGGCCTGGAAAAGGTGTATCCGCGCAATGATGGGTCGGGGTCTGGCACCATCCGGCGGGCGTGGACGCAGCGATCGGTGGGCCCGGTCCACCAGGAGGGGGGATTCGAAATTACTTTCACCGAGAAGCTTGGGTAGAAGACCAGCCACGAAATCAATGACTCGAGGTCCCTCGCTCCCCTCAGGTACACCGATAATGCGGATATTATTCCTTCTCGATCGGCTTTCCAAATCATCCAGTTTCAGCATGATCTTGTCGTTGACTCTTTCCAGCTCTGCAACAGCGGATTCGAGCGAGTCGATACAAGAGTCATGCGCCGAAACAGCTTCACCGAGGGAGTTGAGGGATTCCTTAAAATCCTTAAGCTCGGACCGGACAGACGTTAAGGTGAGTTCCAGGCTGCCCAAACGGGGGGGACTCTCTAGGGGACTCCGGAGCGAATCAAACAATTTCTTTGCCCACAATGGCGGGGAGTCGGGTTCAGACTCGCTGAGCTCCGGAGCACCGCGTGGCGGGGTAAGTGAGTGCGCCGGGGAGCGGTTCCCAGAGTCCTTGGGAGTTTTAGCTGTTTTTGGCGGCATCTTGTCAATTGTCGGCCCCAAAATGTATTCAAGTTGTGCTAGAAGTCTTTAGCCGTCGAGTAAACATAAAATAACCAAAATAAAGAAGTAAAAAATCAAATTAAATAGCAATGGTCAGGAGACCCCGATGAACTCACGTCTACACCATTGTGTGCTCGCTAGCGCCCCCCCAGATAGGGACTTAAACTCAAGACCCCAAGTCTGAGAGACGAGCGTGCTAAACCACTAACCACCATGCTGCTTATAACTTAAGATATGCCAAAACACACACCCTACTAGCACATGCACACTGATCAGCAACATCAGAGATCCTCACAGAAATTTGCATGCATTAAATATTCCAGACTGAAAAGGCCAACACAGCCTAACCAATAATGATGCACATAAAATGTATTGTTTGTGCTAAACGCTAACACTGCTAACACTCCAAGGCACATCTCAGCATTATCTTGTGAGTCTTACACCATCTCAGCACATCTCTGCACTGCCAGCATTCCCACTCAAGGTGACCTATTTAATGCTAATGCAAACGCAAACACACACACACACACACACACACACATGCATCTTCTCTTCTTCCTGTCCTCAATTCTGTACAAAATCCTGTAAAAATAACAGGTTCTGACCACCTAGGGATGCAGGCTTTTTATTTCACACCCTACCTTATGCAGTTTTCTACAGTCTGCTTTGGAAGAATATGTAAAACTAATAGAATTGCACAAATGCTTTCAACATATTTAATGCATTTTCCGATAAACCCACAACCCTGAGATCAATAACTCGATGCTCTAACCACTGGGCCATGTGTCCATTCAGTTTCATTGCAAATACTCAAATACTATATACTATATACTATATTACACTCGACAACCGGAGTGTTGGAACATGCAGCTTGGGTTGATTCCTGTCTTATTCTTGGGAATCATAGTGTAGCATTCAAGCATTTGAGTTAGACCTAACTCAGGCACGGCATATGATACCTGGCTGGGAAAAGGCCATATTGATTTTTGCTATCTAGGAACGAGGTAGGGGTGAAAAATTAATTTGACAGTGTTACAAATACACTAATCAATACAGATCAATCAAGAAAAAAGCCCTACATCAAGTAACTGTAACTCTCCTCCAAAGCCTGATAAGTTAATCTAATCACTAAAACAAAAAGCTACAGATGCTCAACTAGCAGTCGGACGCAGGGGACCTCTGGACTAGCGCACAGCAGCAGGAACCAAATGGCTTTTGGCTTCAGTCCCAGGTGAGGGAACAGGATTGTCAACAGTGATAACTTTCAGATTGCTGGAAATTCTAATGGCCCTGTCTTCACTCTGCCTGCTGCCACTGTAGCACTGAGCAACATGCTAAACCTTAACATCCTCCACGAGTTACATCACCCCATCAGCCTTAAAAAAAATAATATGCAGTTTCCCCTTAGATAATGCTATTGGAGGATAAAAATCCTCATAAAACTGAAATGATTCAGCCAAAAATGGTGAAAAAATGGCATTATTCTGAGCTTCATAACTCAAGATAAGAACAAGGTACAGATCTCACATCTCTGTTATTAACTATGTGTAAAGTATCCTAGTTCGGAAAAAAAGGAACTGCTATGGATCTGTCGAACTGTCTTCAAGTGATGGTAATAAATCCAGCTTGGAAACACCAGGCAGCCAGGGAGTTAGCAAATGCAGCATAGGAAGAATCCCATATTATACTCAGTAACTGGGGTGTTGGAACATGTGGCTTGTGCAAAATCCCATATTATACTTGCCAATCAGGCTGTATTTTATTCAGCACATTTCTTTTTGTTGGACATTCATTCACTTGTCAAGAAGTCAAGGCAACACCACATGCTGCACACATAAAGACACTGAATTTTTTTTTCAGTGCTTCAGCAATTTTTGATCATTAGCTTTACAACTAGTGCTGGGCGGTATACCGGTTCATTCAGTATTAATACTGTCGCTTAAAGGATGATTTGAATGTATTTGTTAACTGAAGAAAGAAGGGAATTGTAGCTGATTTAAACACTGTAATGCCTCTAATGGCTTTAAAAACATATAGTAAATTTATATTAAACTTGTATATAGCTTGTGCAACAGAACATTTGAGAAATATCTCTTTGAGTACTTAAACATTGAGTATTTATGGGTTTGTTTATAGTGTTTATGGAACTATTTAGAAAAATATTTAATTTTGTTAAGGGAGCCGTGTTAAATTTGTTAGCCTATCTATTTTTAAGGTCAATTGTTTACATTCTTTAGCTATTTTTCTGATAATAAAGTCTGATTTCTTCATATATTGTGAAATGTTATGGGACAAAGTAAACCCAATACTAATCAAAGCCTTAATTTAAAGCCTTAATGTTTGATATTATATATACTCCTAACAGTACAGTAACTCACAAATCTATATTAAAAGCCCAATCATGCAAATATAATAATTATTTTATTTTTTAAATACAGTGATATACAGAGAAACCGACAGAATCATGAAAAATACTGTGATATGCATTTTTGGCCATACCGCCCAGTACTATTTACAACACATTTTTAACAGACATACAAACCATAACATTTTAATGCAATCTTACTTGCAGTTCTATTTTTAAACTCCAGACCAAATAATGCATGATAGATAAACAAACTTTCAAGCAATGTCAGTGGACAAGCAGCAATTTGTGCCCTCTACAGGCTCTGACAATAGGCCATTGATATCTTTTACTCTGTGGGATAGCATAGCTTGTGGAGGCTTTGGGAGGACAATGGAGAAGTCACTGCCAATAAGCAAAGACAAGGACTCTCTTAGTGAGCAGCCAAGAGCTGGGCTTTCTAAAGGGTTGAAGTTACAACGACTCAAAACCAATGCAGAAACTGTACCAAAAAATAAAGTCTGTAAACAAGACCACTGCAATTTCATCAATTATAAAAACTTGCCGATTTGTAAAGAGAACATTTTCAAAGTGCTACCATCAAACCACCTAGCTATCTATTTCTGTATATCACATGTACTGTATAGTAAATCAGTTAGTCTTCTTTCACAATAGAAAACTTTCTACATTTGAGTTTTGACCCCAAATTTCTTCACTAGCTGCAGCAATACGACCCACCCACTGAATAAGCCTATTTCCTTCAGGCCTTTCCCTTAATAGTCAGACAGTATTACTAATGTTAACATTTATCAAGATTTAATGCATCAAAAACAGTTGTTTATTGCAATTATGTTATCTTCTTGACATAAATTTAAAAACGATACAGTACATATATTTGTATATGTAAGTTTGCCTCAACACAGGCTCAAGATAATCTACTGGGATCCCTGGATATGAAAGCACACTTTTTAAATGCAGTTTTAGCAAACAATGTAATGTGTACCTTATTTTACGGACTATAGGCGCACCATATTATAAGGCGCACTATCAATGAACGTTTCATTTCTGGTCTATTTTCATACATAAGGCACACTGGATTATAAGGTGCATTTAAGCAACACTAGTAAGAAACAGGGGTGTCGACATGTTTCCCAGCTGGTCTCAGTGCTGGAGCGCTTAAGTAAACAAAATTGTAGTTATAAATATATATACATATATAAAAAAATATTTATTTTCTGTCAAAGTTAAACAAGCAAAATCTGTGTTAATTTACACTGTACGTCAGCAGAGTGGCTTCACTGCTCCTTACAACCTGACTGGTAATACATAAACCGCACTGTATTAAAAGGCGTATTGTCTATTTTTGGGAAAATTAAAGTATTTAAAGCGTGCCTTACAGTGCAAAAAAATCCAAAAACTACATTTTTTCACCATAACTAACAAGTTATTTTCCTTAAATACTACCTTCTGTGTGCAGATGCATTTGTAACAGTCATCTACGTTAAATCTACCATGAAAATAAATCCAGCTTCCATGCTTAGTAGGGCCAGCTGCTACTGCATCTTTCAGCCAGCTTTAGCTCACTTTTCCCAGAGTCAAACGTTTGCTCCATAATCAAGCATAGGAAGGTAATCCCGAGTTGGAACATTTTTCCAGCACAGCATATATCCCTGGAATGGTGCAACTCTGCATCGGAATGTGTGTAAATAGCTTACGGCTGACGGAGACTAATGAGGGCCTTGTTGGTACGAGAATGAAGGAGAAAAACTGGCTTCCAGCTCAAATATTCAACACGTTTAACGAACAGAGGGGGGGAAAAGAGCTGACTGACCAATTACCAAAAACCAACGTTCTCTCTGAGCATCCCAATGGGGAAAAACAGTATGTTACATTCTCTGTTTATATCACTGCTGCTTTACATGGAAGCCTCAACTTTGGGGGATTTAAGGAACAACGCAATTACGAATGCAAATTAAATGGTTTGCTCATTTTCATGGTTCACATTTCAGTACTGTCTAATGCATGCTTAATTTATTTATGTATTCTACTTAGCCAATGTATGCATAACATAAAAAAGAAGAAACAAGTGCTGCATACTGGCAAGAAGGGTTCACTTTTTGGTCACAAAACAATAAGCAGGGCCTACTACACTAATTCATTTGCATTCCTTGCAAAATACACTACTCAACACTAGGGGTGTATATAGTGGTTATCATTCAATATATCACAATATATTTCATTACTGCAAGCAGGACGATGAATTGTGATTGTTTAAATCTATTTTTAGAAAAATGTATAAGAATAGTTAGCTTTTTGTGCGATCAGAACACTGAGATTTAATGGAACACTGCTGTCCAATGGTTGATTCCATGAATACTGATACTGTTTTTAACAATCGATACATAGTATTGCAAAACCAATTATCGTAATATGTCGTAAGACATCACAAGCCATCAAACCAAGCTGAACTGCTTGAATTTTTTTGCACCAGGAGTTGCATAGAGTTATTCAAAAGCAGTGTGTAAGACTGGTGGAGGAAAACATGCCAAGATGCATGAAAACTGTGATTAAAAAATAGGACCAACATTATTTGACCAAATTTTGATATTTGATATTGATTACGGAACTTTTAAAACATTATGAATATGAACTTGTTTTTTTGTTTTTTTTTTTGCATTATTTGAGGTCTGAAAGGTCTTTTTTGTTATTTCAGCCATTTCTCATTTTCTGCACATAAATGCTCTAAATGACAATATTTTTATTTTGAATTTGGGAGAAATGTTGTCCGTTTAGAGAACAAAACAACAATGTTCATTTTACTCAAACATATACCTATAAATATCAAAATCAGAAACTAAAGGGGTATATAACATTGTGTACCGCCCGTACCCTTATTAGTGAATTCAGCTAGAACAGGTGTTCAAATACATAACTACCTTGCATGACCTCTATAAACTGCCAACAGAATGGGATGCTCTGGAACAGCCACACATGAGCCTAAGGTTCCCATGCTGAGCGCCAAGCATGTGTAACTAGGGTTGCAACGGTATGAGATTTTCACGGTATGATAACCGTCTCAGAAAATACAGCGGTATCACGGTATCACAGTTTGTTACATATATTATTAAACTGACCCTTAAAGAAATTACAACAAAGGTTTTTTTTGTTCAATTAACTATTTATTGTAGAAATCTGGAACAATTATAATTTTAATATTTCCTTAAAAAAAATAAGTTGTACACCATCAGGTGAAGGAAACCAGGTTTTTCCACTACTCTTAAGGGCATTAAGAGTGTATATAAAAAATATATATATATATAAATATATATAATATATATACACATACACACACACACACACACGTAACACACATTACATGTCCTCTAAGACGTAAAGATCCTGTATTTAAAATATTCAGTACAATTATTTAAGTTTAAATTATTTAATATCTGATAAACTGAGCCTGGGTCAGTGTCTGATCAACAACTGTTGTAAACGTCCGTTTTACTGCCATGTTGGTATATAACCAGATACTGCAGAAAAAGGGGATTTATTTCTGACATGATCCTCACAACAGAGATTTCTATTTTAAGGCTTTCACACCGAGTCTGGTTTTAACATATGAAAAACAGGCACGTCAGAATTTGAAAATCAACGCATGTAAATGAATGACGTCTTTCACATCCAGTCCGGCCAGGACCTTTACACGGACACGTGAATCCATCGTAGCACGCACTTCACGCCTGTACCTGCGTGCACAAATTTCGGATAACTCAGCGCTTTTGCAGGCGCTTACCGCATGGGTTGTGCACGACTGCAAAGAGGTTTTATTTAGGTTCAGATTAAAATGATAAACTAAACACATACTTTGCGCTGCACAGCGGGATGGTGTTCTTGGAGATGGGAGAACAGGTTTGACGTATGTCCACCTTTAGCTGTGACTTTACGGCCACATTGATTACGAATCGGATAACCATCCTCGGGTGCGTTCGGCGGGTCTCTGAAATAGTCCCACACTGCTGATTTTAGTTTAGCCTTTTTTTAGGCGGACGGAGATTTGTTTAGTCTGATGCACTTTCTGCTGTTCTCGCCGCTGTGTGCTGAGGAGCTGAAGCGGAGCAGAGTTGCGCATGCGCGGGTGAGTTTCCCGCTGGCTTGCGTTTTACCGGTAATAAGCAAACACACACGGTATGATAACCGTGCATTTTAATACCACGGTATACCGTGAAACCGGTTACCGCTGCAACCCTATGTGTAACAGTGGAACTGTGTTTTCAGGAGTCATGCAGCTCCATCCAATACCTCTGGGATGAATTGGAGTGGCTTTGGTAATTGTGTGAATGATGGTACTTCATTCAAAACTTCTGAGGTAACCTGCTAAGTTTGGGACGATGGGCAGGTGTACCAGTACATACGTGGGTAAAAAATGCTCAGATGCAGTTTTACACCTTGATTAGAAATTAAAATGAAACATATTGATTTTTGTTTTATACAATGATAAGCTCTGCTCTTAGTGGCTTGTTTACTGTAAAAGTATGGCATACATTTTAACACTAAAAAGGTTTGAAAAATGTAAAAAAAAAAAAAACATTCTTAATATGCCCAACAACATTTTTTTAAACAGATTTCTGGTTTGGAATAATATCCCTGTCCCCAGCCCTGTCTCTCAATAAGCCCTAAATACTCTGATCTACAGTGCTGTCATCCATCATCCAGCCAGGCGCTCTGTCACATGCTGCTACCTGGCCAGGCGTGAAGGCATGCCATGGGTGCTCCCATGCTTCAGTTTCCTCCTGTGTTGAGGACGCAGGGAATGAGAACGGGGAGACGATCAGCTCAGTGTGGAGCAAGCTTAAAATGGTAGGCATATGCATATCTTTGATTAGCCATTCAAGCAATCCACCAGAGCACTATTGCTTATTCTGATATGTGTGGATTTTTTTCGCCCGCTATAAATGCCACCTGACAGAGCTACACAGAGGAACTCTGAGTGTTCTGGTAAGCCAGGGCACTAGTAGCTAGCGGTTCATCCCATGTAGCTGGGACGAACACGCAGAATTCAGTCCAATATACTCGCCTCTGAACAACAAAAGAGCTAGCACTGTGGTTAGCAGATAATGCTAATGCTACTCCACCAGTGCTATCTGGGGTTAGCAGCTAGGTACAAGCCGATAACACTCACCTCTGAATGGCCAACGAGCTGGCGTTCAGTGCAGTTAGCAGCTAATGCTAATACTACTAGAGAACTAAACTGAAACTCCTGTATAACGCTGATGCTGTACTTCAGCAGAGTGGCTTTACTGCGCCTTACAACCTGACTGGTACATTTTATACATAAGGCGCACTGGTTATTTAAAAGGTGCACTGGTAATTTCGGGAAAAATTAAAAAACTTTAAATGATTTAAAGTGCACCTTATAGAGCGAACAATACGGTATATTATATAGATGTAATACACACAGTGATCTATTTTAAGTTTTTATTTATTTTATTGTTGATGATTATGACTTACAGCTAATAAAAAACCCAAAATCTTTGTCTCAGAAAATTTGAATATTATATAAGACCAATTGGTACTTTTTCCAGTGTGAGCAGTGTGCCAAGTCGTGCTGGAAAATGAAATCTGCATCTCAATAAAAGTTTTCAACGGAGGGAAGCATGAAGTGCTGTAAGATTTTCCGGGAAAACCCTGCACTGACTTTGGACTTGATATAAGCTCTCCAAACCATCCTTGACCATCAATAAATTTTGCATTTCTTTTGGAAAAAAGGAACCAGAGTCTGGAGGAAAAGTGGAGAGACACACAGTCCAAGTTGCTTGAGGTCTAGTGTGAAGTTTCCACAATCAGTGATGGTTTAGACAGCCATGTCATCTGCTGTGTTGGTCCACTATGTTACATAGAAGTATACTGATATATATATATATATATATATATATATATATATATATATATATATATATATATATATATATATATATATTTATTTATATTTATATTTATATATATATATATGTATATATGTATACTTTTATGGAGATTTTATTTTCCAGCAGGACTTGGCACACTGCCCACACTTCCAAAAGTACCAATTGGTCTTATATAATATTCTAATATCTTTCTGAGACACTGAACACTGATCCTCTAAAGGTCCCTAGACATGTTTCTAGGAAAATCGTTCAAAAAGGGCACATAGTTCTAGGAAAGCAGTTCTAGGAAAATGTATAATCCTACAGCCATCTTAATCTCAAGCATGAAATGAGGGTCTAGTGGCTTCATATCCGCGAACAAGCAATTCTACCCCCCCAACTGTGTACACAGCACTTCAGTGCTCCCAGTTTACGTTGCCTATTAGCTGTATAATTGCAAACACGTGTAGAAATTCCATATAGCTGTCATGTACTACTGTGAACATGGATTCCATCTGCAGTAAGCCAATGTATAAATTATTTACTTATGTACCCTAGATTAGAACAATCGCACTCTTGGAAGCTTCATCAAGCAACTACTTGTAGGTTATTACTATAGCAATTAGCAACATAATGACAACAGTTCATTATTGCTTTCGGGCTAATGTTCCTTTCACTATAGGCTGTGTACAAATCCCTGCAGTAGTAGAGCACCACTCTGCACTGCATCATGCAGCAGGATGTGCTTGGAAGACATTTGCATGGTGCACATGCAAAGCGTTTGGGCTTTGGGGATGATGGGAATTCCTCGGGCACATTCCACTGATAAACCCAGTCTTTGGCACACAGGGAGTGCACAAACAAATGATGAAATTCTCAGAAAAAATTATAAGTCCAAAAATCCATAGCATCCACTGCATACTTATTTCAAGCTGAGTAATTATGCACACAGTGAGGCTATTTATTTTAATATCACAATAAAAAACTGCTATTTGGAATAAAATATGTCTTACCTTGTGCCTGCATTTTAGAACCACCCCATAGGCTCCTGAAAAGGAAGAACATATATAGTGAAAAAAGAGCACTACTTGAGCACTACTTGCATCAACATATATAGATATCAGTGTGTCTAGACATTGCAGTATTGCATATTGCAGTATACTTTATTATAGATTTTGGCAACATGACAATATTTTATCGTATTGTGATGAATCTTGTTGTATAGACAACTTGCCTTTTAAGCTTATTGAGCTTAAAAAACACTGACCTAACTGTACATTTCATTACAAAGAGCTTTGCTAGTCTGAATTATTTAGCATTATTTAAAAATTTGTTTTTAAAGTCTTTATATTGTTTTAATTTATTAACGGGTACAATTAATTTTAAACTTTTTTAATTTTTCATTTACTTGAAACAAACAAAAACATAAAAATCACCAGTGCAAATATGTGACCTACCAGATTTCTTAACTATTTATTAATGTGTATTTAAATGTAAATAAAAGAATCAGGGTTAGATTGTCAAAATTAAATTACATTTATATTAGTGGTCTATATATATATTCTGTGATTAATTATAATTACATTTAATATTATTTTTGTTGAGTTACTGGGTTCAACAGAGCTTTAATAGAGAAAATAAATACTAGTGTAGCTCCATATTCTACCTTCAACAACCTTGTAACATGAGAGAGAGAGAGAGAGAGAGAGAAAGAGAAAAAGAGAAAGTAAAGGGTGGAGGAAAGTAGTGGATGGCTCGATAGGTAGCTTGCTGGATTAGTGTCACTGCTAGCTGGAAACACAAAAAAGCGCAAGCCGCCACAAACAAACTCACAGGCAAACTCATCGTTCCCATCATTAAAAAAGGTCTCTGGCTGAAGCGTGAAGCTAGGTAAGGCACGGCAACTGGATGAAAATGAAGCTTTCCGATTGGCCGTAAGCACTTCTTAATTAAGCACACATAGATCTCTGTAGCTCAGTGGCGGAATCAACTTCAGTGACAGCCTGACTGAAACTGGTGAAATGCTAGATCAAACGATATGCGCACTTAAGAACATGGAACGACACAAGCGTACTAGGAGGTCAAAAATGCGTACATGTTAGCAGATCTGCTAACTCCACAGCACAGACTGTGTTTCAGCTAACTAAAGCTCATATCACTCACATTTAGAATATAAATCTTCAAACTTGATTGCACACAGTTAAGTGAATAATCTTACAAAATGCTACATCCAGGTATAGAGTCTTTTCTTTACATTCAACCAAGTACTTGCTAAACTTACTTCTACAGTAGACCTGTGCACATAAGACACGTCCTTATTTTAAAATACTGCAGTATTTTAAAAATAATGTTATGCTGCCAAATCATAAAAAATAGTATGGGTATCCTGCATGGTCAATGCTTAGTGACACTGCAATTTGGCAAGTATAACAGGTTGCAAATACTTTGTAGCAGGTTAAGGGTGCGTTCACACCTACTTTACATTTAGTCTGGACTTTTAGACTTTTCAATTTGGTCTGAACCAGGTGTGATAAGTGCTGTAATTCACAGTCTGTACCACAGGTGCAAAATCTGGACAGGCCAAAAAAAGGTGGTTTCAATCCAGATCAAATAAACCACGGATTGCTCTTTTTGCTCATCCTCATCTGAGTTCAGTCAACCACAGCCATGTGTTCTTTCTCTCTATATCTTTCTCTCTCACTCCCTCTTTCTCCTAAAAATTGTCCATTTCATCAACAAGGTGTCCCTGGAACCTACTGTCTAAAAATGGCACATAAATGACAGCAAATATGGATCCCAAGGATCAAACTTCTAATTATGAGCAATTACAGCAGCTGTAATGCTCACAAAACTGTGTGTACATAAAAAGTTACAGTTCAGCACTGAAGTAGAGTCAAGGGACATTTTCCTCCTTGCACAAACTGTGCGCACATTAAAGACAGGAACACTGAAAGGACATAGTGAGGGATGGGGAGAGAGATAGAGAGAGATAGAAAGGTGGCAACAGGCCTTTCACCGCTGAACACAACCACGCAATCTGCTGTAATGAAGAACGGGAACAGCTCCAATGAAGTAAAGCATTCTCGGTCTGCATATTGAAGCAGAGCCAGGGGCCTGTGCTATGTAGAGGACACACATTTTGGTCTGGTTGACTGAGCAGAGGAGGGAGAGCATGAAGATCCACGCCTCATCGCCCATTAAATGAGGTTAGTGGACAGTGTGAAGAAATTTGCTCTGGGCTTCACACCCTTAAAGTGAAAAAAGCAGTCACGCTCCACATTCCTAAAAAAGGGTTTTTAAGCCCACAGAGGAGAAAGACGTTGTTGGAATGCAATGAAAATGTATACTGTATGTTAGTGCCAAAAATGCATATCATACTATTTTTCAAGATTCTGAAGGTTTCACAGTATATCACACTATTTTTATTTTATTTTATTTATTTTTTTTTTTTATGACCGGGCTTTAATATAAGTTCGTGAGTTTTTTGTGAGTTATTTTTTACTTTATGTTATTATTAAAGTCATGAGATGCATTACAGTATTTAAGTCAGCCACAATTCCCTTCTTTCTCCAGTTATAAAATACATTCAAATCATCCTTCAAGCTGCGGTATTAATATATTTAAAAGGGCTATAGTTACTGCTCTATTTTACTGGGATAAAAACACTAATACAGCAGAAATGGCAGCAGGAGCAGTTCTCATTTCTCTTCAGGCAAAACAGCTCTAGCCCAGCGGATGAATCCACATGGCTGTGAGGCAAGAGTTGGAGCATTAGCATTAGCGGCTAACCGCTATTAATACTAATGCTGTTCCAGCAGTGTTAGACAGGGTTAGCAGCAGGCTATAGGCCAGTAATACTCCCCTCTGTACGGCCAAAGAGGTTGAGATTTGCATGGTTAGCGGGTAATGCTAATGCTGCTCCAGCAGTGCTAGCCAGGGTTAGCAGCAGGCTACAGGCTGATAATACTCACCTCTGAACGATTAAAAGGGCTAGTGCGATGACCAGCTAATGCTACTACTGCTGGAGAACTAAAATGGAGAGGCTGATAATACTCACCTCTGAATGGCAAAAGTTAGTGGCTAATGCTTATACTATTCCAGCCTCGCTGCTGAAAAACTAAACTGAAACTTCTGCATAACGTTGTGCTTTAGCGGAGTGGCTTTACTGCTTCTTACAACCTGACTGGCAGAATTCATAAATAAGACGCACCGGATTATAAGGCACACTGATGAATTTTGGGAAAATTACAGGAGTTAAGCGCACCTTATAGGGCAAAAAATATGTTAGTGTGAAGAAGGGGGTGGCTGTATTGTACGCTTTAGCCAGTTTTACCTGTTTTTAAGAAGTTCATACTAACGAACCTGCAGCAGTTTCAGTTTAAAAGTAAGCTAGTAATAATGGATGGTGGTTTGAGTAAACTGTTGTTTGTTTGGAGATATTTTAGTCTGACAACCCAGAAAAGGAACACAGTTGTATTGTGAGTAAGTAGTGTAGTTCATTTTATGAACTAATTGACAATAAACACAATAAACACCCTAATTGACGACAAACACAATGGCAGTGTTCATTTAAATGGTCTGAGAAATAAAGCATTCACATCACACTCACCCTCTCCTACAATCCCAAGGACCTCAAATTTATTCATCACATCACCGATGAGACGAATCTTCATGAAGTCGAAAGGCAGGGGAAGAGGCGCGGGTCTGCGACGAGAGAAGAAGGGGAGGACAGGTAGGTCAGGACACGCTCCAGCGGTCAGCACTCGAACGGGTCACTGGAGCCAGAAACCTGTTCCCTTTTGGCCATAATATTGGTCCCATATTCCTCACAGCCACTCGTTAAAACTCACACACACTTTCTCACACACATTCATTCACCTGTAAATACAAAAATGAAAAAGAAAAGTCTGATTAGGTGGAACAGAAGTCAGTTTCAGCTAATACTGTTAACCACACTCACTTCTTGCTAAGTGTAACAGAATGATGGTATGGAGAAAATAAATAAATTCAAAAAATCTGCCATTATCAGCACAGGGAAAACTCACATTTGGAATTCGATAATGGAGAGGGAAATACTTTAAGTGGCAGTACGTATTATTTTGTCTCTAAACTAAAAGCAGACACATTTTTAAGTCGAGAAGTGGCAAAATATCGGGTTTAATGGTCCCAGTGTGCTGAAACGACCATCCCTGCTAAGCCTAATATATTCATTCTAAAAACTGCGTTGCCGGGGCGCTTTTTTGCGGGAGTTCACATGTACAGACACTAAAAGAGGATCGGAATGCTGGAGCATTGAAGACTTCAGAAGAGACAACTCAGACCTCAGTAGCTCCTTCACTCAGAGTTAAACCAAAGAAACAAAGGAGTGAAATTTCTGACTGAGCGCATTCTCTCTCTCTCTCTCTCTGACTGAACATAACCTGGAATCGGATTTATCCGCTCTGAAAGGAGACCGCATCACACCCACCCAGTTTAAAAATGATCCGCATGTTAGGTGCAATTACCCATTCTCACCAAAGAGGGCCCTAAATCCAAAAACCTATGGATGTCAGTTTTAAGTTTAAAGAAGATGAGAAATGGATTTGTTGGTTACTGAAACTAATGAGGATTGGCAAAGATATAGGCCTACAGCATACTGCTACCAGGCAGCAGAGGCACTAGACCTGCAGTTTCGAGTAACGTGGTTCTGTCTAGACCAAGCAACTACTTTTGTTATCCATCTGTAATTTCCATTTTCTTAGTTGACCTATTACTATAAATAATATAACCTTCCCAGAGCAAGACATAAGAAAGATAGCCGATAGGGAGCAGATGACTGGGAGGTTTTTACACCCATTTTCTTGCTCTACTCACATAAATTAAACAAAGTATTATTAATATGTATTTTATTTTTTTATAAAGAACTTTTCTGAAAGCCAAAGACACTAAAACATCAACTCAACAATTTCATTACATGTAGACAGAAATGATCAAGTTAGGCAAAAGGGACGTCATAGGATAGAGAGAAAAAGTGAGATAAGATTTCTCTGTGTACTTTTATTTACATGTGGCTTGAGTAGCACTACAAACATACATTGTAATTAGAATAGCACTATTGAGCGAAGTTTGAAAAAAATAAAACTAAGACTATTTCATTTATTCAATTATTTTGCTTTTAGCCTGTAATAGTATTGTGAAAAGGACATGTTAGAATGCTTCTGCTCAGATAGTGATGAATACAAAATTATAGGTCTCCAAGAATAAGATAAAGGTGCACACTATTTAAACTGAAATTTAAAGAATTCGGCATAAGAATGCTGGTATAGCTGTTGTGATGCCTAATCTCTCATTCCTTTGCTGATTTCATGTTGCAAAATAAATTTTAATGGTGGTAATGGTGAATCATGCAACTCGAAGAAACTAAAAAGGTGTATGCAGATATTATAAACTTCAGTTTTTAATTAAGTTAATATAGTTAACTGTGTAAACTATTAAAAACAATGGAATGGGCAATATTTGTAATATGGCGTACAGATTTTAAGTCACTTTTTTGGTGCCAGGCATTTTTTAGACCAAATTTCAGGCTAAATGTAGCTAGCTATCTCACTTTAGAATAAAAACACTGTTACCTCAATACAACCAATAGATGTTTGTAAATAATCTTAAATTATCATTCTTACTAGTCCAAAAGCAGCAGCTTTAGTCTGTGTTTTCTGTCAAGTTATATTAACTGATATTTGCTATTTGTTGCCTTTGTTTTCACACAAGCTGTGCTAAGCTAACCTTCCAGAAGGAATGTTAGCTAACCATGAAAAATACCCTGCAAAACACAATTCCCCTAAACACAAGGGCCTCTGGAATTAACAGCTAAAATCTGTGTTTACCCAACCAGGCTAAGCATTAGATTCACAACTGAGCACAGGTTGTGTAACTAGCTAACTAGCTAGCCAGTTCCTGATTCAGTTTTCAAAATGGCAGCCATATATTATGTGTAACCAAGAATACTGCCTAAGGTCTTTAAAAAGGCAAAATTATGATTGTGATGACACTGGCCAACATGCCAGAAAACTTCTGAAGGCACTAGTTGAAATCCAAAATAAATACTTATAATAAATACTAGTCTTTTAAAAAACTATGCTATGTTAGAGTAGGCTATGTTATTTGTCTATGATTTACACATGTTTGGTGTGGCGCAGTGGATAACATCACTACCTGCCAGTGAGCTAACCACATCGCTAGGGTTCAATTCCAGTCCTGGATGATTATGCTGCACTACACCAATAAATCTCCTGGGGCAAGACTCCTAACACCACGATGGCCCAACAGCTAAATGCCTAAAATGTTAAGGTTAATTCAACGCAGTGCTGTGTACCAGCCAATGAACGCAGAGCTCAGCTGTTTCCTACCACAAACAAACCATGAAGAAAGTCACAGGCTTACCTTTCTTGGGCTTTAAAATCCTTGCTGAAGATCCCTAAAGCATTGTCTGCTATCTGAGTAAGGACTGGTTTGAGTATTTATTTGACTAGTATTTTAATCGACACCACTAATATAAATGTAATTGTATTTTACATTTCTTATTCGTTCTTTTATTAACATATAAATATCCGAATAAATCCATAAAAACTTGTCTTAAAAAGAACAAGTGTGATTAATCGTGGTTAATTACAGAATATTGTTGTGATTAATCAGATTTAATTGGTTCACACTACTAGTTTTATTTTTGTTACATTAAATTTTGTCAGTGTTTTTTTTTTTTTTTTTGATCACACAAATACTCTGAAATACTATAATACTATTTTAGGGCCTATCACCACCCAACCCTAGAGCCAGGAGGCGGTTTAAGTAATATTTAGGACAGGACTTTGGTATCTACAGTCATAACTACAGTCAGACCAATGCTTTATTGCTACTGTTGCAGTTTCCCCTGTTTTGGCCATTTCTTTATGACTGGGCTTTTTAACATGATGGATTGATCAGCTTCGCCTTATCGACGCTGTTCTGGTGTTCTCTTTTTCATAACGACGCAGCTACACGCGCTAGGTTAGCTTACCTATTTGCTGATGATGCTCTACACCTAGCTATAGCTAGTCTACCTGTGCGTTTAAAAAAACGTTATAGCACCTGCTCGCGTGCAGCTCGAATGCGTGCAAGTGAATGTGGATATGCATGCGTGCGAGGGCGCGCGCGTGCGTGCCTGTGTGTGCGCGTGTGTGTATATATATGAGCCTGTGTGTGAGCGTGCGCGTGCACGCGCGCACTTGAACGATCCGTGGGCGGATCAAAGTTCAACCGCTAGATGGATAGCAAGCGTTTTTATATATATATTTATATGTACTAATGTGTGACAGACCAACCCGCGTTCATTCTATAATAATAATTATGATGATGAAGAAGATCACGAGGATAGCTTAGATAGGGGGGCGCGCGGGAAAGCTTGTTGCACGACACACCAGCACCATCCATCCATGCATCCATCCATCCATATGCATCCATCCATCCATCCGTCCGTGCATCCATCTATCCGTGCTCGCGCGCTCCTCTATAATAACGGCCTATAATAATAATAAAATGCGTGAAGCTACAGTGTGAACGAGGAGTTCAGCACGAATAGTGGTTTATTTCACATGCACATTCACATTCTTATTAATTCGAATTATCTGAATAAACCAGATCAGGGTGCAGCAGGCGGATCGTGCTGTCAGTGTGTGGGCAGGCAGCAGACAGCAGGCAACGCTGTGCCACAGCTGTGCCAGCGACCGTTCCCCGTTCCTCATCCCCGTCCGCGAATAAAACCCACCGCGAACTGAGAGCAAAACAGGTGACACGACAACACACACAGCCTCCCCGCCCAAAAACCCAGAAAAAAACAAGCCCCTGCGGGTTAAACTCACTCAGTTCCTCGAGCTCGGCGCGCTGACTCCGCACTCTCGGGCGCGGACGGATGTTTTCATCCTTTACCTGCAGTGGTAACCCATCATTACAGCTGCAACACTATCCACCTCCATTCCGCTCCATTCACCACCTACCAGCGCCACAGCCACAGCCGCGCCGAGCTGACTGACAGGATCCTCAGCCAATCCACGCGCAACGCGAGCCCCTCGGCGCTCAATGGCCGCAGGAGATTTGTCAGATCAATCCAAAGAGGGCGGTGCTTAGGGCTACACGGCTCTGGGTTTGGTTGACCAGTTTTTTTTTGCTCCTATAAACTACCGATAGGGTTAAAATGAGGTTGATTGACGTTTCCATAATACAAAACATGCCATAAACTGATGCTATAATTATAAACATTAGTATCTACATATTACTAGCAAACATTAAAGCACACAGCCAACGCAGCTTAGAAAATGAAGAAAATGATGCCCGGTTTTATAGCCTACAACATCGAGGCCAGGTAGGTAATCATAAATGCATCTCAAAAAATTAGAATACCAATGAAATGTAACTTTATTTCAGTACTTCAATTCACAATGTGAAACTCATATATTATATACAGCTCTGGAATAAATTAAGAGACCACTTCAGTTTTTGAATCAGTTTCTCTGATTTTGCTATTTATAAGTATATGTTTGAGTAAAATTAACATTTATTTGCAGAGAATGAGAAATGGCTAAAATAACAAAAAAGATGCAGAGCTTGCAGACCTCATTTCATGCAACAAAAAAAGGTTTATATTTATACATTTTTGAAAGTTCAGAAATCAATATTTGGTGGAATAACCCTGGTTTTTAATCACAGTTTTAATGCATGTTGACATGTTTTCCTCCACCAGTCTCAGACACTGCATTTGGATAACTTTATGTCACTCCTGGTGCAAAAATTTACGCAGGTTAGCTTGGTTTGATGGCTTGTGATCATCTAGCTTCCTCTTAATTATATTCCAGTGGTTTTCAATTTTGTAAAATCAAAGAAACTTATAATTTTTGAATGGTCTCTTTTTTTCCTGAGGGCTGTATAAGTATGCATGAATGTAGCTTTACTGCAGTAATAAGCCTTCTGTTATTTTTTCCAGAGCGGTAGATGTATTGCACACAGAGTAATCTATTTTAAGTGTTTATTTATTTTATTGTTGATGATCATGGCTAACAGCCAATGAAAACCAAAAAATCAGTGTTTCAGAAAATGTGAATATTATATAAAACCAATTGGTACTTTTGCCAGTGTGGGCAGTGTGTCAAATTCTGCTGGAAAATAAAATCTGCATGAAATCTGCATTTTCAAGGAAAACACTGCACTGACTTTGGACTTATTATAACACAGTGGACCAACACCAGCAGATGACATGACTCTCCAAACCATCACTAAAATTTGCATTTCATTTGGAAATTAAGGGACCAGAGTCTGGAGGAAGAGTGGAGAGGCACACAGTCCAAGCTGCTTGAGGTCTACTGTGAAGTTTTCATAATCAGTGATGGTTTGGAGAGTCATGTCATCTGCTGGTGTTGGTCCACTGTGACTCATAAAATTGTGTCACTCTGAAAACACCTCTTAGCCAATCACATTGCAGGGTCAGATCTAACTGTGGTATAATATGAGTTTATTCAACTGAAAGATCTTATTTCAATGTATATGTGGCTGTAAATGGTCACCTACCTTAATGTAGTTTATTAATGTTTGGAAATATTAAGTTTTACATAAAACAGACTTAATTATTTTGGGTTCAGACAAATTGTGTGTTTACAGTGTAAAATAAAAATAATGTCAACATACAGGCACATTGATATTAATAGGTTCTTCTCACTAAATGACACAATTGTCAATATTGAGGTAATGATTGCAGTTATGTTAATTTATTGTACAATATTTGATAATGTAATTATTGTGAGCGTTCTATTTTGGACAATCAGAAGTTACATTTACACAAATCATTATTTGCAAAAGCATTGTTTGCAAAAAAAAAGTAGGCTTTTTTTGCAATTTACCATGATATGGTCTTTTAATTACAAAAATGTAAAGTAATAAAAACAAAAAGTGTGGTAATAATGTAATATTAAACGTTATTATTAGCTAACGCTGTATTATTTGTAATGTAATGTATTTTTTTAATTTCTAATATATCTATCTCAATTTACAATGCCATAATGTAAATCTCAGATAAACCATCTGGCCTTAAATAAAAAAATGTTAGGAAATAGTAAATTTATCCAATCTCTGCAGTGTTAAAAAAAGGGGTCCTAAAACACAGACATTACTAACTGTTAAAGCGGCGATTCAAGATCTGCTTGAATGCGGAGCAGCATCCCGTTCTCTGAATACAGGCAGCGCATAACAAGCGTGGAGCGCCACCTAGCGACACAATATATAAAAGCACCCCATAATATAAATCCCAATTTATAATCTAATGCGCGTAAATGCATAACAGTATCTTATTTAATATTGACATGAAACAATGAAGTATAGAAACTATATGTAGCTGTAAAATAATACGATATAAAGTGAAATAAGCAAAATAATACGAATATTACAGTTCATTTAGACAAAAAAATCCTTTGTTTGTTTGTTTGTTTGTTTGTTTCTTTCTTTCTTTCTTTATTTCTTATATCAGTCCCATTATACAGCTTCGGAAAAAAATAGACCATTTAAAAATTATGTTTCTTTGATTTTACCAAATTGAAAACCTCTGGAATATAATCAAAAGGAAGATGGATGATCACAAGCCATCAAACCAAGCTGAACTGCTTTATTTTTTGCACCAGGAGTAGCATAAAGTTATCCAAAAGCAGTGAGTAAGACTGGTGGAGGAGAACATGCCAAGAAGCATGAAAACTGATTAAAAACCAGGGTTATTCCACCAAATATTGTTTTCTGAACTCTAAAATTTAAAGTCTGAAAGCTCTCCATCTTTTTTGTTATTTCAGCTTCTCATTTTCTGCTAATAAATGCTCTAAATGACAATATTTTTATTTGGAATTTGGGAGAAATGTTTTTCTGTAGTTTATAGAATAAAACAAAAATGTTTATTTTACTCCAACATACCTATAAATTGCAAAATTAGAGAAACTGATAAAAAATATTTTTTTAGAGCTGTATTCTTTCTTTCTTTTTTTTAGCAGTGCCAATATATTATTTCTTTCTTTTTCTTTTATTCATTTTGTCCTTTTTAGACTTTCTTTTTGTCCTTTTTTCTTTCTTTTTCTTTTGTCTTTATAGCAGTCCTAATATTATATATTTTATTTTTCTTTCCGTGCTAAAAATAATGTGGTTATTTTTTCAGTGTGAATAATCAGCAGTAAAAATTAAATATTAATATTTTCCCACACGCTGATATTTAACAGTATCTATTTATATCAGGATGCTGTTATTTAAGCTCAGTTAAAGGTCTGTGTGTAGTGTGAGCGGGCTGACTCAGTCCCTCAGGCTGAGGAGCTGCAGTAGCTGCGCTGATGCTGGACATGCGCGGATGGGCTGGAAAAATGGCGGCGAGCTCCAATGGAAGCGAAGAAAAGCGCTGAGATTTGAGGCAGTAAACGGTGGGTAAGAGCGCTGGCACTTATATTCCGATTATAGATTGAAACCGGGTCATTCGCTCGCGATTTCTGTGTGTTTTCTGTACTAAATATACATCCATAAAAAGAGAAAATATATATCTGCGGTTCAGCATGTCTTCTGTGCGTGTTATTACCAGAACTGTGCACTAGGGCTCTCTGACACACACACACACACACACACACACACACACACACACACACACACACACACACACACACACACAAATATAACAGAGGTGTGTGACAGTAAAGGTAAACACCCTGTACACAGTCCAGTCCACGCTTACAGTAACTGAACCTGAAGAAGCGGTTTATTTACATTCACACTGCTGGATCTGTCAGGAGAATCTAATCTGATTTCTCTGTGGTTTAATAGCTTATACTCTCTGATTTAGTTTTTACACTGTGACTTTTCACCTCTCATTTCTTTATTAAACCTGAATCCGGATCAGTTCTCCACACAGAGACTCACAGCCTGCGCTTCACTCACCGCTCTGATTGACACGCGGGAGGAGTGGGCGGGGCCCACGCTGTCGTTCTGGACACGCCCACTCCCGGATAACAGCAGATTAGTGGATCAGAAAATCACTTTCACTGAGGGGCTTAATCCAATGCAGTCTTTTTGCAACTCTTTGTTTATCCTTTATTCATTTTTCCTTTCTTTAATATTTATATTATATATTTCTCTCTCTTTTTATAGCAGTCTCAATATATTCTTTCTTTCTTGTGTTTTGTTATTTTATTTGATCCTTCTTTATAGCAGTCTCAATATAAACTTTATATTCTTTTTGTAATACATTTTATACTGTCTTTCTTTCTTATAGCAGTCTCTATTATATCTATCTATCTTTCTTTTCCTTGTTTTCTTTCTTTATTTTTCCTTGTATGCTTTCTTTCTTTCTTTCTTTCTGTTTCCTTCTTTATTTCTTGTTTTTTTTGTTATTTTATTAGTTCCTTCTGTATAGAAGTCAAATATAAACTTTATATTCTTTTTTAAATACATTTTTATACTGTCTTTCTTATAGCAGTCTCTATTCTATTTTTCTTTCCTTCTTTCTTTTTCTTTGTTTTCTTTCTTTTTTTCTCTGTTTCCTTCTTTATAGCAGTCACAATATATTCTCTTTCTTTTTCCTTGTTTTTTATCTTTTTCCCTTATGTCTTCTTTATAGCAGTTCTAATATATTCTTTCTTTCTTTTTCTCTCTCTCTCTCTCTCTGTCTCTTTCTTTCTTTCTTTCTTTCTTTAAGCAGTTCCAATATATTCTTTCTTTGTTTTTATTTTTTTTGTAGAAAATATATTATTTCTTTCTTTTCTTTCATCTATTATTTTTCTTAGTTTTGTCTTTTTACCATTTTTCTTCCATCCATTTTTCTTTGTTTTTCTTCATTTTACAATTCTCATTTTTCTCTTTTTTTATTGCAGTCCCAGTATACTTTCTTTCTTTCTTTCTTTCTTATGGCAGTTCTTTCTTTTTTGTTTGTTTCTTTTTTTTATTCTTACTGAATCTTCAGGTTACTTTAGATTCCCTCTCCTTGCTGTAAACTGGCTGTGAGTTTACAGGAAGCTTCCTGTGTCTTGGAGATGGAGGGGTGGGGTGGTGTGTTTGGGGCAGGGTCTGGGTCCTTCAGTAGAGTGGGGCTCATGAAATGTAGACATCGTCTGTTAATGGCAGGCACACAGCCGGACTGCTTTTTACGGCATTTTGGAATCTTTATGACAGGCAAGTGAATGGGTTTCGCTGTGTAAGACTGAAGAAAGAGAGGAGCTGCAGTGTTTGTGCAGTGAAGAGCAGAAGGTGAATGGAAAGGTTGGCGTGAGGTTGAGGAAGTTTTATCTTCACTTCTCCAGCAGTAGGAACTGATTATAGAGCCTTTTGGAAGAATGAAAGAAACCTGTTAAAATGTGTTTTTGAGAATGGATTCAGACTTATCTTATTATTTTTAGAGTAGTTTTAGCAAAGTTTACTGCTCTCTTGTAGGAACAAAGTGTTTAAATGAATCTCTGTATAATGAAAATAGGTATCCTTTTAAACTTAAAACCACATGGTTTATTGTCATTGTCTAAACACAATTTTGTATCAGATTTTTTTGTCTTTTTTAAAACGTATGTTAAAATATGTTAAAAGTAATAAAATGTTATTTTAACTTGGATTGGAAGTTTTTTCTACTCCCTTTGTAAATTTAGTCTGGTTTGCTTTGAAATAATATATGCAATATATATATGCAACATGTTTCTTTGCTGAAATAATATCTCAGTATTTCAGGATATTTTTCCGATAATGTACTGCATGAGTGTGGGGTTGTGTGGTAGACAGATAGACAAGTAGATATAGTGTCCATCCATTTCATTTGATGTGAATGAATGTTTTTTTTATAGTTTTGGGGTCCCCATAGAAAACAACTCTCTTTTTATTTATTATGATCAGAGCATTAGACTTTCAGATTCCTAACAGGATTTAACGAGTATTTAAAGAAGTATTTGAAAAAATACTGGGTTAATCTGGGTCAAATGTTAGTGAATTGAATACACTGATTTTTTTTTTTAGTTTAGTTTTTTTTAGTTTTTTTAAATGCACTAAGATGAAAATATTGGCCCAAACTATTAGAATTAAACATTTGGATGAAGGCTGTACACTGAACATGTTTCTTCGCTGAAATAATATTACAATATTTCAAGGTATTTTTTTTGATAACGCTGTGCTTAAATGATAACAAAATGATAATAAATAAACTATACTGGTCAGATATAATCTGTCCCTAGTAGATATATAATAGGAAATGAGAACAGTGTCAATTTCTCTGTTTGCTACAAACAGCAAAAAGTTGTACCCTTATGGCTCTTATGACCCTAAAATAATATGATTTTAGCTTATTTACCTCAGGAGTGCTTGTGCTAGTCCTGATCTTACTTCAGCAGTGATGTTGACACAGACTTAGCTAGCTAGCTAGGTTGCCGCAGCAGTGCCATCAGTACTGCAATTTCAATTTTATTCATACATTTACCACAGCAGTGCTTTTTAAGTCACATATAGGAAGCTGTTAGTAAGTTACGCTCAGCTTGTGAAGCTATCTCAGCTATCCCTGTACAGCTTGTATGTTCCAGGTGGAAAACAGCCAGACAGTTTGTGAAGAGATAGTAAACTGATAGGGAGTGTGATGAGTGATAACTGAATGCTTCATTTAATTTATGGGAGTAAAGTGTAAAAAAAATAAATAAAAATAAACCTGTGTTTTTTTACACAGCAGCATGAGTATCCCTTAATACATAATACCAAAACATCTCGTTCTGGTTTATTTAAATAAAGAATTGATGTCAGTGAAAGTTAGATTATTTAATTATTCTTTGTATGTTCTTTTTTTATTTGTTGTTCGTCTCAGAACCCAGAATGTTAGGCTGAATTAAACAGTATAATTTCTCTCTGTTCTAAATCAACCTAAACTTTTATACTCCTTCATGCCAGTACAGGAATAAGAGTCTGCTCCTCTGTTTCTCTGCATCAGCTCGCACTCTGTCTCAGCTGTAGCCAATTTTTGTTTGGCCGTAGCCAGCCTGGGACTTATCGCTCACTGGTGAGACAGAGGCTTTGATCCGACCATCCTGCGTTCTTCAGGAGCTTTACTAACTTATTTCTGTCAGCCTCTTCAGAAAACACAGATAGGTGCAGTGCTTTGATTTCAGCACAGCTATCTGTGATTTAGTGACCCTCTTGTCTTTGCGGGTGAAATGAATGGGGTTAAAATGAGCGGAAGCAGTGGGGGAGATAATCCACGTCTTCTGTAATGCTGGAAATATGGTTCTCGGGGCTGGTGTGCTAATGGACTAATGTGAAGTAAAGCTGTGGTGGTACATGCTTGCATTGCTCTCAGTGAAATAAGGCTTTAAAGAGGCAAAAAACCTATGGTTTGTCAAATGCCTGATAAACAGATGTATTTGGTATTTTATAATGTTACAGTACATGAAATTTTGGCCAAACATAGTTTCCAGGTTTGGTATTTTGAAATAGGGCTGTCCCTAACGATTATTTTTTAAACGATTATTCTAACGATTATTTTTTTTCGATTAGTCGACTAATCTATTCATTGAGAAACATATTTAAATAATTATTTTACGTTTTAAAGCAAACGATAAATTACTATATTTATATAACAACAACAACAACAACAACAACAACACAAGCCTACTAAACCAAACCCCACACTTATAATCACTTAGATGTACAGCACGTTGTTTAGATCTTTAACGCTAAAAATGGATAAGCTCCCATACACCACAACCGTGTGTTGCACTGTTTTCTGTGACCGCTAGATTTTGTGACCACTGGCAAGTAGTTCTCAGCAGACCGGTGCACTGGCCGATTCGAAACGTGTTCGTTTCTAATGTTTACCCCGACTGGCCAAAACGGTTCAGTTTAGGGCTGAGGGTAAGGTGTAGGTATTGAAAGCTTCCGTTTTGCCAATGAACGCTCATAACCGTGAGCACTGGTCACAAAATTCCGACGGTGACAGAAAACGGTGTGACACCGCAGCGCCGACGGCGCTAGCTAAAATAACTTAAGGCAGCTAGCTTAGCTAAACACCTGAACTTATGAATAATGCTACTGTTTCTGGAAACTGCGAAATGCCATGCACAAATATAAACCAAAAATGTATAATTTCTGCCTGTGGCAGGTTTAAAACCTTTGGTAGACAGCCTTAAGTCTTTTTAAGGACACCCGCGGAGACCCTGATGTAAACGGTAACTTACTGTGTGACCCTGTTGACATAGTGCTCCTGGATGTTTGCGCTTCAAGTGCTCCTTTTGCACGTATGGCAGAGGACCACATTGTTGCCCTTTTGCGTGAAATGCTCCCAAACTTTAGATGCCCGCTGGCGTTTTTTTTGTAGCTGGAGATTGCTCTCCGGAGTCCAAGCTCTCTAGAGCTTAGATTCTCTGCCCGAACCCGACATGACCCGAGGCCCGCCCGTAAATCCTACCCGGGCTCCAGAAAATAGTCCGAGATGTAGGCGTCTGTTTTTTAATTATATTTTTATTAAAAAAAAAAATAACGAAAACTGAAAGTGAAACTAAACTAATTTATTTATAAGCGCTGTTTTCACTACCGCAGTTCTACAGCGGGGGTGTTGTGCCGATTCTGTCCGCGAAGCGGGAGTCAGATTCAGCAGAGAGTCGGATTCGGCACAAACGCGGCGGCACCTCGCGGTCCGCGGTGTCAGTTGTAAGCGCTCGCGCTAGCCGCAAAATACGGCAGAAAACACTGAGGGAGCTGCAGAATTATGAATGGGACTAGAATATGAGCACGAGGAGATCAAAGAGAACCTTCACCTGTGAGTAGCTCTCACCAGAACAAGTCAGAACAATCTCTCTCTCTCTCTCTCTCTCTCTCTCTCTCTCTGTGTCTCTCGCACGTGAACTCCTCCGCGTTTGACTTGCAGAACTGTGTTTAGCTGTTCTTAAAAATCATTTTAATTAAATAATAGTTCTATGCTTCTATGTTACCGTGTTAATTAACATAATTCTGATCACATTTCGCTCATTAAAACAGCCCGAAAACAGCCAGTTGGAATTTTTGGGCCCGATCTAACCTCTAATGCTCTCCACAGGCACCGCCATGTTTACGACGCGCCGACGCACGTTATGCAAATCGATGTATTTTTGTAATCGATGACGTCGATTATGTCGACGCGTCGCCCCAGCCCTATTTTGAAATAATGAGAAATAATATGTGTATTCTACTTTAATTCACATTGTAATGCTGCATTCAGTTTGTCTCGAGTGTGGGATGTTGGAACTGTGAACATAAATCCTTTAATTTTCCCACAAAATGGTCAGTGCGCCTTATAATCCAGTACGCTTTATGTATGAATTTTACCAGTCAGGTTGTAAGGAGCAGTAAAGACACTCCACTCAAGTACAGCGTTATACAGAAATTTCAGTTTAGCTATCCAGCTCTTTTGCAGTTCAGAGGCGAGTTTTATGGGACTGTAGCCTGCTGCTAATTCTGGATAGCACTCCTGGAGCAGAATAAGCATTAGCCGCTAACCACACTGCACTAACTTTTTTGCTGATCAAAGGCAAGTATATTGGACTGTAGGTTGTGTGTGTACCATGTTAAAACAAGCTATGTGGGACAAACCGCTGCCTAATATCGCCCTGAACACTCAGGGTTCCTAGCAGTTAGCTGCTAATGCTAATGCTGTTGCACCTAGACTTAGTGGAAACCTGGAAATCTAAGCTAACTGTAAATAAACAAAATCCCTTTACTCACCCAAAAAAGCAGTTGTCTGGAGAGAAATCTGTGTAGATTAACATCCAGCGCTTGTTTGACTTTAAAAGGAAATGTTTTTTTTTTTTTTTTAGAAATACAGTTTTGTTTACTTAGCTTAACTTAACTTAGTTACCCGTCCCCACCACTCAGTGGAAAAACTACAGTAAATTTATTTTAGGGCCTAAACAGAGTTTCCCGCTGCTCTATCTAGGTAGGGTGGTCGTCTTAACAACAGACACTGCTGCCTTGACTGCATCTTGCTCCTCATTCATTCTTAATGGAAAAAGATCTGATTTTTAGTGAACCATACATCAAAACTGTGCTTCTGATCGAAACTCTATATACAAAACTGGATCACACAATCAGAAAAAAACATATAATGGAATAGTGTTGATACTTTGAACAGTAGGACAAATTATGCAGTAAAAATCCTGAAGAAAAATAATAATAATAAGAATATAAATGAATATATATGGTGGAAAGATGGATTAAAAACTGATAAATATATAAGTGTGGGTCAGTATGGCCGTGTATTAAAGTTCATTTACATGAAGCACATGTGCATTGTCTTCTGAGTGAAAAGATAGAGATTAGATATAATGCAGGATTTTTTCTTTAATATTGCATGTTTTTCTCTTTCTCTAGGATGGAATTGTTTTAGCAGTTTCCAGACTGTTCCATTACCACGGGCTGCAGTGCTTAATGTCAACATGGGAAAAATACCTCAGAGAGGTAACTGCTTCAGCTGTATTCTTTTTGTATTTACTTTTGCACTTTTTTATCAATCTGTTAATCTGTTTTCCTGTCATGTTGTATGTTGTACATCTTGAATTCTGTTTATTTGTACAGACCATAAAGAAGGCAAACGGGAGAAAGGGGTTAGCTGTGATCCACCAGCCCCCCTACAGATGTCTTACAATGGTACTGCCCCACTTTAATGCATGTGTTGGTTATACCTAATGTATAGCAGACATTATCTCATGCTCACATGCTCATCATATGTATGCTTCCCTCCCTTGTATGTTTCCCAGAGCCATTCAGGTGGGAAGCTTATTTAACGGAGACTTCCTCCATGCCAGCATCTCCCAGCTGCTTCAGACAGGTATGCAACGTTTAATAGCAGTGGCACCAGAGCTGCACAATATACAGCTCTGAAAAAAATTAAGAGACCACTTCAGTTTCTGAAGCCGTTTCTCTGATTTTGCTATTTATAGGTAAATGTTTGAGTGAAATGAACATTTTTTTTTTTTATTAACTACGGACAACATTTCTTCCTGATTCCAAATAAAAAATATTGTCATTTAGAGCATTTATTTATTTAAATGAGAAATGGCTTTTTTCAGACCTCAAATAATGCAATGAAAACAAGTTCATATTCATAAAGTTTTTAAAGTTCAGAAATCAATATTTGGTGGAATAACACAGGTTAAATCACAGTTTTAATGCATTTTGGAATGATTTCCTCCACCAGTCTTACACACTGCTTTTGGATAACTTTATGCCTTTACTCCTGGTGCAAAATTTCAAACAGTTCAGCTTAGTTTGATGGCTTGTGATCAACCATCTTCCTCTTGACAATATTCCAGAGGTTTTCAATTTGTTAAATCAAATAAACTCATAAATTTTATTTGGTCACTTATTTTTTTCCAGATCTGTATATTGTTGTAGCAACATAGTCACAACATGCTCATATGCAGTAGTCACATTGAAGGGCACCTAGTGGTGTGTAATTTTGTCATGTAAAATGATTTCATATTATCATATTACAGTGATTTTGCAGCTCAACACAAAATAAATAATTTTGTATTTTTAAAAGTTTTCTAATTTTTATGACTAATACGTCAGTGGCAAATTAGATGTATCCAATAGAGGGGACACACTATATAATCAGAGACTGAAATAATTTAGCCATAAATGGCACAAAAAAGTAAAAAGGATGGATATTTTATACCAAACAATGACATTTTCTTTAACAAGCAAGAAAAACATTTTAAGACTATTTATTTCATGCAATGTTAAAAAAAAGCCAAAATTTCAAAAAGGTTTCAAACAATTTTCCATATTCCATATAGTGCATATTAATATAGTAACATGTTAGATCACCGACTTCTGGAAAAAGGAAAAACAAAAAGAAAATGTGTTACAATGTCAGTTTTTACCTTTATTGTGCAGCCCTACATGGGTTGCTAGCTCAGTCTGATTTTATGCTATTTATGTCACTTAACTTCCTAATAGGAATGTACTAAAATAAAAATCTGGTCTGTGTAGTGTGACACAGTCATAGAGCAGTATTTTGATGTGAGCGACGCCGTCTGAGATTCCGACGAAAAGACTAGCATGTTAGAATTTTTTTGTATCCTGACACTGACCAATAGGAAGACGTTCTGCACACAGATGTGAACATGGGAATAGTAAGCGGGACGGTGCTCCTGCAGTTCGCTGGAACAGCAAAACAGACGAAAATTATTCTGTTTATTGTTTTATTCTCTTTAGATGCACTGAAAGCTAGCTAAAGTAGCTTCATCCTTATCATACCTCAAGTTCTCTCTGGAGTACAGAAAAACTGTGATGTTCTCTTTGGGTCCTGCAGAAACGAGCCAACAGTCACATCTTCCTCTTTTTTTTATGTTTTTCTAAGCAATAAAGTGCTTCCATCACGCAAAGCGCTTCTGTAGCTATAACTGTCAGATTCTATCCTCCTCCCTTGCGATTACCTATGAACTCACGGAGGATGTGGATGATGATTGGTCGGTGACTAACGTATAGTGTTGCCAGTCCTCTGAGTACCACACGAAACGAAGATAACTGCTTAATCTGACATAGTGAACACCGTGAGGAACAAAAATGTTGTGTAGTCTGAGCTTGGCATAAAACAAAAAATGTTCTCAGTTGTTTAGGCATTTAAATAGCAATTACAAAACTACAATTACTACAAAACTACATCCCAGCAATCCTTTAACAAAGCACAGTATGACTTCATTATGAAATCGGCAAAGAAAAAAGCTATTTAATCATGTTATCAGAAACATTGTTTGGTAAAAAATTATTGTTTTTTTTTTTTTCACTTGTTCAGGCCGCACACTGAAATAGTTTTTTTTTGCCATTTTATTTAAAATAATTTCAGTTGCCAAAAATATTAAGTGTAACTTTACTTTCTCACATTTCTCCAATGTCTTCAGTCCAGGATTCCCCCTATCAATAGTTTCAAAGTGGGTATGAAAGTTGAAGCGCATGACCCAAGGAACTCCAACTCCATGTGTATTGCCACTGTCATGGGTATTATTGGGGTGCGTCTTCGTCTGCGCTTGGATGGCAGTGACAACACCAATGACTTCTGGCGATTGGTAGATTCCTCTGACATTCAGCCTGTGGGCATGTGTGAAAAGAGCGGGGACATGCTGCAGCCACCACTCGGTAAGAATTACTATAACCTTAATTTAAAGATTTAAAGAAGACCACTCCTGATTTTACCATGGTTCATCACAGTAGAATTATTGACAATAGACTGTGTAGAGTTGTTCTAATTATACATTTACCTCAGCAGTGCAATTTTAGTCATACATTTACCACACAAGTGTTATTTTAGTCAGACATTTACTTCAGTAGTGAGAGAAAGGCAGCCCAATTTGATAGACAAACAAACACTAGGGTTGCATTAGCAACCCCAGCAAATGTTACAATCTTATTCCTGTTTTTTATTATTATAATTATATTACTTTCTATCTTATTGTGTCAGGTTGGAGCATGAAAATGATGCGGAGAGCGGACGCAAATGCGAGTTTATATCTTTATTAAACAGAAATTAAGCAAAATAAACACATAAAAAGGGAAATAAAAAAACAGGGTAACTATGAGAACTACAAAATACACAAAGACTGAAAACAAAGTAAAACCTACAACCTAACAGATGTAAAACGTACAAGAACTGACAAACTTACACTGAAAACAAAGGGCTATATATACACAGAAGGGGGCAGGAAACACCTAGGGACAGGTAATGAGGGGGCGGAGCTACATATGAACACAGGTGGGAGCCCTGAAGACATGGGTGGAGACAAGAAGAACACAGAGAGGGTGCCATATGTTTAGGAAAGACAGAACAGAACAAGACGAGAATGTGACATATTGGTTGTAAACATCATTTTGAACCATTGAGATTAGAGTTGGATGGTCTAATGGTAATTTTTTTATACCACAGTATTTAAAGAAATACAATTTTTTATCACTTTTGTGGTGTACAGAATGTTTATGGAAACATTCTAGTGAAACATGCCAAAATTCTATATAGACTTTTGCGCAGACACTCTTTCTCACTCTTCCTCTCTCTCTCACCCTCTCTTTCTTTCTGTCTTTCTCTCTCTGTCTGTCGCAGGTTTCAGGATGAATGCCTCCTCATGGCCCATGTTCCTGTTAAGAACATTAAGCGGAGCCGAGGTAGCTCCGGCCTCAGCCTTTAAAAAGGTAAACATAGGAAATGTAGACCCAAGCAGACTGTCAGATCACATCATAATCAAATCCTTTTAGGCCTGAGAAAGTGAGCGAAGACTTTGTATGAACTTGGATGAGATCACTTAGAAACAAGCCAGCAATATTTAGACCTGAGAGCATGAGCGTCAACCGTGTATTAACTTGGACAAGATTACTAAGAAAGTAAGCCAGTAAAATACACTTTTGTGAACATGCTACCACCCTTCACTCGACAGACCCTAATGAACACTGGAACCAAAACGTGAAACATGATACTGATGTTCCTCACATTGTAAGTTTCAATGTTATGTTCAGCTTAAAAAATGCATGGACATTACAACGTAATTACAACATTACAACTCTGCCCATTCTCATATGTTACCAAAACTTTGAAAATGCAGTGTTCCATCCATACCTGGCATCCACTTTCAGGCCTCACTCAGACTCTGACAGTTCACATCATCTTGCCACACATGTAAAGTCAGTCACCGTCTTTTTTTCGAACTGCTGCTGATGCAGTATTGCCAAGTAGCATCACAGCACACTCGGAGGAAAGTGCAGCGATAATACTAAATACTAAACTAATACTAAAGCCATCCAAACTATGAAGAACTAGAATTATGGAATACATATGGAATTATTTATTAAACATAGGAAATTATTTATTAAACAAAAAAGTGTTAAACAAACCAGAATATGTTTCATATTATAGATTTTTCAAAGGAGCACCTCTTGCTTAGATGCTTTGCAGTCTTTATAGGGTACAGTCACCTGGAATGGCTTTCAGGAGTTAATTACTTGAATTTATTGTCCTCTTAATATCTTTGAGAGCATCAGTTGTAAAGTAGTGCAGAGGTAGAGTTGGTATACAAGAAATAGACCTATTTGATTAATGTTTGGATTCATATTATAGCAAGAACTAAGTGACAACTGAGCAAAGAAGAAAACTTCGAATATGTCGCCAGTGCAGTCGCCAGACCAAAAAATGTTATGATGAAACTGGCACTCATCAGGACCGCCCCAGTAAAGGAAGAGCTAGAGCAGGGGTGTCCAAACTGTTTGGACAAAAAAAATCTGACAAATTAAATATACACACTTCCCTCTGAACTCAGTTAAAAAATAGTCATTTTCCCAACGTGCCTGAAATTTTCTGCATTTTCAGGAGCCACCCAGGCCTTTGCACAACCACTTCAAATCAGGTATGAAGCTGGAAGCGGTGGATAAAAAGAACCCCTACCTCATCTGCCCCGCCACTGTTGGCGAGGTTCGCGGAGACGAGATTTTCATCATGTTCGACGGCTGGCGAGGAGCCTTCGACTACTGGTGCAAATACGACTCCAGGGATATCTTCCCCGTGGGCTGGTGCCAACTGACACATCACAGCTTGCAGCCCCCTGGAAGCAGCTGTGAGTACCTCCTATTTCCACTAGATGGTGCCAGATCTTTTTGTTCCAAAGGTTCACCTACAGCTCTGGAAAAAAATAAGAGACTTCAATTTCTGAATTTTGCTATTCTCTGATTTTGCTATTTATATGTATATTTTTGAGTAAAATGAACATTGTTGTTTTATTCTATAAACTACAGACAACATTTGCCCCAAATTCCAAATAAAAGATTGTCATTTAGAGCATTTATTTGAAGAAAACCTTAAATAATGCAAAGAAAACAATTTTATATTCATAAAGTTTTAAGATGTCAGAAATGAATATTTGGTGGAATAACCCTGTTTTTAATCACAGTTTTCATGCCTCTTGGCATGCTCTCCTCCACCATTCCTACACACTGCTTTTGAATAACTTTATTCCACTCCTGCTGCAAAAAATCAGCAGTTCAGCTTGGGTCAGTAGCTTGTGATCATCCACCTTTTTTAATTTGGTAAAATCAAAGAAACCCATAATGTTTAAGTGGTCTTTTATTTCTTTTTTCCAGAGTTGTAGGTGTTTTTAGGCCTGCATGACCACAGTATAATAACAGATCATTACCAGCCTTTCATGCTGTCATGCTTTTGTCTGACAGGACATAATTTGTACTGATAGTAATTGAAAGCTCTTTAGGCATGAGGTGTTATCATTCTGTTCAGAATTTTGCATTGGTTTTATAATTGTAGCTTTGAGCAAAAAGGTTTGACAATTTCACAATGTGATTATTATGGAATAAGTAAAAATATAATCACTTGAACAGTAGAGGAGCGTGTGGAGCATGTCTGCTTTTTCTCTCCTGATTGTATTCAAATAAACAGCTTAATGTAAAGTAGTAAAGTGCATTTCCTAAAGGGAAAGCAAAATGGAGAAGCTCAAATCTGATTTTTTGCTCAGTGTGACTCAGATCTGATTTTTTCATGGCTTTGTGAACATCCCAAATTCAGCCTTTTCACATCAGATCTAAGCCACTTTCATATGTGGCCCTAAATCGGATACATATCCGATTTATGGACATGCAACTAGGGGTGCAGGAAAAAAATCGATTCGAGCTCGAATAGCGTTTCTAACATTGAAAGATTCAGAATCTATTCTCATTTTCAAAAATGTTTTTTTTTTTTTTTTTGCGGGTGCAGCTACTGTCACTATTTTTGCTTTTTATGCGTGTAACCTGGTGTAACTATAGCTGCAAAAACAGCAAAAGCAAACCGCCTGGCCTTTTTTCACCTCCTCGACCTGAGCGTGTATTTCAGACCATCTCGAGCAAAAGGTACTTCCCATATGAGCTGCTAACACATCCATTTCCCTTTATAAAGACTCGTTTACATTACCCACAGATACAGGTCACTTAAATTTGTGAATGTGAACCGTCCTAAAAGCCAAATCTGATCTGAGCAAAAAAAATCGGATTTGAGTAATGTGGCTTGTAATGTGAATGTAGCCTGTGACCCTTAATAAATAAAAGAGTAATAATATAGTTTTTAACAGCTAATTATTAATCAGTATTACACACTTGTTGCTTTAAACACCTTTCAGTATCTCAGTAGACTGTGAGAGAAAAAGCGGTGTATAGACAAGCCATCAATCCTGCACTGTGCAGCTTGATTTAGGGCGTGTCAGCTTGTCTTTGCTATGCTATTGTGATGATGGGAAAAGTATGCCTTGCTCGGCTCGAAAGGCACAAAAGGCAAGTTCTAATTCTCTTAATTAATCATGGGTGTGTTTAAGTCATAACGTGAAATAAACCAATTAGTGTGACACTTGCTATTCCCTTTAAGAGCCAGGTGCGCTCTGACTTTGGTGGATTTCTATTTTAAAGGCTTAATGCTTCTGTGCTTCTCAGCAGAGAAAACTGACCTGCTTGTTCACTTTGTGAAGTTGAAGAGCGGATCATGATGTTATTTTATTTTGTATTCGGTTTGTTGTTGATGCAAAAGTTGGGTTTGTGCACTGCTGCATGTCTGTGTGTGTGTAACGAGCGTGGGGGTGTGCAAGTCTGACGGGCGACTGTCGAAAGGGTTTTAATCAGTCTGTGGCGCACCTGTATTGCTGCCGCCAAGATAGCAATACACCAGAAATTTACCTGAACACACCTGACTTCCAGACCACCATGCATATCGTTGTATATGCATAGACGAAAATAGATTGTTGATAGGGTGTTGGATAGCAATGAGCATCGCAATGCACCTTGCACAGGGTGTAAAATAGAAAATAGGGCCCACTGCGTTTATAACAGCCTGTAGTTTACAGCCTTGTTTCCTGGTGGGTCATAAATCTAGAGGAGCTGCTTTATCTCTGCCTGCTGGTTCTGTGTTAAATGTTTAACCTGCACAGTTCCGATAGTTCCTCCAGAGCTGGCAGGTTAATGGATGCAAACTGAATTAGAGTTTAAAGTGTGATGGATGGTGGTGTTCTTGTGTCCCTTGTAAGGTCAGAATCAGTCCTTTGTCAGTTGGGCAAGCTAAGGTGCTTTGCAGCTTTTAGTTATTTAGAAGGTCACATTTCGTATATTTTGTTCCATTAAAAAAAAAATAGTTGATGAAATACCTCAAAGTTTTTAGGTAAATGTACTGGTTGTTGTGGGTGAACAGGGCAAACACTGACACAGTATTTTCAGAAAAATGAGTGCATGTTATGTGCACTCAGAAAGCTGTTTATTGTGATTATTTAATTAGTCAGGAAAACAGCATACTCTGATTTTTTAAATGAAAGAAATATGATGTTGAGAGCTTGATTTTATCCCAGTAATCATATTTTTCAGTCCATGTTTCTTTTAACCGGAGTATTTTTGGATTTTTCAGTCGGTGCATGAATGAAAACAGTCGGACCAGAATAAGTAAACAGTGTCAAACACAGCTCAAGATGGCAACATAACACTTTTTGGTAACACTAAAACTGAAAGACTTCCTCTACTAGCACATATAATTACTGTGTTTTTCAAACAGTTGTGTATCTTCTTGGTGGGGTTGGTTTGGTTTGTTTGTTATTTGGCCGCAGTTCAGAGATGTTTTGTGAACAAATCCATAATTATATGATCTGTCTTTTGTGTTGAAATAACTTAATTCACTCATCACTTAGAAAATTGCCTTATAGATTAGCCCAAGCCGGAAATAAAACAATTCACTAGTAGGGAGTCCCAGCATTAAGATAGCAATACACCAGAAATTTACCTGAACACACCTGACTTCCAGACCAGATTATAGATTAGCCCAAGCTGGAAATAAAACAATTCACTAGTAGGGAGTCCCAGCATTAAGAATAGCAAATCAAATGCTGATTTTTGCTTCTTCATATTCTTTACATTAAATAAAACATTTTATTCCCAAAGGTTGTAAAACAATTAGAAATATTATCTTTGCAGTTTTATCATCCATCTGAATAACTAACTGATTTAAAAGTGAATAAACAACATTTTCAACAACAGGTTTATCTTATGTCATGGCTAAAAATGTAAAATATTGATTTTACTACAGAAATAGCTATTGAAATAGGCATTAGACCAAGTACACATTCTAAAAAAATGTGTTACACAAGCACACACATCCTTTGTGTCATCTATGCTAAAACATTTTGTTACTGTATTGTTATATTTTTTTTACATTTTACGTCTTAGGTTATGGTATTTAACACATTTTGTGTTTAAAGTAACAATACGGCTTGTTTTAGCACATCTTTTTGAACTTTATAAGTTAAAAATTACAGGTATTTTCGGGTTTCTCAGTCTGTGCATGAGTGAAAACAGACCATGTTACTGGAAACAAGCAACCTTCAGCTTGTTGTGATAAAATGATGCAACAATACTTCTAGGTGTTTTCTGTCTGGTAGCAAAGCAATATTCTGTTTGCCTTGCTTATGTAAACTATGGGTTTTTCCATTATCTTACCTGTACTGTCTACTGTTCATTTTTAACCTTTTTTGTCAGTGACCATAGTCTTTATACTTTTACAGGCTCAAAAGTAATATGAGAGTAGAACAATGGTTGGTCCAGCGGGCTAAGGGCTTCCACTATTATTGAAAGATTATCGGTTCGAATCCCCGTCATGCAGCCCTGAGAGAGCATAACTGGCCTTGCTCTCTCTGGGTCAGTAAATTGCACTCTTTCCCCTCATCACTCCAAAGGGTGATGTCGTTTAGCACGAGGCATCTGTGAGCTGATGTATCAGAACCGAGTTGCTACGCTTTCCTCCGAGCGCGCTGTGATGCTACTCGGAAATGCTGCATCAGCAGCAGTTCGAAAAGTATAGATACTAGGGTTTAAAATACTTCTGTAGAATTAGTTGAAGTATCAACTCAAGCTGTTTACTCAAGTAAAAGTATAAAAGTACTGGATTCAAAACTACTTGAGGTACGAAAATAAAAGTAATGTAAGGATGCTGAATGCCTCAAGGATGAAAGCTTAGGCCAGTGATTGCAGGTGGTGTAATGGATCAGATATAAATGAATAGGGTGTCAGAATGGTAGTTGCTTATACTTCTCATCCAACCACAATCAAAAAATTCACTGAATTGAGGTATTTATCTAAATAGGATTTTTTTGAACGACGAGAAGCCAGAATTAAAACAAGCTAAAATTAAATAGGAGTAACTAGGCAATTTTAAAATGTAAGGAGTAGAAGTTTCAAATTGGCTGAAAAAAATTTACTCTAGTAAAGTATATAAAACCAACATTCCTACCTAAGTAAGGTAAAAAAGTATTTGTACTTCATTACTTGACACCTCTTCCTATTTAAAAAGAATAAGATGGCATCTTTTTTGGCTGAATGGGATTTCCTTTTGAGTCTTGTGTTTCTTCCTTGTGCTCCTAGGGATTATTTCCTGCTGCTGTCACCCCATTGGTTTCCTCGTTAGGGGTCCAGACCTGGATTTCCGTAAAGCTGCTTCAGGACAATAGCTATTGTAAAAAGCTCTATACAAGTAAAATTGCATTGGATTAAATTGAATGTAATAGAAAAGGCACCTTTTGTGTTGATATGTCTGGCATTTAGGTTCTGTTCTCTAAGAAGTGGTGACATTATTATAGCTGTTATTATGGGGAGTAATATTACAGCTTATAACAAAAGCAATGGTATTGTAGCCTTCAAATATCTCATAGAAAATAAATATATCTAGAGAGCAGACCAATCAGAAACCTCTTTGTTTTGCATGTGCTTCATGAATATGCACACAAGGGGAGCGCTTTTCTCTTCCATTTCTTCTGTGTCACCTAGATTCCGGGAGATTTGTATCTGATCTGCGGGCATCAGCTGTTTTTGATATGTGGTAGACTCCCGCGACTCCTGGGAGACTTGAGACGTCTGGCATACTCTGTTTTCCTCCTATCACCCTGTTGGTCTGTGGTCAGGGCCCCACAGGGTCATTCTCAGCAGAGTTAAAGAGGACGAGAAAATACAATCTATTTGGTTATAAACACTCGCGAGTTAAAATAGTTTCATTGCTGCTCTGCTTGTAGCTGCGCTTTAAGAGCTGCATTGTTGCTATATTAGCGTGCTTGCCTCTATTTTTGGCCATTTCGGTCATGATTGTGGAAATCTAAGCTTACTGTCAATAAACTTAAGAGGTTTACTCACCCAAATAAATGGTTTTCAGGAGAGAAATCTGTGTAGATTAAATCCTGTGCTCGTTTGACTGAAGAAAATTTTTGTTACTTCAGCACCCGCCAGCGGCAAGACCTGCAGAATTACAAGGGTCCCCTATTTTAGCCACCTTACATTCAACTTAAAATACCCTATATTAACTGGAAAATATATACACTTAAGCTTTTATTTGAATAATTACAACTCTTGACCTGATATTGGTGGTTGAAAATGTGTGTAATAATACGTATTTTTTAATCGCTGGTCTTATTTATTTGTGTGGACCGCGTCTTTGTCTGCGCTGCCTATTGGAGACATGGCATTTCTGCACTGTGCCTAAGGAATCCAGCAGACCCCAATGGTGTTTATTGATATCGCATTTGGTTTGTATTTGGTTTGTAAGCGCTGCTTTGTTGTTAGGTTACCTGTATGTGGTGGAGTAATACATCAAGAGCTTAAGTTACAGTGCATTACCGGCTGAGAATGTCACGCCTCTCAGCCAACCACATTGCAGGGTCGGAACTAATTGTGGTATAATGGTTCTATGGTGGTGGTGTGTTATTATTAATGGGTGTTAAGCCCAATGTATACTTTTTCATCAAAACTACAGCCGTCAACACGCACCTCCCTGAATATGTCACAGCGTATCACAGACAGTTACAGCTGTGATTGGTCTGCTGGGCCTCATGTTCCCACCTACACAACTGCCTTTGCGGTTCTCAGTCCAGTATTGACACTTTGGTGTTAAAAAACTCCAGCAGCACTGCTGCATCTGATCCACTCATACCAGAACAACAGAAACCAACACACCACTACAAGGTCAGTGCTGAGTATAACCCACCACCTAAGTTCTGTAATGAACTGTCGCCTTTACAAACCACCCTTTAAGGTTTTTTTTAATGTGGTGTCATGTTGTCATTTGTCTCAACACAGTGTGTGTTAGGAATAACACAAAAGGTGTTGTCAATTACATAATGTGTTGCTTTTAACACCTTTGTCTTTGGATTGTTCCTTGTGTTGTTTTAGGGAGACACTTTTTACACTTTTTACAGGTCTGGTCTATAAATGGAGACGATGCCCGAGTGTCTCTTTTCTCAGAGAGACCACAGACTGCAATCTTCTAACCCGGCTCAGATTACATAACCATCAGATCCTTTCTTTCTTTAAAAGCCTCTGGTTTAGTGAGCCGACAGCAAATCAATATAGAATACTTAATGTCTTCTAAAGAATTTTCAGACAGCGCCGCCAAGGTTTACACTTTCTTTACTTTCTTTTTTTAGCCTTTTTATTGCTAGAGATGCTATTTAATAACACACCAGTCTTACACAGTAGTATTTCTTTTTTGGGGGTTGGTGTGGTTTGATTGTTATTTGGCTGGAGTTCAGAGATGTTTAGTGAACAAAAGCCACTTAAGCGTATGATCTGTCTTTTGTGTTGAAGTCACTCCATTTATTGACAGGGTCAGGAAATTTCCTTATAGATTAGCCCAAGCTGGAAACAGAATAATGCATTAGTAGCGATCCCAGCATTAAGAATAAAATATCAAATGCTAAATATATTCTGTACATACAGCTCTGAAAAAAGAGACCACTTAAAAATGATGAATTAAAAACCTCTGGAATATAATTAATAGGACGATTGATAATCACAGGCCATCTAACCAAGCTGAACTGCTTGAATTTTTGCACCAGGAGTGGCATAAAGTTATCCAAAAGCAGTGTGTAAGACTGGTGGAAGAAAGCATGCCAAGATGCATGAAAACTGTGATTAAAAACCAGGGTTATTCCACCAGATATTCTCAAAATAATCTAATTTTCTGCAAATAAATGCTCTAAAATTACAATAGTTTTATTTGGAATTTGGGAAAAATGTTCATAGTTTGTAGAATAAAACGACAGCCTTCATTTTACTCAAAGATTAACCTATAAATAGCAAAATCAGAGAAATCAGATTTAGAAGCGGAGAAGGGTTCTTAATTTAATTTAATTTTATCCATCTTCCTGTTGATTATATTCCAGAGCTTTTCAATTTGGTAAAATCAAAGAAACTCATCATTTTTATAGACTCATGGTCTCTTATTTTTTTCAGAGCTGTATATATTTTGGCAATGTAACAGGTGATTACTTTGTGTGATTACTTTGTACATGTAATGTTATGTTTTGCTTAATTTTTACTTCTTTTTTTGTTTGTTTTTTGGGATTTAACCCCAGGCAGTGAAATCTGTTTGTGTGTGTGTGAGTGTTTGAGAGAGAGAGAGAGAGAGTGAGAGAATGAAAGAAAGAGAGAGAGAGAAAGAGAGCGAGAGTGCATGCACACAATAAATGTGCCAGCATAGCATAACTATTTAAGAAGGGAACAATACAGAGGAAATCACAAACCACAACTCACTCTGGGGTTTACAGTGGCAGCTTCATTAATGAGCTGATAAAGTATTTAGCTCCGGTTTCTACATTTACATTCCTTTCTGAAAACTCCTGGGGTTTTATTTGCCCTGCTGTTGTCCTTGACTTTACTGTAATATTAATTTTAGTATTAATATTTCACACATGTTCTCTTCTTGCTTTCTAAAGAAATCTTTCATCTATTTTAAAAGGTAGATCTCAGATTTCAGTGCAAGTATAAAATAAAAGATTTAGAAAAAGAGTGTGTGTTATGGTAGTGGGGGATGGGGAGGGGGGGGGTCTGGATTAGTTCCTTACTTAATGCATTTTGCATGAGTGTGTTTGCGCTTGAATATGGGTCATCATCAGTGTGATCTTCAAAGCCTATTGAGTGTGCATAGAAGTGTGTAGCTGTAGTCCCAGCTTACATACAGTGGTGGACAAAAGGGGAATTGGAAATGGAAATTTTAAGCATCTTAGCATCTTTGTTGAAAAGGGGATTCTACAAGGAATACGTCTCGTCTTTATTTGTCTTTTTTGGCAGAAAATAACAGGCATATTGTGTAGTTTATTTTTTAAAGCAATGGTTTCAAAGCCATGGTTGTCATTAAAATAAATAAAAAAACATTTGTTGTACATACAGGAGTTTGTTATGTTACAGTTTTGTGTATGTAGTATGTATGTAGTTATTTTATTAGGCTAATTTAACAGCTAATGGTTCTAATAAATCTCCACATATCTATCATCACATATCTATCTAAATATCTATTAAATTTAAACACAAAAGCATCACAACATTTTCATGACATTTTTTACAATTTTGCTGTAGAAATTAGGTCAGAGCTCATTCTATTGAACATAAAACATTTAATTAAATTATATTGATAAATGGTTAAAATGAAGCTGTAAAATCTAAGAATACACTTTTTAAAAAGGCAAGTTTTATCTCCTGCTCTAACCCAGCAAATAAGGCCAGATGAACGAACACATGTTTACACACTGTCCTGTGATACTCTCAAAGATGTTCAGTAAATGTCACTTAGGCACTTCATAAGTTAAAATGACTGAGAAAGTGATGTAAGGACACATAACCTTTATCGAATAAAGTTATCCAAAAGCAGTGTGTAAGATTGGTGGAGGAGAACATGCCATGATGCATGAAAACTACAATTAAAACCATAAATATGGTTTATGGTTAAAAAAAGCTTTATGAATATGAACTTGCTTTCTATGCATTATTTGAGCTCTGAAAACTGCATTTTTTTCATCCATTTCTCATTTTCTCCAAATAAAAGACAATATTTTTATTTGGAATAAAATATTATAGTTTATAAAATATAGTTTATAGAATAGAACAACAATGTTAATTTTACTCAAACATATACCTATAAATAGCTAAATCAGAGAAACTGATTCAGAAACTGAAGTAGTCTCGTAGATCTTTGGCTTTGTTTCTTGTTTTTATGTATGTTTGGGTTTGTTATGTGTGTTCTTATTTTATGTATTATTAATGCAGTGCTCTTACTAGGCTTATTTAACTGTGAATTTCACTAGAGACTCTCCATTAATTGTATTTTTGTTCATTTTTATCTATTTTCCCTTCAGATTCTCCTTATTCATCAGGGCTGTGTGTGTGTATGTGTTGTTTCTGCAGTTAATGAGCGTTATATCAGTCTTATATCTGCCAAGCTGTTCTTATCAATTTGTTTTTAGATATGCAGCCCTCTGTGTTCTCCATTTCACATCTATTTTACACCTAGTCTAGCTAACCTAACTAGCTAGCTACCTCAACAATAGAACAATAGAGCATTAGAGCTGCCTTTCTTAGGTATGAAGTGTTGCTGTTGTTGCTGTTGCCTTTTCCCTCTAGATTTAGGATTTATTTATGCTCAAAAGGAAAGGAATTGGAATAATAGGTGTTATTAATTCAGTTTTAGTACTGGTTTGTGCTCATGTGAGTTATTTGAAGCCAACTAGCTTTATTTGAGGTTTAAACTGTTGTTTTTCTGAAAACAGCATTCTACATTGAGCTATGGCTCATTTTTAGCCACCGTTTCCTGCTTACTTAAAGCTGTCTGTCAGCCGCTTCTCCGGGGATTTGTGAATAGGTTTGGGTTACAGAGTGTCTGCCCCCCTCACCCCCCATCCTTCCCTCTATCGGGGCATGTGAGGGCGCTAATGCCCCCTATAACCCCCCTCAGCACACACACACAAAACTGCCTCAGCCTGCTACTCTCATCCGTTTTAACCTTTTGCCCCTCCCCCTCGGCTCTGAAAGCGTGGGAGGAGCCTTGGAAGGCAGGAGACTGATGGCTGGCTGCTGTCAATACAGCCTTACTACTTACCCCACGCGCTTTCTGGCAGTCACTGCATCCCTTCACTTTTATTGGCTAATAGCTCTGAAATGGAAAAAAATAGGTATAGAGTTCTAAAAAATTAAAAATAAAAATCTCTGATTGATATATATATATATATATATATATATATATATATATAGGAATACATTTAAGTAATATGAACATGCTGTTTTATTTTATAAACTACAGACAACATTTCTCCCAAATTCCAAAAAAAAAAAATGTAATTTAGAGCATTTATTTGGAGAAAATGAGAAATGGCTGAAATAACAAAAAAGATGCAGAGCTTTCAGCTTTAGAGATTTAATGCAAAGAAAACAAGTTCTTAGTAATAAAGTTTCAAGAGTTCAGAAATCAGTATTTGGTGGAATAAGCCTGTTTTTTAAAACAGTTTTTAATGCATCTTGACATGTTCTCCTCCACCAGTCTTACACACTGCTTTTGGATAACTTTATGCCTTTACTCCTGGTGCAAAAATACAAGCAGCTTGGTTTAATGGCTTGTGATCATCCATCTTCCTCTTGATTATATTTCAGAGGTTTTTTTTATATTTCAATTTGGTAAAATCAAAGAAACGTGTCAATTTTAAGTGGTCTCTTATTTTTTTCAGAGCTGTATATTTTATATATTCCTAACTATTATTAATCAAAAGCCTTTAATTTAACTAGTATATTAATATCACATTACATATTGTTATATAATTTAATTATCGAGGCCATTAAATTGTCCCAAAATTGTAAGGACTGTATGGAGCTAAAAAGCTGACATTGATTTGAACGTTTGAATTTGCCTTTTATAATTTGAATATTTAAAATACTCAATGGCATACTTCATATATTTGAATTTTCTCAATGCTTTTTTGTGTTGCTGAACTTATGTGTCATTAAATGTTCAGATTCAAAAATGAAAATCCACACATTTTCAGATTTAAACAATCAGATTTAGACAGCACCAAGTATGTGCCACATTATGTAATGATCATTTACGTACTGTAGGCTTTATAGTAAGCAAGCAAAACATTCACTGCATTTGGGACACAGCCATACCTGTCAATCTCCCGTTTTGGCTGAGAACCTACCGTATCTTAGCCCTCTTTCTCGCCGTCCTTCCGTTTTAGTATTTTCACGTAATTTCCTGTATTATATTATAATTTAAAGAACATTCCTGTGCCTCTCCAAAATGAAATGTCACTAACCTTGTGTGAACTGCCACCCAGACTGCTGCAAGTGGCAGTCTTTGTGAGGTTAGTGCCGACAGCGGGAACAACCCTCAAACAACAAATTAGAGAGATGGATGGATGCAAGGAGAGAGAGGGCATTCCTTCCAAAAAAGTGTTTAAGATAAGATAAAACATTATTGTCCATTAAATTTACCTTAAATGGAAAATTGTCTTTGGCAGTCTGGCAGACAAATACATTAAATTACATAAACACAGACAAATAAAATAAATAAATACAAAACTAAAAACATACAGATTATGAATTATGTGGGATGCACAGAATGCAAAGTCTGCAACAACTCTGTATAAGTCAGTGAATGCCAAAGAACCACGAGTGAACATGAGAAACTAAAAAGTGTGTAATGAAAATTAAATGCAGTTTAATTTTCTGACTGTATCAAGCTAAACTCGAAAATAGAAAATTGGATATAAAGTATAATAATTATTTTTTCCATTCAGTAGAGTGAAGAAGAAATTAATTTTCATCCAATTTTTCAATTATATAGTTTTTAATTTCAGCCTTTTGCAAACAGAATTATAAGAAAAATAAAAAGGTGAATCTTCTCTCGATTTTCAGATTTGTGATTTTTTGTATCTTGTAACACAAATCTGATTGTATGATCCTTGCAAAATGCAAAAATGGAAAAATCAGAAAATAAAGATTAGTTTTTTCCTGAAAATCCACGAGGTGCAGAGATGAAAAAACTAAAATTGAAAAAGACTTATTTCTTGTACTCTGCACTACATTAAAAAAACAAAAAAGGAGTTTTTACATTTTTATATTTAGCCTCAAACAGTCAGTAAAATAAATTAATAAACGTTACACTGACAATCCACAGCATTTCAGTGTCAACAAAGATAGGCCTATGAGATTGTGATAATCTAATTGCAGTTTGTAAGTGGTTCACAGGTGGTTATTTTAGATTTCATGTTAATCTGTATTTAAAATGTAAGGGATTCTGAACCTCGGTTGGACTGGTGGAAAATTTTCCTTTATTTTTAAATCCAACTGCTGCTCTTGAACTGGGGCTGTCTCTCCGGCCCTGTTATCCAATCAGCGCTCAGTGGGCGGGATTTGTTCGGAATACAGGCGGAAAACAGAACATCAGTCCCGGGCTCTGGTACCGTCCTCACCCGCCCCGCCCCGCCTCTCTCCCGCCCGCCTCCATGCTAATCACTTATCGCCCGTTCAGTCGCCGGCATCGCGGGGCTTTGTTATGAGCTTCTGCTGATAGCGCTGCTGGAGAGAGAGACTGTAAAACCGGCGGAACTACAGCGGGTAAAGTCTGCCGGGCGGTCTGCGCTGTTTCTAGAGAATTAGACCCGCTACTGGAGCCGGGAGAGCGGTGAACAGAGGCCGTGCTGGTCCGCTGAAGACGCGGGGGTTTGGGCACTGAAACGCCGCTGTGGGTGAGTCGCTGTTGCTGGTTGTTGAGCTCTGGGGCTTTTGTTTGACTGTTGCGCTTCTTACCAGTGTAAACTGACTGAGTGACTGAGTCTCAGTTTAATTTAATAATTTCAGGGTTTTATCTTAATTAAAACACAGAATATAGGTTTCCACTGGCTGCTCAACGTAGCTATGAACTTAATATGAATATGTGTGTATAATAGACGTAAATATATTTAGATACATTTTTTGGAAATGTTTGCTCTTTAATACTGTTCAGCTTCATTCACGTATTTTAGCTTTTACTACTCAATATTTTGTTTCTTTGTCACAAGAAATTGTATCCTTAATTACTGCAAAAATGTTTTGTCAGGCATGTTTTTCTGTAGTCCAAAAAAAGCATGATGTACACATCACATCATAGAATGTATAATTGTTAATGCATAAAATGTTAAATTGGGCTTTTAATTCAATTAACCCAATTTTTTAAAACATGTACCTACTAATTGTTACCCTTTTAACATTTGTGTGTCTGCTTTAAATATATTCTCCATAATAATGGAAAATATGACTATTTATTTTAATATTTATTTTTTCATTTAAACACAGCACCTCTGAGGGCATTATTCTTCTAAAACAAAATGTACCTCACTAATAACAGGTATCCGGTAGTCTCACTTTTTTATACTTTCTTTGTAAACATGAAACATATATTTTTAACTATTGCAAGATAAATCAACATTTATTTTTATGTAACCTCAGGAAGTAGCCCAAGTCTTTTGAATTTAAAGTGTTTTCTGTCATTTAGAGCATTTATTTGTAGAAAATTAGTGTATTAAAATTAGAGTGTTCAGACCTCAAATAATACAAAGTCAACAAGTTTATATTCATGAAGTTTTAATAGTTCAGAAATCACTATTTGGTGAAATAACCCTATTTTTAAAAATGTATTTTATATATCTTGGCATGTTCTCCTCCACCAGTCTTACACACTGCTTTTAGATAACTTTATGCCACTCCTGGTGCAAAAATTCAATGAGTTCAGCTTGGTTTGATGGCTTGTGGTCATGCGTATTCCTCTTGATTATATGGAGGTTTTCCTTTTGGTAAATCGAAGAAACTCATCATTTAGTGGTCATTAAGTGGTCTCTCATTTTTTCCAGAGCTATATGTTTTAATCACCTCCTTTTTTTATATATATTTTGTACTTTTAGCTAAGTACAATACAGAGAGTTTGGAAAATATACTCTTTTTATGATTTTCTGTTTTTGTTACCCATTTTGTAATTTAATTAAGTTAATCTATATAATATTCTCATATATACAGGCTATAACTCTTCATTCTTTTATCTCAGTATCTGCTTAGACTGTTTTGACATTTAATATCTCTAACAGATTGCAGTGTTTCATTTAATCACTTGAAGCCTCAGGCAACCCATATTTCTCCATTTACACACACACACAAACAATGACCGCCCCCAACACACACATGCACATGCTCACACTCCCCCACAACATGTGGTTCGAGTTCCACCGGGCTGTGGCCTGGCAGCGTGGGTGCCGAGTCCTGATCCAGGACAAAATGGAAATGTGACCGGAGAGATGGGGACTAATTAGACCGGTTGTGCTCTGACACCCCCCTCCACAAACACACGCCACTTTATCCAGGAGACCCCACCCCCCCCCCCCCTCCCTTTTTCAAATATACTTGCACACACATACATATACGGCAGTCCCAGCACCTCCTGGGCACCACTGGACCTGCTCTGCTCATGGCCTGAAGCTGATCAGCAAGACTGATAAGCTCCACACATTTGTGTAATTAAGAGGTGATTAATGGAATAGAAATGTGATCTCACCTTCAGGCCGATCACATTTCAGGTCAGAGTTGCTTTGACCCATTGAAAAGGATTTTTGAAAGTATCAGGTTCAGTTTGTGGAGAGAAAAAAAAAATTTCAGGCTTTTTTAGTTTATTTGTGGTAAAGAGTGAAGAGAAAATTCTGTAAAATATTTATGGAAATATCAGATTTGATTAAAATGTTATCTTGCTATGGCTAGTTCATTATTAACATGCTGAGTAAATTTGAAAGCTTTCCAGAATCAATGTAAGAAAAGAACTGTCTTGCAGTTGGGCTTTCTGGAAAATTGGCTTAAGTGCAGCTTCAGCAGATTCTGTGTAACATGCAGCCAATATACAAACATAGACACACAAATGCTGACAAGAAAAAGAGAAAATAAAAGGAATTCATGAATTAAAATGGAAAAAAAAGAAAATATCATGACACTACATACCAGGAATGTAATAATATAATCTAAACTATTTTTGTGATATGGCCTAATGACAAAGATAATAATGTAGTTAAACTCAATGAAGTTTTGATTAGAAAAATGAAATTGTACAATGTTTAGAAATCCTAAATTATAAAAACACTTTTTAACCAAGTACCTGATTTTCCACATGAATAGGTTCTCCTCTCTAAGCAAACAAAAATGTCAATATTGAGGACAGCTAAACTTATTGAGGTTGTCTTCATATTTTCTTTGCTAGGTCAATAATGTAATTATTTTGACAGCCCTACCACAGACAAGTGGTTATTAACATTATTACATTATTAGTTAACACAAGTTGTAAACACAATAAAACAAAATGCTAGATAGATAGATGGATGGATGGATGAATAGAGAGATAGACAGATACATTATTGATCCCAGAGGGAAATTCTGGAAATATACATAAGACAAGACAAAATACTAAAAACAAAATTCACTTTAAATGTACTTAATTGGTATCTAGATAATCCTGTGGCTGTATTATATGTATTGTAAAAGCCCCACATACTTAATAGTAGTTATATAGTAGGGGTGTGCCATATCATATCGTATGCGATAATATCGACAGCATTTTTGAATATCGTGACCCATATTATATTCTGAAATATCGTGCCATATCACCCACGCCTAATTATCACATTAATGTATTACTTTTTTGCTGTTTTTAGCAAAAAAATAATTCACACTGTTCTCATTTCACATTATATATCTATTAGAAGCAGATTATATCTGTCCAGTGTCATATGTGATATATGGAGTACATTATTAGTATCATGACATTCTGTTAAAAGTCTGATTTAAAAATCTTGTATTTTTTAATATCTGAGTTAATATCTTTAATATCTGAGCAATAATAAAATGTAATTTTCTTTTTGTTGCAGTAGGGTATTCTTAAAATATATTTTTTAATTTAGTGTTTTGTCATATCGCCAAAGTATCGTTATAGCAAAAAAGCCGTGAAATATTGTGATATTGTTTTAGGGCCATATCGCCCACCCCTTTTATATAGTTATAGATAATTTTAGGATGTTCTTGATTGATTTTTTTTCTTTTTTTACCAAATACAGTGCATCTTTAATCCAGTGAGTGTGGAAAGGAGGATCAAAATGAGCCAGCTTGCTATAAGAGTCAAAAACCTTGAGTTTAAAGTAAAAAAACCTTGTTTAAGTAAAGCAAAAGCAGGTGGAAGGACACCAAACATTATGTTCTACACTTGGCAGACTAGATCCTTAATTTACTTTAGTGTATTATAATATCATAGTGTAGTTTTGCTGTTTTGTAATATCTCAGGATAGTTTTACTGTATTATAATATATCTGGGTAGCTTTGATGCTTTTTAATCTAGAATATTGTGATGTCCTTACTTACTGAGTTAAACTGGGAGTTTTAATAGAGAAAATAAACACTAGTGTAGCTCCATATTCCACACTCAACAGCCTGAAAAGAGTAAACGTGCCATCAGCTGTGTGTACGTGTGTGTTTGTGTGTGCATGACCATGTGCATGTTTGTAAAAGAGAAAGAGAGTGATAGATAGAGAGAGAAAGAGAGCATAAACTTCAGCATAAATAAAAGGTACTCTATCTTCTCGAGCTCGAGCTTAACAGTAAACCTTACTGTGTTATATCGCTAAATAAAACTGATAAATTTTTTTTTATTATTAATTTTGTTTTATTTGCTCCAGCTTGTTTTATGTATTGTTTTGTGCCCATTTGTCGAATTGAGAGACTCCAGTTGAACAATACAAAGCAATATCCTGTCGTTAACTGTTTTACGTCTGGAGGAAAATGAAGATGTCTGTAAACCCATGTGCCTCGAAGTGGCGTAACCCAGTCCCTAGGTGAACTTGCAGCTTTCAGTAACATGACCCACTCACCTATTCTTCATTCACTTTCTCTCCTGACGCCCCCTCCAGAGCTTCACCCCCCACCCCCTGCTCTCCAAAGTGAAGCCCAGGGGAGGCAGCTGTGCTTGGGCCCCTGTGAACGCTCCCAGATGTACTTAGGGAAGCAAGCTTCTGCCGACTGCCCTTTCAGCCTCTCTGAAATATGAGCACTTTATCTGATCTCATTCGAGATGTGCCATGCAGAGCCAATAAAGCAAGACTCTGCTGACGCTGGAATAGAAAGAGCGAGAGAGATAGAAAGAAAGAGAGAGAGAAAGAGGGGGATCCTTGCTTTTGTGTGATTCTCACAAAGCTTCTCCTCGTGCCATTTTACACCTCCATTGATGGATTGGTTGACACTTTGAATTGCAGATATCTGATACTCTGTTGTGCAGTCCCTTCTTAATGTGTGTGTGTGTGTGTGTGTGTGGTTTTGGGGGGGTTTGGATGGAGTCAGGAGGAGGGGGGAGGGAGGGATGGATGCACAAAGGCTAGGAATTTCATGCATTAAATGTGTTTGGATTGTGCTGGTTGAGAGCTGGTAGATGAGCTAAATATTTTATCATCATACCCTCATGGAAGCTTTTGATGAATTTAAGATGAACAAGTTGCTACATTTGAAATGCATATCACTGAAATCATACCATCTTGTACTTTTAGCTTGACCCTTTGTTTTAGTGCAGGATTTTCAATTGCAAAAAAAAATATATATATATATATTTAAATGTCACTAAAAGATTGTTGTTTTCCCTCTGTGTTTTTGTACAGTTTAGCTCAGTTTGTGCCACATTATAGACATTATACATTATATTCTGAAATTTCCAACAGGACTCAGATTGGCTGTAGATTTAGAATAGTCACATCTGTAATCAAGCAGAGAGAGTAAATAAGCTATAATAGACTTGAGGGAGTGCTGTGATGTGGGTAATTGGCATCTTGGTATTGGATATTACTGTACCAGCTCCAATAATCTCACGTTACAGACAAAACCGAAAGTATATTTTGGTACCACAGTTTATATGCTATTATATCACAGCTTTATCCTGACCATTTATTGTTAAATATTAAGAAACATATATGTTTAATTGATTATCTGAGATAAAATACTTCCATGCTATCATCATACCTTTTTTTCTTCAGTCATAAAACTAAAGGAACAGTTAATAATTTCCCAAATATCAGGGTAACATATATTTTATTTGAATTAAAAAGACTTGTGACTTTGTTAAAAGTTTCCAGCCCTATATAATGATAGAGTAACACAGCTATGCCAGTTTACAGCAATTAACTTTTAATTTATATTGATTTGGATGATTGGTTGGGCGCTATTAAGCTGAGTATAACATGTTAAAAACATTTATATTTACTGCATGATATGCTAATATTGTGGAATAAAATACTATTGCAATGTCCTTTGTCAGTTACAGTACATTTACAGGTTATAGCATGTTCGCTAACAGCATGTTTTGTATTATAATGGCACAGTTCATGGTTTTACTGCTCCATATAACCAAATAAGCAACACAACAATTTGCTGCACCTGCTGTGTAATTGGTCTAGTTGTCTTCGGATCATATATTTGTGGCCCTGGTTCTAAAACAAAACATCTATCCAGTTAGACAAGTAACTGTGGGTCACTGTTCTGCTAATGAGGATTACCTGTGGCCTCTAGAGAACAAACCTTTCACCACTGGGTAAATGAGGGGGAGTGGGAATAATGAACAAAGGAATAGTAAAAAGATACAGAAGTCTCTCACACACACACACACACACACACCAGTCACAACAAGGATAACAGCTCCTCTGAGTATATTATGTAGGGACACTTTGTAGTTCCATAATTACAGACTGTAGTTCTTCTTCTGTTTTTACACAAACAAAAAAAAGACTACAGATTATGACCAACACAAACTGTGCACCAACACTTAACACACTACAGTGTTACTGCTGACTACAGTGCTGAGTAGGGCTGTCACAATACCAGAATTTTGACTTTGATACCGATACCAGTATCACGATTCTCAATATAAACACGATGCGTAGGAGAAGAAAAAAACACAACAATAAAATTGTCTGAACATAAAGCATTTTCTACCAGGCATGTCATACTTTCCGTCTAACTGCTGTATCAGATTTCTAAACCTGGATTTCTCAACTGTATATACAGGCACTCGGTCCATGCAGATGTATTTAGCTATGTTTAGTCTGAATAAGGAAAATGAGTGGGAAGAACATTAGTAATGTTATAGTAATTTGAACACTCATTGCTCCGTTGTATTAAGCAACATTTTAACATTTAAAATAAGCCCATGCTCAATGTAACGATTGAGCAGACTATGTGCCTGACATCCAATTTGTGATGAAAACACAAGTTAATACAGAAAGATGGTAGTCTATCTTATCCCTGACTCTTAAACAGTTTATTTAACAGTGGCTAGTAAATCTTAGTAAAGCTAAAGACTGTATCTTAACTAACCCCACTAACCTCTCCGCTTCTCAGCTCTCTGTAGGGATCAGGGTGTCCACCTAATGCTCGTGTTGGCTCCTTTGCTCTGGAGAGATTTGTAACACCATTTGTAAAATGGGTTCAGCTAGTGCTGGACGATATGGCCAAAATTTATATCACGATATATTCCTTAAATTTCGGTCGATACGATATAATTTTGATATCGATAAATACTTTGAAGGCCTCAGAAAAAGAATCCCTGCAATCTCTGCAGCTTGCACTGCAAATTTAAATTATTATTTAACTGTGTATTTGCACTTTTTGTATCAATCTATCTAATGGAAATCTGTACCTACTACTGTATGAAAATGTTTTTTAAGTCTTTGAAACCTTTCACAAAAACTTTAATACTTTAGAAATAAAAGTAGTCAAAATAAATCAATGCTCAATTTTATTTGCATATAGCAAAATAATAACATGACATCCCTGTCAAACATAAGCCTATATAACTATTACAAATAAAAATAACTTTAAATGACAACAGAGGCAGAGCTTCTTATTCATTGTAAACAAATTTAACAGATTAAAACAAAAGTGTTTTAACTAGGATATATAATACAAGAAGCCTTTATATACATAAAAGCAACAAGATTTTCCCGCCAAATAAACAAACCTATAGGATTTTTCAACTATAAATAACTTAGTGACAACATAATCTATTAAAGTGCTTCAGCCAGAATACAAGAGGTATTCAACATGATATCAACGGCAAATAAACAAACCTAAAGGATTCATAAACTTTAAATAACTTAGTTTCAACATAATCTATTAAAGTGCTTTAGTCAGAATACAAGAGGTATTCAACATGATATCAACGGCAAATAAACAAACCTAAAGGATTCATAAACTTTAAATAACTTAGTTTCAACATAATCTATTAAAGTGCTTCAGTCAGTATAAGGAAAATATTGTATGTAGTGAAGATGCTTGAGGTGGTGGAACAGATTAGATGTATTAACGTTACGCTGCTTGTCGGCTCCACTCACCGGCACAATTTGCAGCAAAGCGGCAAGCGAGCGGACCCGCGGCTGGGCGAGCGGACCCGCGGCTGGGCGAGCGGACCCGCGGCTGGGCGAGCGGACCCGCGGATGAGCGTGCGGAGGCGCGGATGAGCGAGCGGACCCGCGGATGAGCGTGCGGAGGCGCGGATGAGCGAGCGGACCCGCGGCTGGGCCAGCGGAGCCGCGGATGAGCGAGCGGACGAGCGAGCGGACGCGCGAATGGGCGAGCGAAACAGCGGCTGACCGAACCGAGTCTACCCTAGCCTTGGATCCGCTCGTCCCGGCTCCGTTTCGAGACATTTTAGATGCGTAGCGGAGCGGACCTGAACCTAACCTAGCCTAGCCTAGCCTAGCCATTTTAACCTAGCCTAGCCTAGCCTATCTGGCTACGTGCCTGTGTGATTGCGTCATCACGCACTGAGGTAGCACAGCTATGGGGGCTGAATGTGTTTGGCTCTGCGGCGAGCTGACGCCAGTAAAAAACGCCTGTCCGTGACAGATTCTGTACATAATACATATCGATATACCACAAAAGTGATATCACCGTTATTGAAACATTTCTTATCGCGATAAATACCGATATCGAATTATTGTCCAGGCCTAGGTTCAGCGATATAAGCAAAACATGCCCACACTTCACTCCTTGAGCCTGTTTTGACCTCAAGTCTTGGATGAGAGAGGAGGTATTTTATCTTAGCCATTGCCATTCCACAAACGCTGCTTCTCTCTCGCTGTTTGCTTGCGTGTGTGCGTGTCGCTCAACTGAGTCAAATGAATACTCGCAAATTGATTACCGGTAATTGGTTCAGAGTACTAGGTTTACCTTAATCCTGCCACACCAGCCGTGATGTGAATCAGTTTTTTTTTTTTTATGAACTGAATCAAATGGCACTAATTTCACCCCTTTGAAACTAGTAACTAGGCTAAATACAGTATGGAAAGCATCGAACACTAAAGAACCAAATCATGTGTAACGACGTAGTATTGAAAAAGCATCAAACGTTCAGTGCATCATGCAACTCTAGTGCTGAGAATGACCCACCACCCAAATAATACTGTGCTGCTCTGTGGTAATCCTGTATTTTCCTGATCAATAAAGAACAGGGTGAACAGAAACCGATACACGGCTTTAAAGTGCTACTGCATGATCAGTGGAACTGAAAAAATGGGAAATGGTGATGAAAAATTGACAAGACAGATCCTCCACCCAGCCCTCACAAGCCTAAAGAAACAACAGATTTTCAGTAATATAGAGGATTAAAAAGAAATGTTTAAATTTTAAATTCTGACAGAAGTTATCAAAAACTGAAAATACTTTAGTAAAGATACACAAAACCTATTTAGAAAAAAATACAATAGCACATTGTTTATTTACACTTAGAACAGTACAGGAAGCATTTATTCAAGGTGCTTTTTTCATTGTTTATACACTTAAATGAGAAATTCAAATAATGAATCCAGAATTATCAATCGAATCAAATCATATTGTGACCAGAGTAAATTGTTACACCCTTAGTAATGGGTGTAGAAACAAAGTGGTGGTCATAATGTTATTCTTGATTGGTATACATCCCCTATAAAGAGCAGTGGAAAACCTCTTCTCTCAGACTAGTTTGGTGCAGAAGTGATTTAACCTCAGGAAATCTCCCCAAATATTTGCCGTTGCCTTCGCCAGTTAACAAGCAGCTGACCGCAAACCAGTAACGTAACTGCTGCAAATATGCAAAGTAGCCTCTGCAGGAGAGGAATCGGCAGAGGGCCGTCAAGCAGCGAGACTCAAACAAGGATCAAAGACATTTCCTTCTTCTTCTTTTTTTCTCCCCTCTTCCCATCATGCATATGTCTGCGTTTGATCCTGTCTTGCTGAGGGCGTGTGGACGGCTTCACCTTAGGAGAATTCTTAATATTCAGCAGGGGAATTAAATATGTGTTATATAATATGAAGTAAAGCATGTGATAAATTGATAAAATGATTTCGAAAGTTGCAAATATGTGCAAATTATGTATTTGGTCCTCATATATGTACAGCTCTGGAAAAAAATTAGAGACCACTTGAAATGATGAGTTTCTTTGATTTTACCAAATTGAAAACTTGGAATATAATCAAGAGGAAGATGGAAGATCAAAAGCCATCAAACCAAGATGAACCGCCTGAATTTTTGCACCAGGAGTTATCCAAAAGCAGTGTGTAAAACTGGTGGAGGAGAACATGCCAAGATGCATGAAAACTGTGATTATAAACCAGGGTTATTCCACCAAATATTGATTTCTGAACTCTTAAAATTTTATGAATATGTACTCGTTTTCTTTGCAGTATTTAAAGTCTGAAAGGTCTGCATCTTTTTTTTTATTTTAGCCGTTTCTAATTTTCTGCAAATAAATGCTCTAAATGACAATACTTTTATTTGTAATTTGGAAGAAAAGTTATCGAATAATTTTATAGAATAAAACAATAAAATTTTACTTAAACATATACCTATAAATAACAAAATCAGAGGAACTGATTCAGAAACTGAAGTGGTCCTTTATTTTTTTTCCAGAGCTGTTTGTAATTTTTGTTTGTGATAAATTGTTTATATGTAGCATCAAATATGGATATGTTAATTAAAACATAAGTGCTTTAAACTTCCTTAAGCCTTTAAGGAATGGGATTAGTTTCTCAGGGGGTCCTGGGGTAATTTTCTCTTTTAATGGGAGTCATTTTATTCCAGTCAGGAACGACCCTGTATGTATTTTTTCTCAGACGTCTGAGAAAATTACAGGCTGGACTATGTACTGTTTTCCCCAGTAATTTTACTCTTGTCCAGACTCACATCCCTGAGTTTCGTCTCCTCAAATTCATATATTGAATAGACGTTTTAATCATTTGTAATAGTAATTCTTTAAGAACACAGAAAACTGTGGCGGTTTATAGCAGTTAAAGTGTGTTAATAATGAGCATTAAAGTCAATAGCTTGAATAGAAATAGTATGAATTCTTACACTTTATAGGTCTTTATATGATGTTTCTTTATGTGCTTACCGAGTCTGTGCTCTTTTTCTTTCAGTCACTCTTCCCAAGAGCCTGATTCCGGCTGTTTCCCCGTCCGGATTATCCCGCCGCTCCATGCAGTCTCCATACAGGCTGCCGCACCCGCTGCCCCCTCTGCCCGTACGGAAGGGGGTGAGGGGCCGGCGGCCCAAGAGCGAGACTCTCGCCATGCTGAAAGCCGTGGCTGAGGCGGCAGCCGCTTCGCAGAACGGCCAATCGGAAAACATCATGGATAAGAGCATGGATCCCACACAGCTAATGCCCAGAATTCACAAAAAGAGAGGGCCCAAACCCGGCAGCAAGGTATTGCATTCTCATAGAATTACATTTTGAAACTGTAGTACACAGTGATAATGTTTACCAAAAACACTTTGATGATGCGTGCAGTAAACTGGATCACGTGATTGTTCATAATGTGCAAAAGACACAATAGAGTTTAAGTAATTTAGACACTTCTGCACATTCTGCAAGGTCACTATTGAAAAGGCCAGCATTGGGATAATCACTGTATTTCTCGCACTATAAATCGCATTGCCAATGAACATCTATTTTCTGGTCCATTTTCATACGCAAAGTGCACCTGATTATAAAGCACATTATGCTACACAAGTAAGGAACAGGGATGTCGCCATTGTTTCCCTCTAATTCAGCAGGTCTCGCTGCTGGGTGGTAGTGGGTAACGAATTTAAGTAAAGCTTAGCTAAGTAAACAAAACTTAAAAATAAACGAGCACTGGATGTTTATCTACACAGATTTCTCTCTTGGAAACAATTTATTTGGGTGAGCAAAGCTCTTCTGTTTATTTACAGTACCCTTAGATTTCCACGAAGACCTGGGTGCAGCAGAATTAGCATTAGCAGCTAACCTAGCGCTAGTAAACGCCGCCCGACAGTGCTACACTGAGGAACCCTGAGTGTTCTGATAAGCCAGGGCGATATAAGCAAGCGGTTTGTCCCACAAAGTTTGTTTTAAGATGGTTAACACACAGACTACAGTCCGAACAGCAAAAGAGCTAGCGCTTAGCGCGGTTAGTGACAATACTTGATCAACTGATCATGTATAATCGTGTCTGCATGTGAATAAAGTTACATTCTGAACATCCAGCATTCTGACTTCTGTACACCAAATTTCAAATAATAAAAAATAATACTGAATATAATATTCTGGATCGTGGTTGTATGTGGGGTTCGCTGCTTGCTGTTTTGTTTGTTAACTCTATATGATCTATACACGCATGCGCATACTTATATACAGCTCTGGAAAAAAGAAACTGTGATCAGTTTCTTTGATTTTACCAAAACCTGGAATATAATCAAGAGGAAGATTGATGATCACAATCCATCAAACCAAGCCAAACTGCTTCAAGTTTTGCACCAGGAGTAGCATAAAGTTATCCAAAAGCAGTGTGTAAGACTGGTGGAGGAGAACATGCCAAGATGCAAGAAAACTGTGATTAAAAACCAGGGTTATTCCACTAAATATAGATTTATAGACTCTTAAAACTTTATAAATATGTTTTCTTTATTTGAGGTCTGAAAGCTCTGCATCTTTTTTGTTATTTCAGTCATTTCTCATTTTCTGCAAATAAATGTGGTGAATGACAGTATTTATATTTGGAATTTGGGAGAAATGTGAGTAAAATGAACGTAGTTTATAGAATAAAACAACAATGGACCAAACATATACCTATAAATAGCAAAATCAGAGAACCTGGATTAGAAACTGAAGTAGTCTCTTAATTTTTTCCAGATCTGTATATAGGACTTAGTCTTTTAAATGCAAATATATGCATCACTAATAGGTGTCATGCAGAGAGATTTAAAGTGATTTGTGGTTGTGATTAATCATTAAAAAGAAGAGTTCTAATATAAATATGTTGTAATTTGGTTTTGGTTGGTGATTATGGTGAATTGAGGTTAACATGTCAGGAGGAATTATCCAAATGCAATGTTTACTCACCATGAAGAATCATTTCCTCCTGAACGCTTCATTAACCCTGTCCTGACTGACTTAACAATAGTCTCCATCGCATTTCTGATACACTCATTTCAGTTGTGGGTCAGTGGCAGTCAAGCCTGACCCTTTGTTGTCTGCTTGTCTGATTGTTTGTATTCACCACATCTCTTTCTCTGTCTCCTTCTCTTTTTTCCTCTCTTTTCTTTCTGCAGAGAAAATCCAAAATTCTTCAGTCGCTTCCCAGTCCATCTCTATCTTCCTCTATGTCAGACAGCAGGCTGTCCAGCCTACAGATGACCAAAGACTCTGGAGTTCTGTCTACAGGTGAAATATTGGCGCAGTATATTTATTTTTTTGTCAGTGATTCCAAATTTAATAAGTACATAGGAGATTTTATTGAAGCAGAGCTTTGCTGATTTGATTTATTGCTGCAGCTAACTGTACCTCTCTGTAATCGATTAATCAGGATAAGAAAAGGCTCCATTATGATTAACAGTGTAACAACAACTGACCACAATTTCACAATTCACTGTCTTTATTCAGGGGCAGAGCTTAAATGAGCTCAGAAACAGAAGACTTAAAGATGCTTTAGCACACTTTAGCACACTTTTTAGAAATCTCTATTCACAAGTTTGCAAGTTTGTTACCATCCCTGGTTTAATAATTAGTCGTCAATAAATAGAATTTGGTCTGGCAATTTGCACACATGCTCTTATGATGTGGTACCTGTTATTTGGGTAAATATGGTAATTACTTAAACACATATATCATTTACTGTATTTTTTGCACTATATGATTCACCAGATTATAAGGCGCACTATCAGTAAACATCTATTTTCTGGTCTATTTTCATACATAAGACACATCAGATTATAAGGCGCATTTTATGCGACACTACTAACTAGTTTTACTTCTAAATTCACCTGTAAAGCTAAGCTAAGTCAAGTAAACAAAACTCTTAATTCCTAAAAAACTAGCACTGGATGTTAATCTACACAGATTTCTCTCCTAGTAAGTAAAGTGCTTCCGTTTATTTACAGTAAGCTTAAATTTACAGATTTCTAGCAGTTAGCGGCTAATGCTACCCAGCAGAGCTACACTGAGGAACCCTGAGTACTAATGAGAAATTCCTGTATAATGCTGTACCTTAGCGGAGTGGCTTTACTGCTCCTTAGAACCTGACTGGTAGAATTCATACATAAGGCGCAGCGAATTATAAGACGCACTGACGATTTATATTGAAATTGTGGATAACGTAGTGGTTTAGTAGAACGGCCAAAGTAACTGTAGTCTTGTTTGTCTCCTGTGTACCCTTACACTCCTGTTCTTTTTAAGTTTCTATTCACATAAGTCCAAACCTCATCTGCAGTGTTAAATTTGATTCGCAATCAGATAATACAATGATATGCGAAATGTAATAGAACCAGACCTAGTCTTGTGTCCCATGGAAGATAAAGAATACTGCACTGAACTATGGGATATGTGTGTGGGTTTTCCTGCATTGAATGTGGATGTCGTGGGTTTCTGCCAGAGACCCTTGTCTGTTGGCATGGACGATTATTAGCTAGACAGCGATAGTCACAGACATTACCACCCACTGCGCTGTCCACTGTGGGAGGTAATGCCTTCTGTGACGTGTTCCTAGTGCATTGAAGAATGTTCCCATCCTTTTGTACCCACTATCAGTCCTTGCTTAAACTTGATAATTCATGGAACTTGATAATTCATCTCACCTTGCCATGACAGGATAACACCGCTCACGTTCCTAATATGATATGTGGAGGTAACACTTAATGATCGATTTACATACTGCTGTTTTAATTGCTTCTTCATAATCTGATCACAAGCTCTTGTCACAGTTTACAAATATCAATCCACACTCCATAAATTACTTTAAAAAAATGCAGCATGTTAAAACAGGTACTTCTCACAAAGTAACAAAAAATGTAAAGCAGTCATTTTTCATTGTTTATTTATTTTTTTTTTAAGTGGTGTGTTTATCAAGCATACCTCAGCAGTCATGTTTTAGGCAGTATTGCAGACCTCTCTAACACTGTCTCTCCTGTCTTTTAGTTTGTGTCTACGTGAATAAACACGGTGACTGCGGCCCACACCTGGACCGTAAGCTGATGCTTCAGCTTCCGGACCATTTTGGGCCAGGCCCGGTCAACACCGTCCTCCAGCACGCTGTCCAGGCTTGTGTGGACTGTGCCTACCAGCCCAAATCTCTCTTCAGCTTCTTACAGTCGCAGTCAGATGGTGGCGAGATCATCCGAGGTAGGACACTGTTTTCTCACACCAGTATAATCCTGCTTTGGCATCATGGTACAATGAATTTCCCAAAATCAAGGTTAGTAAAAGAAACAGCCTCTATAATTTTGGGAAGGCTTTAGAACATATTTAGGAAAATTGCTGTGAAGATTTTATTGTATGTAAAAGTAAAAACATTAGTGAGTTTAGGTACAGATACTGGATGATTAATTTTGGACCATAAATGCCACTGCAGTTTATCTCTCCAGAAAAATCACTATATGCCACTGAGAAAATTACAGCCTGAATTACCTACTGTTTTTCACTAAACTCTGTGGTCCTTCAGTAATTTTATTCCAATTTTTATTTCCCCTAATTAATTTTATCTCAGTATTTATCTCAATATTTGGATTTATTTGTGAATCAATTCTATTTTTACTTTAAGAAACTCAAGGAGCTTCAAAAATTCTGAATGTTAATCAGTCTCCTTAAATTCTCCTCCGAGTTGCTCCCATGTTGCAAGCTGAATGAGGTGGAGACTACAAACGTGGAAGTATATTTTTAAGGGGACAGTACGGTATATGAACACAAACAGTGAAACAGGAAAAATCTACAGAGACAAAATTTACTCTATATGAGTTTCTTAATTGAGTTTTTTTTATTTAATTTTGGATTAATTGCCCCCCAGCCCTGATGTGAGTGTTTCTGTCTTGTGCTCATGTGTTTTTATAACAGAGCTTAAAAAACAGGGGGTGGGGGATAGCATCTTTTTCTATTTTAGTAAATGTGCGCTTGTGTGTTTGTGTAGGGAAGGCTGTGCATGTGCTACTGATATAATCTGCTTGAAGGTAATGAGGAATGACATCTGTGTGTAACCTGGTTTAGAACATTTGATTGGGGCTCTCCCCAGGGGGGGAATATATATGTGTGTGTGGAGGGGGAGTGTTGGTTTGGCCATCTGCTACGCTGGTCTGACTCCCTAATTTAGCCAGACCCTTACAATGGAAGACTGAGAATAGCAACAAAGGAATCCCCTTATGCTCATAAATATAAGCAATGCTTATAAATATAAGCAAACAGCTTATTTTATTAACTTTCTGTTGTAACACTATAATACACCAACTTTATAGTATAGGTTTTAAACTATAAATTATTTAAAAAAAAAAAGTTTGATTTTTGACAACTTTCTCATAAAATGTTCATAAACATGTTGTTTTAGGGGGTGTGTCTTGTTTGGTAAAGACCTCTATGTAAATTCAGCTGTACATTAGCTGAACAAACCTAAAAGCCTAGCATGTGTTTGTTTACCAAAATACTGTTTTACACCACAGAGGTAAATGTGTGACTAAAGTAGCACTGATGAAGTAAATTCATTAATAGAATAGCACTGCTGAGGTAAATTTATGATTAGAATAGCACTGCTGGGGTAAATTCATGATTAAAATAGCATTTCTAGCGTAAATTTGTAGGGAGATTAGCACTGCTAAGGTAAATTAATGATAAGAATGGCACTGCTACAGCAAACGCATGATTAGAATAGCACTGCTGAGATAAATGTATTAGAATTGCACTGCTAAGATATATTCATGATTAGAACAGCACTGCTGAGGTAACCTTATGATTAGAATAGCACTGCTGGGGTAAATTCATGATTAAAATAGCATTTCTAGCGAAAATTTATGAGTATTTACTGCAAAGGTAAATTCATGATTTAGAATATCACTGCTGGGTTAAATTCATAATTAGAATAGCACTGCTGAGGTAAATTCAAGATTAGAATGGCACTGCTACAGCAAACACACGATTAGAATAGCACTGCTGGGATAAATGTATTATTAGAATTGCACTGCTAAGGTATATTCATGATTAGAACAGCACTGCTGAGGTAAATTCATAATTAAAATAGTACTACTGTGGTAAATTCATGATTAGAATTGCACTGCTGGGGTAAATTCAAGATTAGTAGAGCTGTGCTTACTATATAAATCAGAATATGTCCTTGTTCTACTAAAAAATAGCTAAATTGTCTCTGTTTTCATGTGTGTTTTCTGTTTTTCTGTCCCTCTCTCAGTTCGCTCAGAAGGAGGGATTCACTATGTTAAGTTGCCTCGTGCCTCCAGTGCTTCTTTTGTGCTGCGGTTCCTGGAGACTCTATGCCACCACCTGCAGTGTGAAAACCTTTTCAGCAGCCAGCCTTTCAGTCCACTCACCACCGCCAACAAACACAACGCCTACGACAGGAGCAAGTCAGGTAAGCACACGTGATTGTGCAGAAAAGAGCTCCACAATCTACACTGTTTCTGAATTAAATGCATCACCAAAGTCAGTGTTGTGCTAACGATGCATTTCACAGGACATAACTAGTGGTGTGCTTGACTTAGCAGGAAGTTGGCACCCCCACCCTTGTGTGTGGGAGTGGTCTTATCCTTTGCAGTATTTACTTAGATTCTTTTTCTTCAAAATAATTTAGGGATCACATTCTGACTAAGTTCGAACAATATAGACAAAATAGTATTGCAATGTTAAAAAAAATCTTAACCACAGTGTTATTTGAATTTAAAAAAATATTAAGAAGTTATTCAAGTTTTTTGTGATTGGTCATGGTGCTCAAATGTATACGTCATGTATATGTAATTTGGTATATGGTATTTTCGCAATAACAGTGCGCTGGGTAATATGATAAAACGCTGAATTAATTTCAAGAATACTCAACTGCAACAAAATGAAAATGACTTATTTTATTGCATATGATATGATATGGCACACCCCTAACTGAAATAAAAAAAAAAATACAAGAATTTTATCAGATTTGTAACAGAAACCAATGATCCAGAATGTCATTATATTAATAATGCACTCATAATATCTCCATATATAAAGTCAAATAAATTATACTGGAGAGAAATAATCTGTCTCTAGTAGATATATAATGGGAAATGAGAACAGTATGTTTTTTTTTTTTTGTAAAAACAGCAAAAAAGTAGTACCTGGATGTGATAATTAGGGGTGGGTGACATGACATAATATTTTAGTGTATAATGTCATTCACATTATTCAAAAATGTTGGTGATATTATTGTCACCAACAATATGGCACACCCATAATGAGCACCCCTTTTTAAACTCTGTGGTGGCCAATGCAGGAAAGTACAATGACCCTGATCTTAGAATCCCCCTCAACTAGTTGCTAACAGTAGCCAGACAGGTTTGTGATTCCTGCAGCTGGCAAATATGAATATGGTTTATTGTGGTTTATTTTGCTTGGTGCCCCCAAATGCCTTGAAACTGTCCTGGGTAGGTCCCTTGTTTGCATATTATATTTGCATAAAGCAACAATATAAAAGAAGGGAGTGCTGTAAAACGTAAAATGTTGACACTGATCAGCACGAACCTCCAATGTAATATTGTCATTATACAATGATCACCATTTATTGTAAAAAAAGAAATGACAGAAAAAAACTCTGGGTCATCTGGATGAACCATTTTATTTACTTTTTACATGTAGTAATTTTTTTTTTTTTTTTTTTTTACAAATTTGTACTCATCAATTATTAATTTTTTTCTGTTTTGCTCTTTAGTGAAAGAAGAGACATCAGAGGCCTTATCCATAGCACGGACCAGCAGACGCTTCACCAGAGACTCCTCCACATACAGTAGCACCCCGATGTCCCCCAACCCACAGAGAACGGACACACACCCGGTAGAAGGTAATAATAATCAAAACGGTTAAATATCTGCTCTGTCTGTCTGTATAGATAGTGTAGTTAGTAGGATTCGTGTTAATAGTTGCATGTAAGTACTAAATAATATTTTCAATGATTGCATGAAGCCTCCTGTTGAAGTTGCTTCTCATGAAACTGATCTGATAGCAATGTACTGTAGATCCACTAATTTACAGAACTTTACAGACTATAAGGCGCACTGGATTATAAAGCTCACTATAAGTGAACATTTGTTTTCTGGTCTATTTTCATGCATATGGTGCACCGGACTATAAGGCCCAATGTTTGCCTTCTAATTTTAGCAGGTCTCACACAGGGGGCACCTAAATAAACAAAACCTGTAAAGAAAAAAAAAAAAAAAAACACATTTTCTTTTATTTAAAGTAAGATTAGATTTTCAGTATTTTAGCATGGTTAGCAGCGCTTAGTGCTAGTAAATAGCTTGTTTTATCACGGTAAACATGCAGGCTAAATGCTGATATACTCACCTCTGAACAGCGGAAGTGCTAGTGCTTACTGAGGTTAGCGGTTAATGCTAATACTGCCTTGGTGCTCAAGAAAAACTTCACTAAAATCATTTATAACGCTGTACTTCAACGGAGTGGCTTTACTGCTTCTTAATACCTGACTGGTAGAATTCATACATAAGGCGCACCGGATTAAAAGGGGAACTGACGATTTTTGGAAAAATAAAAGGATTTTAAGTAGTCTTGCCTTATACTGTGAACAATACGGTAGTCTATATGTCTGTACTTCTACACAAACAATACATTAAAAAAAAAAAAAAACAAGACAGTACAGATTTTTGGAAATGAGTATTTATACACATAAACCAATGCTAAAATTATTTATTTGTGATGTTATGTATTTATGACATTATGCCTGACATAATAAAATAATAGTCCAACAGAGAATCTGTGTCTCCTCACAAACTGTTTATACTGTTTTTACTACATAAGCTGCAAAAAATCCATTGACAAAAACAAGACAAAATATACGTAAATTAATGTTTTTAAGTAAGATTTCACATACACAGTCTCAAAATGAGTTAGACAAGACAAGTAAAAATCACTAATTTTTGGCTTAAATTTGGATACAAGAATCACAGTAACTTTTATGTGCTTATTTAAGTAGTAGTTTGTGCTAGGGTTAGCATTTAGCTTAAAATGAAGCTGTTTATTTATTCATGGCTGAGGTAACTGGCTTTTCCAGCATTACGCTTGCGCTCTATGACAAGTTTCGCTAAGCAATGCTAATGTGGCTGTAATAAAAAGTTGACCAGCACCATATTGGGTCACTGTTAGCCACATTATCGCTGTTTGGTTGATGTCTCTCTTTAACAGAGCTAATCTCACCCGTGCTAAATTTTGCAAGGATGACGATTAACATCATGGCTTAACATGGGGCGAGCGACTGCTGTGTTCCCAGGGAAACACCCCGATGCCTTTCAGAGAGATCTTGGCAGGGTTCTTGCGTTGCGTTAATTGGCGGAATGGAGTGCTTCCTGCTGCTGCAGCTGAAAGCCCTGTGGCAGGAGATCACCGCCTCCATTCACCCCCTCATTAACCACTCATCCATTCCCAATGATTAAAACTCTCCTTCATCCAGCCCCCACGTCTAATTAATGTGCACACATTGTTAACTAATTAAGTGCCTCAGATATTGTAAGTTTATTGGCAACCAACGGTTTTATGAGTTTTTAAGGGGTGTGCTTTGAGTACAGTGGCAGTGCTTTAGTGTGGTGTTTGAATTTGGGGGGTCTGGGGGTGGGATTGTTTTGAGTGGATTGCTGTGTGTCATTTTAGATTTGTGTGTGTGAGAGAAAAGATGAAAGTAGCGTAAAATAAAATAAAATCTTGAAATAATTTAAATCAACTTTATGAAGGATTTTTACCTCAAAATGACAGCGATAGAATACAACGCTGCTATCTAGTGGTCGAGGTTTATGCACAGCACTAAATAATTTAGATTACATGTTCAATACTATATAAGAAAAATACAATATCATAATTCCATAAAATATTGATTTTTTTTTAAATCTTTGATAGAATCTCTACCATTGCTAATCTGAGCCCAGGACACTGCTAACAGCAATATAAAACTCTGGGAAGCAGGCAGAACAACTGCATAACTCTAGCCATATTTGAGTAAAATCCTTTAATATTGCTCTACCCCCTCAGTCCACATGCTTTTTTTCAATTTCTTTGTTTGTCCAGAAATGCATGTATGAAGCATGTTCTTTAGGGGACGATTAAAAAGCAAGACAGTTTATTTGCAGAGCACTTTTTTTATGTGCACTGGAAATTCAAAGTGCTTTAGACATACAAACATTTTAAAAACAGAACAATACGATCTAACATCTGATTATTAAAAATTAAAATTTATTTTACGTTTTATTTCTGTTCAGTATTTGGTACAAGAACTTTAAATCAGAAAATAATCAAAACAGTCAGAATGCCAGAAACAACACTTTTTAACTTGAATAAAATAGGCAGAAAACGACTTTGTTATAAATATAACATATATATATATATAATGCATAACCTAGTCGTATTCAGGTTTTTTCCTGTTATATTACTTTACCACTTTAGTCGACATGCTTTTTTTCTTTAAAGATTGTATAAAGGTTCTATATTTTTTAGCTTGTCCAGAAATGCATGTGAAAAGCATGTCCTTTTGGAGTGTCTTAAAGCATGAATTCCACTGCCTGACTTTAGGGGGAGCCCAGGAGCAAGAAAACCAATTCTCGCATAATGCTGCTTTAATGTAAAATTGCTACATAGCTTTAATCATCAAATTACTTGTTAATTCCCTTAAATAATTGCCCTGCCTACACACTTATTATCTCTGTTTCCTCTAAACACAGAACCTCTTCCCCACGCTGAAAACGGTGTTACAACAGACCAGCACTTCACTGAGGAGCCCATGGACATCAGCTCTGCGCCGCCTCGTCCTCCTGCCATACGAAACACGCCCGAGTACCGCAGTCCGTCCGGCAGCAGCCCGCACTACAACTCCCAGCCACCCCCTCTCCGCCGCATCAGCTCAAACCCGGCCGAGCTGGCAGCTACACGCACACACAGACGAGTGGAAGGTACGCTATGTAAGAGAGTTTTGCTTTATCATCGTTCAAGTAATGCTGTTTTTAAGACTAATTTATATGTTCATATATTTACAGACTTCTGAAAGAATATGTAAAATATTTGTAAAAATGATAATACATCAGGGGTTGGTAAAATGTTTAATTAAATTTCCTATCAATATAATATTCACTGTTTAACCTTGTTTGTGTTCTTACTAATTTGTTTTGTATGCAGCTGCCAGTTCTACCACTGGTCCAGATCATCAGACGACTGAACGAGACGTGTCCAATAAATGCCCATCCTCCTGGACCATAGAGGAAGTGATGCAGTTTGTGCGTGACGCTGACCCTCAGGCTTTAGCTCCTCATGCTGAGCTCTTCAGGAAGCATGTATGTATCATTTTTTTATCTAAATCAGTGGGGCAGAAGGGGAGCCCCAGAAAAATATTAGAAGTTATATTGCTTCTATATATTACTTTCAGATATCTGATTTGGCCATATCTTAAATAGTAGTGTCTGATAATAAAACATACACACAGAGAAATATTAAACATTGAAACATTAAACCTGTTCAATACACCTCAGCCATAGACTGCATATGGTGTTGCTCAGATCACCTGACAGTCCAGACAGATATATTGGTTGTTCTCTGCTTCATTCGGCGAACATTCAAGTCATAGTAGCTTTATGTTTACATAATTTATTGCAATTTTGCCAGACAGTATGAACCAAAGATATTTCATGTTTTGTCTGGTCAACTTCATTTAATTTTGTTCCTGCAGGCAGGCCAGTCCAGTACACTCTTTTTCCACAAAGATGCCTTTGTAATGTGTGCAGCTGTGATTTTGCATTGTCTTGTTGAAAAATACATCGGCATCCCTCTTAAAGGCAACATATGTAAAATGATGTAAAATGTCTAAAAACCTTTCTGCATTAATCCTGCCATCAGACACAACCTTGTCACAGCTTTTGTGCTGCAGGCCTGAAATTCAGTTATGGAACTATTAACAAATAAAGTCAGGTCAACCAGACAAAACATGTAAAGTCTGCACTTAAATAAAAGCCAAAGTAGATTTATAAAACAGTGGTTCTGAGGTATGGCCAATTTATTATTCAGTGTCAAATCAACATGTTGTCTACAGTGTAGCCTGCGAGAGAGCCCTATGCAGCTGTTCGCGTTTATACTTTTGTTTTCATGTGTGGGTGGTTGAGTGAACGAATCACAACTGCTGCTGTCCACATTGCCCAAAGTGTATCATATTTTTCACACTATAAGGCGCACTTAAAATACTTATGTTTTACCCAAAATCGACAGTGCACTTTACAAATCTGGTGCGCCTTATGTATGCATTTTACCAGTCAGGTTGTAAGGAGCATTAAAGCAACTTTCATTTTAGTTCTTTAGCACTATTAGCATTACACGCTAAGTGCTAGCTATTTGACAGTTGAGGGGTAAGTATATCGAACTGTAGCCTGCTGCTAACCCCGACTAGCACTGCTTGAGCAGCATTAGCATCGCCTGCTAAGCGCTAGCCATTTGACCGCTTAGAAGTGAGTATATTGGCCTGTAGCCTGCGCGTTTACTGTGTTCAAACAGGCTACATTGGATGAACTGCTAGCTAATATTGATATTTTTCGGTTACAGGAAATCGATGGCAAAGCCTTGATGCTTTTGCGGAGCGACATGATAATGAAGTACATGGGGCTGAAGTTGGGCCCTGCTCTCAAACTCTGCCATCACATCGAGAAACTCAAACAGAGCAAACAGTAGCTGGCTCTTCCTCAGCACAGCATGTACACACAAACTCCAGCAGGGGGCAGCAGAGTGCATCCAGCATCAGGTGCTCTGGAAGTCATCATTTGGAGAAGGACCAGGAAGAGACAAGGAACGGATTTGGATGGGAGTGGATTAGCCAAACACACCATCAATCGGACTGAATTTACTGCAGTTAAATTTGAAATTGTTGTAGCAGGATGCAGAGATCTTTAGAGATCAGGGCGGCAGAAGGATGTCTGGACTCAGATGCTGGTTGGAAGCCGCCAATAATAACCTCAGCACATCCTTTTCATGAGAAGGACAGACACAAAGGCAGCAATTCATAGTAACAGTGGACTAAGCTGAATCCCAAAGGGTTTCTGTGTCTTGCGTTAAAGCATAGTGTTCTTATACTGTTTATATAAACCACAAAGACAGAACTGTGCTCTCTGATAATAGAGACTTACCCTGCGTTTACACTGACAGGTGACAGGTCGCTAACATCTCTCCCTGAGGATGTCTCTTTTGTGTGTGTTCAAGGCCATTCAGTTACCTAGAAAGCTACCTATTTAGCTATCCTTCTTCATTTAACCATGCTTAATTTTTATTTGGATTTGTCTTAAATATGTGCAGAATCATGTGTTTAGAACAACACTGTTAAGAATATGTACAAAATGCTGCCAGGATCTAGAGATAGATCGATTAGTGTTTTGGTGCTGTCTTTCAGATGGATTGGCCAATACCAATCGAGGGTGGAGCTAGACACTACATTAACTGTTCCAGGTAAACTTTAGGAAATGCATTGTCATGCAGGGATTCTGAGTGCTGCTGTACTTGCTACTCACTGTTTGGGCCTAAAGATACACTCTCGAGAGGGATATCCTGTTAGTGCTGTTGAAAGTCTTTATTCTCTTTTCTTTGTGCCAGACCAACAGAAGAGAGGCGAGACAAACTAAGCTGAGCCTGCACAGTGAGAAGAAGTAAAGCCCTGGCACCGTAGTTCCATTTGTCCATTAAACAAGGAAAACTTTCGCTTTCTGCTTTTCCGTACAATCAGCCTCACAAACCTTAACCCCCAAATATGATCTTATCGGCTTAGAGAATTATCTGCCGATTGCATGTTTTGGCTGGAAATTGGAGGATACTGATACGCAGCTGATGAAACTTTCCATCTCTAGTAGGAATCAAAAGTGCAGAGAGCAGAACCATTTTGTTTACAGCTTCTCTACAAATTGTATACTCCCATAGCAAATGACTGGTTGCTTGATGTTCTGTTGCCTGCTAATGTGAACACAAGGTTATGGTGCTTTTATTCTACCTTTCTGGATCTTTTCAGTTTGGACCAAACCAAACTAGATGGTGTGAAAGGTGCTGTGAACTACAGTCAGTATAAAAGGACCACAATTTGGTCCGACCAAAAGAGGTGGTCTCAGTTCGGATCAATTCAACACTAGCCTGCACACGTCTGCAAACTGGAAAAGACTGTTGGAACTGTCAGTAATAACTTCGTATCTCATGCTGTATATTTCAGTGGGATCCCTGTTAAACGTTTAGTTCTGGATAATGCTGCCAATATGTGAAACCATGGGAAAAAACGGAACTACTGGAACAAGTGGAAACTCAATTTTTATGTACTATCTATTATTACAGCTATAATGGTGCACCATTTTTGTACACGCCATAAACCAAAAAAAAAACAACGATTTTTCTACACAAGGCAGCTCTCCACTTCTTTCAGATCACATATTCTTGACCACAGACACATGTTGAATCCTTAGCCTTGACTCAGCAGCTGCAGAATGCTGAAAAAAATGTATATTATTATTATTTATTGCGAAAACTGTAATTTACTCAGGATGTATTTTTTTTCGCTTTGCATTTATTAGCCACCCAAATCATGTTATCCTTCCTTCATCACTCATAAAAATTATTTTATATCTTTTATTTCAGAAACAAAGTGAAAAAGGACATATCTGAATACCCCAGCATGTAATGGGTGAGGAGGTCTACCCTTGAAAGATACCATTGTTTCTAAAATAAAAGAGTGTCCTCCATCTTTTGACTACATTTGTCCAAACACAAATCTGTACAATCCTATATCCTGTTTACACAGATTAAAGTTCTGAAGGAAATCAGGAGAGTTAGATGTCACAGAGACACCAAAAACTTCTCTGCAGACAACTCCATATGAAGTTAAGTTCATACTAAAGCAGCAGTTTTTTTTCTTTAAATTAAAAGCAGTAGTATTGCTGAGTTGGCAGATGATAAAGTATTGGAATTAATGGTTTCAGTATCCTGAAAAACATCCCTGCAACATCTACTATATACTAAAAAACTGGTAGGTTTGATTTAATTAATGTAATTTCTCGCTACATTTAATTTCCCAAATCCGTAAAATGTTGGGACTGTCGCTTTTAGTACTATACAGGATCCTTACTATTAAGGATAAACAGTTTTGCTGCTAGCCTGGGGTCACTCTGGGTTGGAAACTACACACATTTTCTATTAGGTTGCCAAATAAACTGTCTACTAGTTGCTGCATTACACTGATTGGCCACTTCTTTAAACCACCTTTTTGTTTGACAAGTATTCAGCTCTGGAAAATTATTTTTTTTCTAGAGCTGAATATAGCTGCTCCACTTTGTAGATGTAAAGTCGAATACAGAATCTCTGTTTCTGTTGCTGCACAGTTTGTGTTGGTCATCCACTAGTACTTCATCAGTGACCACAGGACACTCCCTGCCTGCAGGACACTGCTGATAAAATGGACAATGGACTAGGAGGTGGTATTAATGTAGTGACCAGTTGGTGTGTATATATTTTTGCAAACTCTTTTCATGATTCCAAATCCTTCATATGTTTTCCATGTTGAGCCATGATACAGATAAGGTTCCATAATTCAGTGTTAAATCATTTATTTAATGCATAGAATTCACTCATTTGTATAAACACACAATTGTCTTGATTTGTTTTTGATAATCCATTTTTTATATTTATATTTTGTATTTGTATGTCGTTAGTTTGACCTGCCAAGTCCTTAAGACTTCCTTACGTTACTGTGACTCAGGTTGAAGTAGCTTTCATTTAATGGAGCAATTTTCAACAGTAGCATAAAAATGAACATCTCAAGATATTTTGCTTTCATTTCAATAGAACAAAACTGTTCCCCCTCCCAAAAATGCTCTAATATGTACTTGAAAACAATGTTTGTTACGGTTGACCTCATTGGAAATGACTGCCATTACCAATACACGTGTTTTTAATAAAATCTTAAAATGAGTTGGTGTGTAAACTGTCATGATTATTTAAGGATGAGTGGCTCCATGTGCACATTTGGTCATTTTGAAGAAAAAATGGGGTTGGTATTTGGTATTGATTTCTTTTGAAAAAGATTTTAGGCTCAGAAATAAAGAAACATAAAGACAAATGCACAGGTAATCAAAAATAACTTTTTGCAAAACTCAAACTTTATGCCACAAGTTGTTTAAGTTCAATTGTGCTCTCTTAGACTGGCTGTTGATGGTAAGCAGCATGATCCAGGATTGAACGAATGCCTGTGCCTTGAACCAATTGAATAATCTCTATCTCTATCAATAATACAAACCAGATATACTGTATGTCTCTTTAACGTAAAGCTATGTTCTGGATAATGCTAATAATAACTGGATAATGTTTCTTGATGTTCATGCTGCTGCACCCAGCCCTAGTGCTGGAGAAACTTCACTGAAAAATCACCCTTAGACAAAATATTGGAAATCTAAGCTTACTGTAAATGAAGGGAAGTGCTTTACACACCCGAATAAACAGTTTTCAGAAGAGAAATCTGTGAAGATCTAAATCCAGTGCTCGTTTTACTTTGAATTTAAAAAAAAAAAAATTACAGTTACATTTTCTTTACTTAGGCACTTCCCCAGCTTCCTCATTAGAATGAAAACATGGCGACACCCTTGCTCACTTCGATGTAGGTATCATTACTAGTGTCCCTAATGTGTAATCCGGTGTGCCTTATGTATGAAAATAGACCAGAGAATAGACATATTACAACTTTTCACTGTTTACAGCTGCAGAATATTTAAAAAGAGGGAGCTGGAGACTGTCCAGTCTAAAGAGGTTAAGCTCAGGGTAATGGGCCCATATGTCACTGTTTAGAGGGGAAACTTTTCATATTAAGGGGCTGAGAGGCCTGTGGTGAACCTCTGGAAAACTCCCATAAGTACATAAATACCCAGAAACCAAATGGTCATTTTCTGCCAGAGCAATAAAGTGGAGCCTAAATCAAACAGTTGTTCCCTCATGTAAGGAATCACAGGATCTGTACTATGCCAATGATCTGAGCCGTAATGAGATGAAAGCCTGATGAATTATTGACATAACTGCCTTTGACTTGAATCCACAATTAGTTTTTCATGGTCTCGCTCATCCGTGGAATATTTTGGTCCAGTCTAGTTGAGAAGAAAGAGACAGAGCTAGCACTGTCATATATCTAAACATTTCAGCATAACATGTCAGTTTAAATGTGTTTTAGGAGTGGCACTTTTTGGGCAGTCTTGTATTCAATTTCTTTAAACTAACACTGTTGTGCTATATGCAAGTGCCATCTTACAAAAAATATGTAATTAATATTCAGCTATAAATCAACCATTTGCTTAAATCCTTGGAAAATAAACAGACGCACATATCCCGAAACTACACCATGCAACTGCCCCATAAACCATTTCACATTAAATCCCCACTAGGTAGGATTGAGATTTTGTGCTCGTGGGCTCCCCCTACAGTTGCAGAATGTAATAAATGTATACAGCACTGTCATAAAAACCTCCCCCCTCTGTCTCCAGGCACTTTTTATCTACAATACTAACATAACATTGTGGATTATATGTTTACAAAGTTATGATCGTTGTGAATGGAAATGCGTTGGATAGAGAAAAAGTACCTCATAAATAGTGGAAAATCCACCTGCATATAAGCTACTTTTTCCATCAAAAAGTAAAATGCACACAAAAATATTTACAACCAATCTGAACTGCATCATCAACGTGTTTCTTTTAGCATGAAATGTTTACTTCATTGCAAACACGACTGAAACAACAAGACTTCGTCTGTCTACAACTGATAAAACAGCGAGTTTACAAAGTAGCACTGTTAGCCCTCACCATAAAACAAGCACAACATGACATTATAGTAAAACAAAAGCACAGTATCAGTAAAAGCTTTCACAAGCCCCAGACTAAAATTATATTTCAGTTTGGAGCAATATACTGCAAGTTAAGCTTACAAAACCTGGATCAGACACAATTTATGTAAATACTACTATAACCATGGTATATATCCACAAACAACAAAACTGTAAACAACTAAACCCGGACTACAACTCTATGAAGTAACATTATGAATATGAAGCTAGCTAGACTATTTTTAGCAAAACACCAGAGCAACAAAATAAGACCAAAATAAGAGTTACTTGTCCAACAAGAAGCCGGACAGCTCAGCGTCTGTTTTCAGCTGTTTAGCGTGTCTTGGCTCACGCCAACGAAAGAGATTCCTATATTTATTCTTGTCCGGTCTCTAGGCTGATTAGACTCTCTTTCTCGCTTTCTGGCTTTCACAGACATCTTCGGTCTTTTTCCATTTTTTTTCTTTAATAAAGATATATTATTAACTTTATCTGAGAGAAAGATGCTCCTTAAAGTACCAAAACTATTAACATATTTGAGGCTAGACAAAACAACTGTTATTTTTATATTTTAATTTTTTTCTTTAAGAAGATGAGATGAGATGAGATTCACATTCTCTGAAAAAACGGCTGCTCTTTGAGCAGTCACAGTGTCCATGGCGTTGGCTATGTACTGCGCCAATTGCGTAGCAATGAAATATCGAAATCGTGACACCCCTACTATCTATCTATCTATCTATCTATCTATCTATCTATCTATCTATCTATCTATCTATCTATCTATCTATCTATCTATCTATCTCTCTCTCTCTCTCTCTCTCTCTCTCTCTCTATATATATATATATATATATATATATATATATATATATATATATATATGTACATTTAGTTATAACATTTATATATTATTATTTACATTTATCCACTTATTAATATGCCATAGCATATTCCAGCACGAGGCGTCATTTAGCCCAAAGATTCGATTGTTGTTTTTATTCAGTTTTTCTGAACCCGAGCGCAGCGGCAGCTTTTCACCGAGGACTCCAACTTGCAGAACAGGAGATCTCAAAGCAAGATGAAAGGAGAAAAAATAAACACACAGCCCAAGTGTAAAACGAAAACGAGTGCGAAACAGAAACAGGTAGAAAATGAAAACGAGCGTGAAACGGGCGCAAAACGAAATATAGTGGAAAACGAAAACAGGTGGAAAACGAAAACGGGTGGAAAACGAAAACGGGTGGAAAATGAAAACGGGCGGAAAATGAAAACGGGCGGAAAATGAAAACGGGCGGAAAACGAAAACGGGCGGAAAATGAAAACGGGTGGAAAATGAAAACGGGTGGAAAATGAAAACGGGTGGTAAACAAAAACGGTGAAAAGCGCAAACGGGTGGAAACAGTGGAAACGCAAAGCATAAGACAGGAAGACAACAGGCAGGGTAAACAAAGGCTATCCTTGGGAGCCAGACAAACACACTGGAGAGAAGCACGAGGGAGGAGGAGCCAGGGAGAGAGGAGCAGGGGCGTAGCAGCAAATTCTGGACCTTGTACAAGGTCCAGAATTTGCTGCTACGCCCCTGCTCCTCTCTCCCTGGCACAAACAACAAAACTGTAAACAACTAAACCCGGACTACAACTCTATGAAGTAACATTATGAATATGAAGCTAGCTAGACTATTTTTAGCAAAACACCAGAGCAACAAAATAAGACCAAAATAAGAGTTACTTGTCCAACAAGAAGCCGGACAGCTCAGCGTCTGTTTTCAGCTGTTTAGCGTGTCTTGGCTCACGCCAACGAAAGAGATGAAAACGGGCGGAAAATGTACACTGTACAATGTACAATGTACACTGTCAATGTCAGTGGGCCCCTATCCATGCCATGAGGTTAGTATAAATTTCTCCTTTCTTTACTGTGTGTTTTGCAGGTGGAGTGCGATGTTCCAGACGATCCATCTCATTGCACTTCGCCTTTTAAACTGCTACCTACCTACCCACACCAAGTACTTCAGAAGACTCGATTTGTTTACATTACAGCAATACAGCACAAACAATAAAAGCCAAAAAAGACTCCTATTGTGGGGGGTGAGAATTTTAATTTTAATAGATGACAAACATTATTTTGCCACTGTTTGTTTATTGTTGTTGCTATTTCCATATTAGTGGCTCTGACTAGGTTTAGCTGATTTGAATACAGCTTGCCTGTAAAAACGCCTGCCAGCTCCCGGACTACAGGTAAGAGTTAAAGCAACACACATTTTTTTTGCTGATATAACACTGAAAATGCTCCCCCACTGTGGGACTAATAAAGGATTTTGGAGGGTGGCAGAAAGACGACAAGAAGCATGTGGCTTATGGCTTCGAGCCAATGAAACCCAAAAATCAGTGTCTCAGAAAATTAGAATATTATATAAGACCAATTGGTACTTTCTGCAGTGTGTCCTGCTGGAAAATGAAATCTGAATCTCTATAAAAGTTGTCATCAGAGGGAAGCATTAAGTGCTGTAAGATTTTGTGGGAAAACAAAACTGCACTGACTTTAGACTTGATAATAAAATACAGTGGAGCAACACCAGCAGATGATATGTCTCTCCAAACCATCACTGATCATCAGTAAATTTTACATTTCATTTGTAAATCAAGGGAGCAGAGTCTGGAGGAAGAGTGGAGAGACACACAGACCAAACTGCTTTAAACTTTCAGACCTTAAATAATGCAAAGAAAACAATTTCATATGCATAAAGTTCAGAAATCAATATTTGGTGGAATAATGCATCTTGGCAAGTTCTCCTCCACCAGTCTTACACACTGCTTTTGGATAAGTTTATGCCACTCCTGGTGCAAAAATTCAAGCAGTTCAGTTTTGTTTAATGGCTTGTGATCATCCATCTTCCTCTTGATTATATTCCAGAGGTTTTTAGTTTGGTAAAATCATTTTAAGTGGTCTTTTTTTTTTTTTTTTCAGAGCTGTAGTTCCTAACATGATGAATTTGATTATAGCCTATAACCCATGCTACGAATGGCTATTAACCCAAAGGCCTTTAGTGTTAGAGATTACTAATAATTAAACCCGAAAATGATGCATATTTTTGCTCACATTGTTTTTTTTATATATGTGATACCAATACAACTTCAGTATCAACATATTAAATGTTTTTTACCTTTAAACACTGTCTCAATACATTAGACAATATAACCTCGTATGTGTTTCTAAACTAGGCTGAATTATGTGTCTTTTATGAAATGAAGTAAAATGTCTTGAATGAAATAAAAAACAATGTCAAATTAGCTTTAAACTGATTTAGTTAATTCCTACTAAATATGATCAAACATTACGTCTTGGTTGTTGCTGGGTTTCAACAGACCCTACTGGAACATGACAGTATCCTATTATTAACCCCAATAATGAATCCGTTTAGGAGAGCACAGAGGGGCAAGGAATCTGAAGTGATGGTGGTCTGTTGTTTGACTGCCTCTCTCGCTCTTGTCTTTAAAAGACTCATTGTCTTGCTGTTCTCCACACAGACTGCCATGACCTTCTCAGTGTCCTAAATCCTGGGGGTCAGGGGGCGGCCACAGGCCAGCCTCAGCAGTCAGATCCTAACCAAATCTCATCTAAAGGCTTAATCAATTCTCAATGGCTCTCGTTTTCTTTGAAGTGTTGAAACAGTGTGACTTATTGTTAGAATTGGCTTCATGATGTCTTTCTTACTCATTCTGAGTTACAGATGGATAGGGTTTGGTTCTTAACCGGATTCTGTGGCTCTGACTTTCAAACGAGAATTTCAGACATGAGAAAATCTCAAAAGCATAAACCATAAGGCACAGCTGGACAATAAGCTCTGTATTTATTGACAAACAAATGAAAAAAATAAGAGACCACTTAAAATGAGGAGTTTCTTTTTATTTGATCAAATTGAAAACCTCTCAAATATAATCAAGATAAAGATGGATGATCACAAGAAATCATACCAAGCTGAACTGCTTGATTTTTTGAACTAGTTTAAAGCTAATTTAAATTTTTTTTATTTAATTCAAGACATTTTACTTAATTTCATAAAAGACACATAATTCAGCCTAGTTTAGAAACCTTTAAAATCTTAGGAATATGAACTTGTTTTCTTTGCATTACTGAAAGCTCTGCATCTTTTTGTTATTTCAGCCATTTCTCATTTTCTGCAAATAAATGCTCTAAATGACAATATGTTTATTTGGAATTTGGAAGAAATATTGTCCGTAGTTCATAGAATAAAACATTGTTCAGTTTACATAAACATATACCTATAAATAGCAAAATCAGAGAAACTGATTCAGAAACTGGTTAAAAAGTTTTTTAAAAACTCAAAAAAACTTGGGAATCAGTGAAAAAATAAGTCCTATATGGAAGCATATTTTTGCCAGACAGCCTTTGGCTGCTAAGGATGTTTAAGGTCTGTTCAAACTTTGAATGTGTATGTATAAATATATGAGTATATTTGTGGCTATTTCAAGGTGATTCTAGTTAAATAATATATGGACTTGATTTAAGGTGGTTCTAGTTAAATAATATATGGACTTGATTTAAGGTGATTCTAGTTAAATAATATATGGACTTGATTTAAGGTGGTTCTAGTTAAATAATATATGGACTTGATTTAAGGTGATTCTAGTTAAATAATATATGGACTTGATTTAAGGTGGTTCTAGTTAAATAATATATGGACTTGATTTAAGGTGATTCTAGTTAAATAATATATGGACTTGATTTAAGGTGATTCTAGTTAAATAATATATGGACTTGATTTAAGGTGGTTCTAGTTAAATAATATATGGACTTGATTTAAGGTGGTTCTAGTTAAATAATATATGGACTTGATTTAAGGTGGTTCTAGTTAAATAATATATGGACTTGATTTAAGGTGTATATTTTATTGTATTTATAGGGATATTTTATTGTACTTTATCGCCCTCTGCTGGTTAACTGTGCAAATACATTTTTTTGCACAAATGCACTTCTAATAAGCTGAGGACTAAGACTGTATAGATAGATACTTATAAATAGTCAAGGAACTACGGAGCCTCTAAGGTGGCATCACGTTAAAAACAAAAACAACGGCCACGACTAATTAAGGCGTGGTATGGAGATTCTAATGCATGGTAACGATAATGAAGGCATGTGAATGGAATAATTAAGTCTTGGCCACGACTTATTAAGGCATGGGAACGAGATAATTAAATGGTATCCAGAGAATAATAAGACTTGCTTTTCTGTAAATGAATGGCCATTAAGAAAATACTAAATATTACATCAAAGCTCCTTTAATCCAAGGATAATCTTAAGTAAGAAAATAAAAAAGTAAGTTCCTCGATAGTTCCCCAACGGTTCTGGCAACATCATCCTGCCTAAAGTGCGGAAAAATATGAGGAATAATAAAACCCATCCATTTTTGTATCGGTGCTCCAAACCGGAAATAGGTTTACCCATCACCTCCCCCGGAATTTAACCCCTCCTCCTTGTGTGAAATAGGCCAAAAAAAAAAATCATTTTTTATTTTTATTTTTTTTATCTCCTTTCTCATTATTTTGAGATACTATCTCAATATTTTGAGATACTAAGTCATTATTTGAGATATTATCTCATTATTTTGAGATATTAAGTCATTATTTTTAGATACTTGTAGACTGTACAGAGACAACTCAGAGACTACTCCGACTATGCTGTATATTATGTATGGTCGGCTTCACTATAGGAAAAAAAATATATATATTTTCAAAAGCTAACGTACTTGCTATCGCAAAATAATGACTTAGTATCGCAAAATAATGACTTAGTATCTCAAAATAATGAGATAGTATCTCAAAATAATGACTTAGTATATAAAAATATTGAGACAGCAGTTTAGTTAATAATAATAAAAAAAATGTGCTGGATTATTTTATTTTTTTTTTGATGGCGGGAATGGGCCTCCATATTTCATAAAGAAACAGAAGCTTTACAATAACAATAACTTTTCAATAATGTAAATAAGTGAGACAACCATGGTGGAGTTATTTTTCAATGCAGTCACATTTATTGGCCTTCTCTATGCACAGTTACTAAGCAAGCCAGTTGAGCTGGCAAGAAATGGTTCAAATTTACAATGGAATTGTCACAATGTTTACTAATAAAAAATAAATACAAGGACCGAGAGTGTTGCACAGCTCAAAAATATACAAAGGCTTGGAGTCAATGTAAACTTTGAAAACATTTTACAAAAAGAAACGACTTTGAAAGTTTTTTTTTTTTTTCTTTTTTTTTTGTTGTTTCTTTGTTTAGTTTTTTTCTGTCTGGTTCATTAAAAAGATCATATGTACATGTTTATACAAAAATACAAACCAGATGCAACTCTTAAAGTGAAGCCTGTAGGCTGAGTGACGACCTTTCGGGTGCAGACGTGTTCGTTTCGCAGCGTAACCCTTGCACACTTATTCATCCGATTTCTTCTCGTTTTGTTGGTTTGCTTCTTTTATTTCACTTGCACGCCTGCACACATCAGAGATCCTTTGGCAAAAGCAGAATGTGCTTCCCCGTTCGTGCAGTGTGAGTATAGTAGGTGATACATGTTTAGAGTCAGGTTAGAAAAGGAAAACGCACAAGAACAGTCTTTTGAAATTAATTACAAAACACTTTAGATACAGTGAAAGAGAAAGAAAACAACAGGAACTTTTGACCAGTGCATGTGCTGTGTGTTGTGTGTTGTGTGGAATGGGTTATGTTTGATATGAGTTTGGTATGAGTTTGAGATAATGGGTTTAGAAGGAAAACAACAACAGTACAACAGTCCTAGGCTGACAGTTTGATGAAAAAAAAAAATACAAATATAAATGCAGCTCATTTACTTTCCCTTTCATATGTGAAATGTTAAAGTAAGGCCTGTAGAGATTTAAGGGAGAACTCCGGTGTAAAATTGACTTTGGGTGTAGTAAAAACATGATAAAGAGTACTAACCTTTGTTTCAGCTTTTTTGAGCTCGGGGCAAAAAGCACTTTGGAGAATCCACTTACTCCTGCAGATAAATTGCTTTTTACACTGCTTTTTACACTGCTTAAAGTAGCTCCACACCTCATTGGTAGAATCCGGAGAGCCCAGACATTTAAACGAGGCATCAATAACTTTAAATGCACAAGAAGCTCATTACTGGATCTCGGAAAGCTGCAGGAGAGTGGAGGTGTGCTATTCAACAAAGATTAGGACTCTTTATCATGTTTTACCACACCAAAGGTCAATTTTATACCGGAGTTTTCCTTTAACTGCTTGGTTGAATGGTTTAGGACTAGGACTATAAAATCCTATATACTGTACTGTATCTGTTATGTTGTTTTGAGAAGCTGAAAACAGACAAATAGAAATGTAATGTATTGTGAGAAATATAATGCAATGTAAGTATGTTGCTACAATATCTGAATTTCCTGGATGTCACTAGTGTTGAAGTCAGGCTCAGTGTGGGAGTAAAACAGGGACAAATGACATGAAGAGTGATAAAAATGGCAATATTGAGAGAATATGGCCTAGGTATAGATAGGATTAACTTCAGAGCACCAGAAAGAGTTGTATATCTATAGAGTTGTATCTTACAGCATATATGTAAATAATGCAGCTAAGTTTACAGCTAATGAAAAAGATTAAAAGATTCATAAATACAGTATCTATGTAACATCCTTGTTTTTTTATTGGCTAATGCACCCCTGATATGAAATATGTTTGATCATTATTATTATTATTATTATTATTATAATCGTTATTAGTATTGTTTTTAGTTAAATAAAGCTTTATCGTCATTCTTTTCTACATTTAGTAACAAAATAATTCTCTGGATAAAATATCCCGTAATTAAAAATATTTTCTTTCTTTTTTTTCTTATTAAATGTTGCAATCTAATAGAGAATTTCATAGATTTCATAGTTCTATAGGTATGACCCGAAAAGCATGTGATCACACACAGAAATAACAGAAATTAAAAATAAAAAGGTACAGTCCGTATTTATCAGTGTCAATCTGTGATCTGAGAAACAGACACTGTGAGTTCAAGACAAGACAAGATAAAGTTGAAAAAATTGAAATGGAAAGTGTAATAGGATTACTTTACCTGTATATATATACAGCTCTGAAAAAATATATAAAGGGCACTTCACTTTCTGAACCAATTTCTCTGATTTTGCTATTTATAGGTCTATGTTTGAGTAAAATTTACATTGTGGGTTTGTTCTATAAACTACAGACAACAATTCTCATAGAAAAATATTGTCCTTTATAGCATTTATTTGCAGAAAATGAGAAATGGCTGAAATAACAAAATAGATGCAGAGCTTTCAGACCTCAAATAATGCAAAGAAAAAACAGGTTCATATTCATAAAGATTTATGAGTTCAGAAATCAATAATCACAGTTTTGATGCATCTTGGCATGGTCTCCTCCACCAGTCTTACACACTGCTTTTGGATAACTTTATGCCACTCCTGGTGCAAAAATTCAAGCAGTTCAGTTTGGTTTGATGGCTTGTGATCATCCATCTTCCGCTTGATTATATTCCAGAGGTTTTAAATTTGGTTAAATCTAAGAAACTCATCATTTTTATAAAACAACAATGTTAATTTTACTTACACATATCCCTACAAACAGCAAAATCAGAGAAACTAATTAAGAAACTGAAGTGGTCTCTTGTTTTTTTCCAGAGCTGTATATACGTTTTAAGTATATTTCTATGTAAACAGGGTAATGTTAATGATAAAGAAATCCTGTGATGTTTTTCAGGAATGCTGTGAATTTTACTCTACCGCAAAATAATGATGATAATTGTCCATACAAAGAAAAGTACTACACAGTACTGTCAGGACATACAGTACATGGCAATTCAACAACAGTCCAGAAAGAAAAGGCTGAATTATTATCATATATTTGTTAGTCGCACAACCACATATATACAAATAATGAGCAAAGTATGCTTTTGTCAGCATTTTGCAAATTCGCCAACCGTCACAAATAACGAGTAATAAGAGATGCAGCTACATAAACGCAAAAGAACCATCCTTCTCTTTTATACGCCATCATATCATATATTCACACTCTCTCCCACCTCAGAACACACACCTAGATTAGTCTAACCCTGCTAACCCTGTCCAACACACCAATATACTGCTTACATTTGCTCTTATATTCATAGACTTATATATATTTTTATAGCAACAGTGCTTTATAAGAGATTGTCCAGTTCTTCCACATAAGGGATAAAGATAAAGCTCAGTCTATGCATACAACAAATACAAAAAAAACAAAATAACCCCAAAAACAAACAAACATACAAACAAAACAACAAACCCCCCAAAAAACTAATGAACAAACAAAAAAAAACAATAAAATAAAATGCAACCCACCAATAAACCATAATAATAAACATTTTGTACATCTATTCAACATATATTAGCACATACTCAACAAATTCAAGTGATTGGAAAATATATGTTTTCTTTTCCTCAGCGGATGAAATATGTATATTCTAGTGTCTTATTGCATGCTGTACAGAAGACAATATGAAAACAATATGACAGTATTGAGTGCGCAGCAGAAAAAGGATGATCGGAAAAAATGAAAAACGGATTCAGTTCACAGCTTATCCCTCCCCTCTCCTCGGCACAGTGTAAGCTCGACAAATCTAATTTGCTATTTTTTTTCGAGTTTTGACCTCAAAGAAAGACTTCTGTTCTTGAGCTGAAAGAAATTCACTGCAAAAGTGAATCCGCCCCACTCAAACCGAACAGTATGCACAATTATAAGGGTATTCATAGAATACAGGCGAGGAATTCACTGACGTGTTTTCCTAAGATCTTTGCTATTTCACGTTATTTTCGCTTGCACACGTTGGCCTCTGCATGTTAAGGTTGTGTTACATGTGATATACCTGAAAACAATGAACATATTAGAAGTACCCCTTACCGTTTAAGTGCATTTAAAATATAAAATGTAACTTTTTACATTTAAAAAATTCTTTTTTTACCTACATATTATGGACAGTTAAAAACCAGAGGTCAAACTGTTCTAGAAAAAAAGAATGTCACATAAAAAACTCTACAACCCTATATCAGAAAAGGCTGTGACAGCATGTAAAGTGCAAATAAAAAAATATATATTTTTTTCGCACTATAAGGCACACTAAAAATCCTTTAAAGTTCCCAAAAATCAGTCAGTGTTCCCTATAATCTTATGTATGTATTTTTACCAGTCAGGTTGTAAGGAGCAGTAAAGCCACTCTGCTAAAGTAAAGAGTTATACAGGAGCTTCAATATAGTTCTCCAGCACAGAGACTTGAACTGGAGCAGTATTAGCATTAGCCGCTAACCTGCTGAATTAGAAGGAAAACATGGCGACACCCCTGTTCCTTACTAATGTTACATAATGCGCTTTATAATCCGGTGTACCTTGTGTATGAAAATAGATCAGAAAATGGAAATTAATTGATAGTGCACCTTATAGTGTAAAAAATATAGTACACTACATTGTTTCTCACATTTATTTATTTATTTATTTGATTGCAGTATAAATAAACCCAAGATATTTCATGTTTTATCTGGTCAACCTGTGTCAAACCGAAGCCTTATTAACCATATTAACCATGTCCAGAAGTGGTGTTGATTTCTCTGGGCTAGGAGGCATCTGAAAACGGCCATCATTCAGGGTTAAATGTGTATTGGCTTCAGACAAAGGATAATTATGGAAGAAATGAATGCCATTTGCTCTAGACCAAAAGATAAAAAAGGATCATCCATCAGACTGTTACAAGCAACAAAACCAGGATCGAGTATGATGTGAGGTTGTGTCAGTACATTTCTGTGATGCAGCATCAACGCAGAAAAGTAAATTGAGATCTTTTATTTATTTTTAATTTATTTTCATTTTTTTTACCCCATTTTACCCAACCCACTCATTAGGACTCCCCCTATCACTAGTGATGCCTCAACATCAGGAGGGTGAAGACAAGCACATGCCTCCTCCGTAACATGTGAAGTCAGCCACTGTCTCTTTTCGTACTGCTGTTGATGCAGCATTACCGAGTAGCATCACAGCACTTGGAGGAAAGTGCAGCGACTCCGTTCCGATACATCAGCTCACAGACGCTTTGTGCTGCAAACCTTTGGAGTGATGTAGGGAGAGAGTGCAATCTACCCACCCAGAGACAGCAAGGCCAATTGTGCTATCTCAGGCCTCCAGCAGCTGATGCAAGCTGCATGACTGGGATTTAAACCGGCAAATCTCTTGATCATAGAGGCAGCTCTTAGCCCGCTGGACCACTCAGAGCCCCGTATATTGAGATCTTGAGCAAGATATGCTGCACTTTAAGAACCGCATTTTTTACAGGGATGTCTATGCAGTTTTCAACAAGACAATGCAAAACCACATGCTGCACACATCATACAGGCATGGCTGTGGAAAAAGTGGGTACTGGACTGGCCTGGACTGTCCCCAAAAGAGAATGCGTGGAAAATGAAAAAAACTATTTAACTTTTTTTTTTAAAGGTGTTGCAGGCCTATACAAAAAATACAAACAAATAAAGCTAAGGAGAAAAAAACATGAAATATCTTGGATTCATACTGTCTGAAATCAAACAAAAGTCAAAGGAAATGTAAGATTTTTTTTTTTTTGCATTTTCTATACTGTCCCAACTTCTTCTGATTTGGAGTTGTATATTCAGTAGATGTTCTATGTCATGGGTAACACTATCTGAGAACTACTCTACTCTCACTTTGAATAAATGACACGTGGCCTCAATTCTGAATCAGAAATAAATACATTACAGCACTTTATTCAATACAGATCTTTTAAAGAAACATTTTTTTCTTAATCTTCAATCTACAAGTGCAAAAGATTCACAGGTTTTGTGAACCAACTCGTTTAAGCTTCTACAGACTTCCGCCATTAAAAATGCCATAATGAGTCTGAAGAACTGATCTGCATTCACAGACCTTCTGTAAGGAAAGGCCACAGTGCGATTGTCCTGTGTAAGCCTAGCTAAAATCCCAATTAGGAATCATCAAAACAATTGACAGGTCAGTTTATTGTACTGCAACATGAATCTGCAACATAAATTATCTCTCATTTTCTTATTTGTGTTTGTGATTTTTTTTTTTGTAGTTCTTAAAAGGCTGTGGTCTTCCGAACAATTCATGATTGGGACTTTAGCAGGTTCGTGTCTAATACTATACAAGACGCTTCCCTTTCATTGTGCACCCAAGATAATAGGGGTGGGAATCTTTTACTATCTCACGATTCGATTCGATTCCGATTTTGGGGGCCACGATTCGATTCAAAATCGATTTTTGATTCAAAACGATTTGAATTATAAAAATTTCTGCTTCTGGCTTATGAATCTTATTGAAAAAAAACCCTCCATAATATACACTGGTCCTGGAGCAGGTAATGTGTTACAAAAACAATAAAATGTGCAGGAATGTGGGTCCTCAGTGACAGAGGAATCACTGGGATATCACAATGACGTTTGTCAATGAACAATAAATAAATAATAAATAACACTGCTTTATTACCAGGCTACTAGCGGTGGTGTGTAGGTGACGCTGCTGGGCTGATGTGATGATAGCAGTGGAGCGCTAAAGTTCAGGAGCAGCTGCTGATTAACTAGTTAATTTTAGGCCGTTGTATTTCTTCAGAAAGGGGGCAGGAGGTGGAGAAATTAATTCATATTGTCCATTACTTAATTCCTCTGTGATGGGGAGCTGAAATTAGCTCTGATTAGCTTATTTTATTTTTCTGTTCCGCCTTAAATGCTGCAGCCCGCTGCCACCTGTTGCATTATTTAAGGTGGAACTGGAAAGTTAGCTAGTTAGCTAGCTAACAGTTACTGAAACGAACTACTAGCGATCTTTTTTATGCTTGTTATGAAGCATTCTGCCATAAAACATTAAAACTACACGTTAATCTAAGGTAATATAGTGCTTGTTCTGCCATCTTACCGGTAATTCTCATACACCTACGCTCTGTGTGGGTCTGGAAGATCTCTGTTTGAACAAGCCCTATCCTTTACCCGCCTTAGGGGTGACGGTACGTTTACACACTACGGCGGCGCAGCCAATCGCTTTCTCCGCCTCCCACTTGCCGCTTTGGGCAGTGGGAGGCGGAGCGAAAAACGCTTCGGTAGGGGTAGGGCCAAGGGAAGAAATGGGATTGGACCTTAGAATCGATTTTGGGACATTTTAAATCGATTCTGAATCGTAGTAAATGAGAATCAAGATTCTTATGTGAATCGATTTTTTGGCACACCTCTACAAGATAACATAGTAAAACTCGTTCAATCAATTTGTTAAGTTGTTAAATCAGAAAATAAATATTCATATTTATATATTTATGGTAAACATGTTTTTAGAATGTACACCCTTCACATTTTCATGAATGAACAGAGATGGACTGGCTATTGTTTCGTTTCTTTAGGAATGATGTCAAGATGTCAAGCATCCACACAATTAAAAAAATGAAGAAGACGCACAAGATGCTCCCAAAGCTCATATAGCTCCCATTGTGATAAAAATGAACATTCATCACTGGCCACAACATAGGTTCACTCAATTTATGCACTACAAAAAAAGGTTGAGCAAGGGATTCTTTTCTTAATGTCTTAAGATATGATGGGATACTTAAAAAGGAAAATATATAATTGTCTGTATATCACACATATTTCAGATTTCAGTAAAGATATGTTTTTTTCACATTTTTTCCAAATTATGAGGGATTCGTTGTTCTGTTCACTGGTAAGAAAGAAAAAAAAACGTAAAAGTGAAACACACCACTAGGAGGAGCGGTCATCGTGTGGACTTCCATCCGAGTTTTCAGTCTCTCCCTCAGAGATGGCCTGCATGGGGGCAGTGTACAGCCTGCTGCGGGTGCTGTACCTGCTGCTGTTGGCTGCAGGTGGGATCCTGGAACGACCTTGTCTGGAAGCAGCAGACATGGTAAGAGTTTTGGTGGAGAAACCCTCACTGTTGGCCTTGGGCAAAGGGCTGGGCTGAGGTTCTACACTGGAAGGAGATTCCTGCAGTGGCGAAGGGGGTTCCTCCAGTTGCCTGGCAGCCTCCAGTAACAGTTCCCCAGGGGACTTGGGGGCAATGGGGCTTTTGAGGATTTCAGTGGCAGACATACGATAGCTAGAGTCAGTGCGGCTGCCCTTCTTCAGCAGCAGTAGCTTAAACTCCTCGTTGGACGTGCTGGACTTTTTGGCACTCCTGTAAATGGGTCCTGGGGTTCGCTGGGAACCAGCAGAGGAAGCTGGGGCAGAAGGTGGAGTAGCGGGGCACGTTACAGGGTTACTGACAGGGGCAGTAACGGGAGCAACAACACTAAGTCGACTTTTTCCACCGAGCTCCCCTGAGTCTTTCCGCCCAAGGACTTTCCTCTTTGATCTGAAACAGTGAGGTTCGGTGCATTGGATATCATTTTATACTGTATATTGCACTATTGCACTAGCCATCAAAACAATTTACAACTCACCTATGGATCATGGCAAAAAGGTCTTCGGTTGTGCGCAATTTGTTAGGTGAGGGGAACAGATCATCATCAGTCTTCGAGTCATCAGTCAGAGGAGAAGTTGAATTGTCACTTGGTGTTGAGTCTGTGGACAAAGGTTCATATTTCACTGATATTTTCGCTATTATTTATATCAATAATCTGTTTGCATGCAGTGAGAATAATTAAAACACACTTGGGGCCAATCCCATTTTTTATTTGTAGCCCTACCATTGTTTTTAAGTGTTACACCATCCAATCAAAATGGGACAACCATTCAAGAACTAATACGTCATCAATATAAATAAATAAAAAGAACACTGCTTGAAAACCAGGTTACTTACGGTGCTCTGTAGGTGACTTGAAGTCTTTTATGATTGCACAAGTGGTGAATTTTAGAAACCTTGCAACAGTTATTTATTATCACTAACTTTAAACATATTTTTAACAAAGAAAACACTACACATGTTGGTTTCTTTTAAACATAAAGCTGCAAAACAGGGTTAGGGCTATTTAGGCAATTATACAGGCCATGGTGTGCTTTTCATGATGACAAAGTTTCAGCCTTTATTACCCTTACTGAAGTAATCTTCTGTGTCTGGGGTTGACCCATCCTCGCGTCCATCTTGTGAGGCACTTCTGGTAGTGACACCTGATGTCTCGTACTCTTCCTCTTTGCTTCTGGCATCGCTGATTGTGTAAGTGTGCGATGATGCTTCTGAATGTCTAGCAGGCACTTTGTCAGGACTGCAGCACAGTACAAAGTCACTCCTGTGTATTTCACTGTAAGCAGGAGGGGACATTGTGCTGTGCAAACTCAAGGAGGGTTCTGATGGAGGATCTGGCCTGGGTTCTTCGCTGTGTTCAGTTTTGAAACTTTCTGCTGGTAATTCTGCTTCTTCATCTGGATACCTGTTGCTCTCTGCAGATTTCTGCAGATCTTTCTCAGAGCCCTGGGCTATTTCAGTTGACAGCTCTTCTTGTTCATTGGTGGGTTCTACAGGTGTTCTAAAAGCTGTCATTGCCCAGTAGGTTCCTGGGCCATACCTCTCCTGTCTGACTTTAACTCCCTCATGCGATGTAATGATAGCCTCTGGAAGTGATAACTGAGACTCGTGCTGCACAGCAGGCGGTTTGTAAGCTGGTGGTTTCCTGTTGTGCCTGTTGTCAGTGGGAGGGGTTAGTATAGTTACTGGGTGACACTTGGGTCGAGTTGATGGATCAGTGCACTGCTCCTGGCCCTGGGTACTCTCCGCTGTTTTACAAATGGATCGGAGTTGGACTGACCTTAAAACAATTGGCGTGATGGCCAGGTGTGTTGAAGTAGATGCCTCGGCACTTGCTGCGGCAGCTGCTGCGGCGGCGGCACGAGCCTCTGCAGCCGCAGCAGCTGCAGCCGCTGCTTTCTGCTTGTTCTGGTGAAGGATGTGCATCTGGTTCCTGTGGGCAAAGGACTTGCTGTGAAGAGCACTTAGGTCAAGGTGGCTGGGAGGTATGGCCTGGGAGTCAGTGTCCCTCCTGATGGAAGAGCATGGGTCTCTAAGGGCAAGGGACTGCTGCTGTAGAGAAGCAAGCGAGGACTTTCTCTCTGGTACTTTGGGTTTCCTCTTGCCAGTGTTTGGGGACAACGGTCCTGGGAAGAATGCAGAAGGGAAGGAAGATGTAGGTGTCTCTGACTGACTGGAATATCCACTTGAAGGGGATGCCAACCCTGCCAACTTCTCGGGAGAACCCAGTTTTAAGTCACTTTCTGGTGGTGGAAGTGTTGGTGACGTGGGTCTGGACCTGGGGCGACAAACTGTAGTTTCCACGCTCTCTGGTGACTTGACAAATTCAATGACGGTTGTACCCGTAGCAGTGCTGGAGTTAGACAGGGACCTGTAAGGATCATTGGATTTCAAGTCACTAAGGAGCCAGAGGTCTGCATAGTCTGACTGCACAGCACCCTCATCTTTGAAGGAATGTGTGTCAGAAGAACTGAATGGTGAGGAGCAGTCTAGCATTTCTCGGACATTCTCTACACCCCAGGCACCAATGGGCTCATCACAGAGACCTGCAGTTTCGAGTTGCCCGGAAGAACCGGCCAAGTCCAGCTGCAGCCTCATCTCCCTGGAAGACAAAGGCAGGGGCAGCTCGTTAGTAATCTTTGGTTCGTTCTGCTCTGGAACGTCCACGCTGCTGCTTGTTTCCTTTAAAGAAGAGCTACGTTTTGGTGGGGGTGGCTTGGCCTTTGGTTTTCGTAAGGAGAGACACTGTCTTCCAAGTGTACTCACTCCTCTATAGTCTGGTTGAGGGTATTCACCCATTCCAGGTGCAATGTTCCCACTTGGGCCACAGTCAGGGTCGATGGCTGCATAGTTGTAATAGCTTCTGCTACCTTTAAGACCACAATCAAAGTGCATGGAGGTGTAGAAGCCCTCAGTGTCAACAGTGTAATGTGAAGAGCTCTCTAATTTCTCAGCTGGTGGTTGGCCACTAAAGCTCTCGTAGGTTTCCCCACTGGAGTAACTGGGACAGCTTACGCCACTCTCGTCTTCCCTTGAGTGCTTGGGGCTGAAGTCCTGCGGACAGGGGTGATCCTGCTGGTCCTGGTTGCAGTTCCACTCCCCGTCACTAGCAGTACTGACACCTGCATCATCCATCTGATCTGTGGCTGAGGAAGTAAAGGAACTAGACCTGTGACCCTGGCCTTGCGTCCGGTCCATGTGGTAGGGGTCAATGATGAAGCCAGTGGTATCGTCAATGATATGAGACCCCGTGTTGAGGGACAGTTCTGAATCACAGTGTGAGGAGCCAGTTAGGGGAGGTGAGGCAGTTGGTGGTATTGTCTCTGAGGTCTGGGAAGGGCATGTGGAGCTGCTTCCACTCCAGTTACCGCTTGAAGACTGATGGTCTTCTTTGTGGTCAATCTGGCTCCCAAGCACACCCGTAGTAGAAACAGAGTGTATGGGACTGCTGAAGGTATCTGAACTGGAAGAGATCTCACAACTTCCCATGTCAGCTTTGCGTGGGAGCCTGGACCTGCCTCTCTCAATCCAGGAATTTTCAGGACTACCAGAGTGCTGCATCCTCTTTAGACTTCCCAACTGGAGCTCTGGCATAGCTTGGTCATCGGTGCTCTCCTCCTCGTCCTTTAGGATCCTCTGTCCTGGGCCTGGCAGGAAGTCCTCAGCCTCATAAGGAGAAAGCTCTTCATCGTCCTCATCATCGTCATCATCATCGCTGTCATCGTGATCTTCATCCCGAAGTCTGCCCCCTTCTCTTGGTAAACTTCTCGAACGCAAGCGAGTACCGGATGCGGCAGTGTACATAGTATCAGAGCGATCTGGCAAGGAGGTGATATTTCCAGTGGAATGGGAAAGGGAGGCTGGAATTCCTTGACCCCTCTGGGCACGGATACGCCTCCGGGATGGGGCAGCGATCAAGAAGTCATCTGTCTGACAGCCAGAGTCCTTGGTGTTTAGATTTCTGCCACTAAGCGAGAGCTCCTCTTGGCACAAGGACATGTGTTGGTTGGCATGGACAACTACAGTCCTCTCTCTGGCCACAGGAGATTCGTCTGAGTCTGGGGGAAGTTAGGAGCAAAATATAGTCACACATGAGATCAACAGATCATATCAGTTCATATCAGTTCTAATACAGAAAGTTGACAGTAGGTAAGTATAGTAATAGTATTGGTTTGGTCTGATTTCACATGGTTTACACAGCTACAATAAAAAAGAACAGCTACAAGCAGTCATACCCATGTCTTGTTGTACTCGTCTGGGAATGCCAGTGATGGTTTTCCGCCTCCTCAATTTCCTTCGTCGCTGCAGCACTGACTGTGAGTGAACTAGTGAGCAACGGGCACTGGCCTCCCGGTCAAATCCCACACCTGCAATCCAAGAGGTACAGGCTTAACACTTAATTATTATTATTTGTTATCATTTTGTTTTCTAATTTTAGCATATTTTCCCAATTTGGAAGGCCAATTACCCAACTCCCCCTTTTTCACTAGTAATGCCCCCCAACACAGGAGGGTGAAAACTAGCACATGCCTCCAACAATACATGTGACATCAGTAACTGCCTCTTTTCAAACTGCCACCAATGCAACTACACTTGGTAGCCAGCACAGTAACAAGCTCTGATACATCATTCAATAGACTTCTCTACAGACCAACATCACACTAGGTGTGATGTGGGGAGAGAGTTCTTGACAAATTAACACAGACTCAAATTGATAGCCTTAACCCAGAGACACACTGGACTTGCCAAGCACTGGTTTGTCATAAAAACTATAGCTGTTTTTTACCTGTTACATTGATAGGGATAATGACGGAGGAGATGACTTGAGAATCATTCTTCAGTCTTTCCTCTGGTGTAGGAAGTGGCAGGGCTTTCGACCAGTTGGTCTGCTTGTCCAGAGTGGTGGGCACATTGGGAACAGGACACTTCGGCCTGTGGCTCATTGCCACCAAGTCCCCGTCTGCATTTGTATTGGTTCCAGCCTGAGACAGTAGTTTTTTCACAGTTTATAACAGTGCAATGAGACAAACACATTTCTCTATATTATACCACAAAGTTTACTGAACATTATACGCAAACATGCTACTCAATGTTGAGTATTTTTATTATTGCTATTATTGCTAATTCTTAAAGTTGAACATACAGCAACAGAGGAGTTAAAAAATAACATTCTACTTTGGTCCTCAGAAATAGCCAACAACTAATACAGTACATGCACTTTGCTTTGACTTGTGATTCCCAAAGGTATCTAGAGTACAATAATATTTGAGTACAATTTAATATCATATCTCCAGTGACAAGAAAAACAGAATTTGTAAATTAACACGTGTATGTTACTGTTAGCTCAATGTAAGCTGTGAAGCACAGGGAAAAGTAAGGAGTTAAAAGGTAGGAAATCAGACAAGAGGTGAGACAAGAATGTTGACAAAAAGAACATCAGACACTTGGATGGAGTAGATCTAACAAGCTTACTATAGATCATTATCAGAATACTGTGCTTTTTGTCCCTCAAGACTTTACTTTTTAAAATACTGAAGATTTTAAATCACTTGACTTATATATTGACTTACATATTTTCCCAGCTTAATTACTTTTTAATTTTTACTATTACTCTCCTATTATGCTTGCACCCATCCTGCCATGTCAAGCAAATATATGTATTATTTATCCACTTAACTGTTTTATTCAATGTAAACAGGAATCACAGCAGACATGGTAAAGAATCCACCCCTCACATCAAAAGAAAATTATAAAACATACACAAAAATGTACTTTAAAATTAAGGTAAACAAGTATATTGCGTATACAAAAGGCACAGTATATTGATATGACCCTGTAGTAAACAAGGATGACAGTAAAATGTAAAAAGAAGAGTCAGACAGATGCTAAGCTAAGGTATGCTAAGCTAAGCTTAGCAGAGACTGCAAGGAAAATACCTTTCTGATCCAGGGGATGAAGCAGCAAACAGTAAGGGAGGAGGGACGTGAACGCTCATGCTAAAACAACAAAAAAATGGCAAACACAAGACTCAACAATGATGACATAACAAAAACACAACACAAATCAAACATGGAAATGAAAACCGGGTGGGGCTTTTAAATTGCACATTTAGTGGTAAATGTTTGTTGTGAAAGCTTTATGGAGACCTGTAGAAATCCATCCTTCAGAAAGTCTCTTGAGGTCCTTCTATAATAAAATTATAAAATGAATGAGAGTCTTAGACTAGAGATATACTTGCTGTTTGGTCATGCTTTAACACAGAAAACCGGCTGTTTCATGAACATTTACAGTAAGCTTAGAGTTCCAGATTTCCACTAAGGCTTGGTGCAGCAGCTTTAGCAGCTACCCCTCACTTGCAGGCTCCCTTTAGCAGTTTGCAGACATTTGTATCAGGTATAACATAGATTTTTGAAAACTTTCCGTCTGAATCGTAGTGGTGTTTTTGTGTATACTGCATCTCACTGTGCTCCACAATAACCTTCATTTCTAAAGATGCGCAAACCTCTGCATCAAATAGGCTCAGGATGGGTGAGACTGCATTCGTGACTATACAAATGCAGTGTCAACAGCAAATATATCTCTACCCTTATGCTCTATAACTGCCAGCTCCAGACCTAAACCTGAGTAGGAGGAAATAAAGAGGTTAAGTTAGGGTTAGATTAGAGAGAACTCTGGGTTTACCATAAATTCCCCTCCTTTAAATCACACTGCTCAAGTTTACCTTTCTCTGTGCTGGCTGAAATTCCACCTCTCTTGCAGGTCTCTCCTGCTGCATTGTAGGAAATAACAAATATTTTTGAGAAAATAAAGCAAAACCCATGGCTGAATTTAATTAACAAGGCTGTTAATCAAACAATACATGCTACAAGCATGCTAACACGTCAGTGCAATAAAAAAAAGACCTTAGGAAATCAGCTCAGTCATTTAGTTTGAGTTGGAGGTAGGAATTAAGTCACATCCGAGTTAAATTAAGTTACGTTCCAGGCAAACATTCGACTAATGTAATGCTTTCTTTAAAGCTCACCTTCCGTCGTTTTTTCTTTCATTTTAAAATGTCTAGTTGTGGTCTCTAGTATGAATGAATGACATGTGAGCCGTTTTTGTAAAAAAAAAGTGCTCAGGTGTCTCTGTATAGCTCTTTTTTAATGGACTGTTTTAGGGGTGTGTCCAAAATGACCGAATTCCAGCTTTGCTCATGAATATTCATACATGCAAACAGCATGCAAATATCTCTCCTCTGATTGGCTAGGAGCACTGCGACGCCCCTCCGCCGCTCTGCCGCTCACTGCCTCCCACCTCCTAACTGATGAGCGGTGATGTTGCGTCGCTTCAGCTCCGCCTCTGGGAGTTTCTCGAGCCAAGGTGGGCTGGTCTGTGAGTTTCTGCCTACGTAGGCAGAAAGATAATTCAAAATTCACCCGTTTTTCGGAGGGGGGGAGGGGGGATTTCTTTGCTTAGCTCCTGCAGACAATGGGGGCTGCAAAACAGTTTAATGTGCAGGTGTACACATTCAACTCGGAGAGACCTACTGTATTCCACAAAAAACAAGAAAAATCGGATTTTCGCGGAAGGTGAGCTTTAAAACTTTTTCCAAAAAACATTAAGCTACAGAATTTGAAGTTTACCACAGCTGGTTTGACTAATATTTGTCAGTGTTTTATGGCAAATCTAATTAAGATAGTTTATACGTTTTTTTTTACATAAATCTCAGGTTATCACTGTTAGCTAGCTAGCACTGTCCTGGGTTAGCTTTGTTAGCAATACTAGCTAATATTGTGATGAGTAATTTTGGCACACAACCAGCATGAAAATATGTTGCCTAGTACTGTGTGTATTAATAATTTTATGAGACACAAAAATATTATTATAAACATTAAATAAGTCTTAAAATACTTAAAAACAAGTGCTATTAAACTTCAATACTTAAACACTGCTGCTTATACTACTGTTGTTGGGAGGTTCAGCCATCTTAGCTTTGGAGTTAGTGAGGCTCTCCTTGTCACTACCCGATTTGAACCGGAAACCCGATTTGCACTACACATGTGCAGTACAATAACATAATTTCCTCACTTCATTACTGCTACAATTTTGCGGTTTTGTCATCCGATTTGTACTACGCATGCGTGGTTAGAGTAAACAGTTTTAAACAGCCGGTTACAGCCTAAATTTGACAAAGTGTTCCAGTGGGTGTCTGCTTTTAATTCACATTAAAGGGTCCTGATTACACTACTTATAATCAACACATTTAAATTATACATAAATATAATATTATATCAATAGTTAAACATATAATTAGCAATCAAAAAAATTAAAACATTTACCCCAGTTTGTGCAGCTTTGTTAAATACATGTGAGATTTGCTCTTTATGTCTAGAAATAATAGTCATGCTTGCTTGGTTCTATATTTTCTATATTTTAGGTAAAATTGTCTGTTACTCATGTATAACATTCTACAGCACATTGTCAAACTTGAGTAAGTATACAATAATAGTAAAAATAGTAATTTGATGGATGTGTTGGAGTTGCTTCTCTGATGGAGACTTACTGACCTCTGCTGGATATTTCACACATACATAAAATGAAATGGTCATTTTTAAAGACCATTTGAACTGCAATAGTTAACAAAATTAAATTATAAGTATTCATTATTTGGATTGCTGATTATATGTTTAACTATTGATATTATATGTATGCATAATTTAAATGTGCTAATTATAAGTAGTGTAATCAGGATCCTTTAATATGAATTAAAAGCAGACAGTAACCAGCTGTTTCAACTGTTAATACAAATCGGGTTTCCGGTTCAAATTGAGTAGCAACACTCCTGACTTTTCATGTGTCAATAGAGCATGAAAAGTGAACTCATATGTAGAAAAAAATCACGTTTTGACTTGTTAACCAGCTCTTAATTCTATCCTGTAAACTAATTCCATGGATTCTGCTGCACATGGGAGAAAATGCACAAAACAAAAAAGGCAAATCACAAAAATGAATCATGCAGATCACTCAACAATACTGACACTGCATGAAACTATAAAAGCATAAGTTTGCACACAGAAATGAAAAACACACAAAACACTGGTAAAACTGGAAGGACCTAAAAAAAACTAATAAATAATATTCATGCTTCATAAAAAAACAGCCTGACACCATAAAGCAAACTGCACCTGGATGACCTTCCTGGGAAGAGTCTGCACGTCTGACTCTCTGGTGTTCCTCTCCTATTAGGAGTGATATCGTGATGAATTATGAATATATTTTAAAATATAAAAAGTTTAATATTAAAATAGTTTCGTTTTTAATATTTAGTGCTAAATGGAAATGTGTGGAGCTAAACAACTCGACACATTTCCACTTAGATCTAAAGAATTATTTAATATTATAATAGCAGACAAAAAAGCTGACCTCACTGTCAAACAGAAACTTTGTATCTCTATCTTTCTTATTTTTCTTTTTTTTTTTAAACTATGTAAATCTAGCAGTTGTTTTTTTACATTCTATCAAACTGAAAATGACTTGCAGTAAAATCATAGAATCAAAGAATAAGTTGACTATTATAAATAAAAGATGCAGAAGTCCTGTAAAACTGCTAGATACAGCTTTTGGAGATACAAGGTTTAGATCTGACAGTAACAATATCCAGACACAAGAGGTCAGACCCCTGGACACTGATATTATATGAATTACCTTTCTTTGCATTGTCTGATATTCAGCTCTGTCCTGCTGTATCATCAAAGACAATGAAGAAAACACAATAAAACATTTTAATAGAAAATATTTCAATAGAGCAGGGCTCCCCAATATTTTGCAGCCCATATAACCCATACCAAAAAGTTACACAGTCCACACGAACATTTAATTGATAATCAATCAATACAGAGTGTTAAATTGATTAATAGGCTGGAATTGCCTTTGTTTAGCCATTTATCCATACCTGATAAAAGTCAAAAAGCACAAAAAAACACAGCAAACTTTTTTTGGTTAGTGGAACATTTTCTGATTGGTACAATCAATATTATTAGATTGTTTAATCTGTTTAATGTTTTTTTTTTTGGATGCACTGGTAACATCTTTGCAATATCAATAGTGTCAATGGTTTTATTTTCAGTAAAGAGACCACTTAAAAATAACGAGTTTCTTTGATTTTACCAAATAAAAAAAAAATCTGTCATATAAACAAGAGAAAGATGGACGGATGATCACGAGCCAACAAACTAAGCTGAACTACTTGAATTTTTGCACCATGAGTGGCGTGAAGTAATCTAAAAGCAGTGTGTAAGACTGGTGGAGGAGAACATGATGCCAAGATGCATGAAAACTGTGATTAAAAACCAGGGTTATTCTACCAAATATTGATTTCTGAACTCTTAATATTTTATAATATTAACTTGTTTTCTTTGCATTATTTGAGGTCTGAAAGCTCTTTGACCATTTCTCATTTTCTGCAAATACATGCTCCAAATGATAATGTTTTTATTTGGAATTTGGGAGAAATGTTGTCTGTAGTTTATAGAATAAAACAACAATGTCCATTTTACTCAAACATATACATATAAATAGCAAAATCAGAGAAACTGATTTAGAAACTGAAGTGGTCTCTTAATTTTTCAGAGCTGTATTTTTGTCCAGTTTACACTATCTAATATAAAAGACTTAATGTGTCCATATCCCACATTTGTTTTCTATATTGTATATATTTCTCCCCTTGATTTCCAATTAGAACATTTGTATGGTTTTATAATGTACACCAACATAGTTCAATAGTTGTGTGTAATATGTAATGTTATGCAATATAATATTATTAGTATCACAAACACTGCCCTCTGACAGAGAATCAATAGCCATTTGAATTCAGACAGTGGATGAGTAGCTGAGCTGACTGTAATAATAAAAAGCTACGGCTCTTACCATGCCGGCGTGTCGGCTCCTCTGGTCCCGCCTCCTGAGGGAGTGAGGGGAGGGGAATGTGGGCATCGGCGGGGCCACAGAGATGGATATGGTGACCCGATTCCGCTCCCTGCTGGTTGAACGCTGACGCTGCTGCTGATCTGTATAAAAACACACACACACACACAGCCATACAATTATACATTAAATACATATTTCACCTAAAAACAGAATGTAAAACAATGATATTTAGCTTTTGGTTTAGATATCTCTTTATGTTGTGCTATTCTCTGTAAAAAGCTATAACACCTCCACATGCCTGTGAGATACAGGCTTGAGATGAAAGATTTATGATGCTGAAACATCTGCATTGAAGAGTTCAGCATTTGAACACAAGGGGGCAGCATGGGTCAGATATTACACACTGAGCTGGGCTTGTATTAAAGTAAACTGTACTTACTGCCTCTAGTATGTATTAGACAGAATGGAACAGTATGAAACAGTATGTAAAAAAATAATATATGAGTATATACTAGTTTATCTAAAAAAAAATTTAATATTTTCAATGAGCCATGTCATCTGCTGGTGTTGGTCCACTGTGTTATATCAAGTCCAAAGTCAGTGCAGTGTTTTCCCGGGAAATCTTACAGCACTTCATGCTTCCCTCTGCTGACAACTTTTATGGAGATGCAGATTTCATTTTCCAGCAGGACTTGACACTCTGCCCACACTACCAAAAGTACCAATTGGTCTTGATTTTTGGGTTTTTATTGGCTGTAAGCATAATTATCAACAATAAAAGAAATAAATGCTTAAAATAGATCACTTTGTATGTAATAAATCTATATAATATATGAGCTTCACATTCTGAACTGAATTACTGAAATTCTAATATATTTTTTAATTATATTCATATTGTTTGAGATGCACTAGTAAGTCTATATTAGTCAACATTTTATTTCGAATTTTGACAACGTATTATGGGTTTTGTGTAGTGCCTAAAGATGCTTAAGATGGCAGCTCTGTGTTTTGGGTAAAGTTGCAGTATAGTAATTGAGGAATAACAGTAGCGTAACAATAACAGTTGCAGTCTATTATTTTTTTTTTACGAAAGCAGTACAAATCCAATGCCCAAAAGTATCGAATGAAATGTTAGGTGTTTTTTATTCGTCTGAACATCACATTTATTTAATGTCATTTTTTTTTTTCAAAACATTTCTTTTTTTTATATGAATGTCTGAATTACACTGAACTGAATGTAACCGTGCTTCTACTGCCAGCATGCCAGAATACCTCTATGTGTCTCAGTGGTCTCCAGAACAACAGGGTGATGTGAGGTCAAGCAAGGTTGGTAATGGAAGAGTGCACTCTGAAATAATCCCCCCCTGGCCCACCCTGGAACTGCAGAGTTTGTTTTCTCAGCTCAAACACACCTGTTTCAACAGTTTGGGTTTCATCTGAACTGTAGATTCTGATCGAGATGAGATAGAAGAGAAATGTGGGAGCGTATTGGGAGCTCACTGAGGATGATCTAATATAGTTTAGTATATAGTTTGAATTAGGGCTGCTACTAATGACTGTTAGAAGTTAACTAACCTGACATTTATTTTTTCGATTAGTCACAAATATTTTAATCAGGCCCTCCATTTGTGTTTTCTATTGGTTAGGTTCCCAATGCAGTGCATGCTTTTCTGCATCTTGACCGCTAAACTTTTAGGACCCTAGAAAGATTTTGCAGGACATTTTGATAGTTGATGTACCTATAGACAATTACAAAGCATATTATAGAAGACATTTATACATGACATTTTTTGTAAAAAATAGTCTTAGCCAGGGGAAAAAAGCAATTTTTTTTACATGACTGTTTACAAACGATTTGAAAAAGAACACATTTTGCAGTAAATATGCTGTATATTGCATAAGTTCTTACTTTAATATGTACAGTACACAGGCGGCACTTTAAAGTCATTATATTTAAAGTTATTTTTTGCACTACTTTGTCTTACTGTGCAGTGTTATTTTTGATACAAACAAGTTAAATAAATACACATTTTGCAAGAATGATGTCCTTTATTGCATTAATTCTATTTAAAACAAAGGCAAATGTATAGCAGGCAAAGCTTATAGTTGAACACAAAAAATAAATGTGGCAGAAAAATAAACCATAGTCTCTGATAAATCACAGTTAATATGTAATTTTTATTGTATGTAAGCTCCACCTGAAGCATGATGGGAATCTGGCTGCAGTCTTGTAAATAGTGATTCCCAGTCTCAGCAAAATATTGGCCTGTGATTAAAAAGTCTGTGACTTGTCTTTAGATGATATGCCAAAAGTAATGGGATAGAAAGTGCAGTGTTATCTCAGAGTGCGGCTTTAAAAAACACCTGCATCTGTTCACAATTTCATAGCAAAGCAACATGAATTATCATAGTTTGCGAAAGCCTGATAGTGGGTGCCAAATGAATGGAATATTACATTTTGTTGTGTTGGAAGGTGTGTGGGAATTTAACATTCCCCGATCTGATCAGTGTCACGTGTGTGCCAGAAATACGTCATAGCAAAGCTATGGAAATTAGAAATTATAATGGATTAGAGACACAAACTCCAGTAAATGAGGACGATATAATACTGTGTGGATGGCTAGGCTGGGGCTCACCTCTGTGCAGGGCCCGCAGGTTGAGCTGGGCATGGTGGTGCAGCTCTTCCAGACATGGTGGCCGTGTGCTGGGGTGGAACACGTTGTGCTGCTGGTGCCATGGGGCCTGGTAGTGCGCCGTCAACTTGCTCTCAATGTCTAGATTAGACACCGCTGCAGATTGAGAGAGAGAGAATATAGGACAAAAAAAAGAGAAAGAGAGGGAAACAGAAATAGCACAGTCAGAATGTTTGTGAGCTTTCAAGTTGGTACAGGCCTCCAGCTCACTGCACACTATGCACTTTATTTTTTTACTACATCATCATTCATCCAAGAGAACCACCATCATAACCACACACACGCCAAAAGGCAGACAAAAACAACCTGTGGTGAGGTCTAAATTTACAGCGGACAACCGCGCTAAAATTGGAACTTCGCTCCCACCATTTCTGAATCCACTACACAGGGAGCCAAAGGGAGGAAGATGTGCTGTCTTTATTGTGAAGCAGGGATGAAAGACAAGGCCGTTTCATCCCTCTTTTCTCTCCGAGCGGCTCCCCTCTCCCTCTATAAAGCAGCATCTGCCCATCAGTATGCAGCACGCGGCCGTCCCCTTGAATAGCCCAGAGTCATCCGTATCTAAGCAACCCTTCATATCTAATTTACAGTGAAGTAGCAGATCCTTATCAGACCACAATCACCAACAATAACACAGGAGATGCTCTCCCTGCCCAATAAACAAGGAAAAGAGAGAAAGAAATAAAGAGTGTGTGTGTGTGTGAGAGAGAGAGAGAAAGAGAAAAAGAGAGAGAGAGAGATAAAGGGAGCAAAAGAGAGAGATTGAAAAAACAGCAGGCTTTATGTACAAAGCCTAAAAATATACTAAATATGAAATAGGTATGTGTTTTAAGAATTCAAATGATTTACAGTAACTTAAGTAAATCAAGTTTTATAATATATGGCGGTATAGCTTTCTATCCCAGCCTTTTCTCAGATTAATCAAACTCTATCAGGCTTCTATGTTCTCCCTCTGCCTTCATTGTTTCCCTTTACTGCTCTTCCCAGAATCCATCATAGTCCAGCCAGCTCACAACACGCCAATAAGGAGCTCTTTTTCCTATTCATCATCTCCTGAGTACTAAACATTGTCACTGTTTTCTATTTTCTTTCTATAATTAAATCTGACTTTACCTCTATTACTTTGCAAAGTATTGCCAACATTCCCATTAAAGCATACCAAGCTTCATGTCTTGTTTGCTTCTGTGTTAAAATTTCTGTTTTTTTTTGTATTGTCTATTTTTCTTTTTGTTTTTTTTTTGTATGCATTTTTGTATGCATGCATTTGTTTCAAATCTGTGCAGGCACCTCTTGAATGTCTTTTAGGACCACAGTTAAAGTACCTGTAATAATTAGGCTAGTAAGAAATATATTTTTATTGATTATGACTAATATCACCTAGCTAATGTTGAACCTCTTATAAAAAATCACAGTGTAACCACTCATTTAAATCCACACTGCCCCTTCAGCCTCTTCACACTGCCTGACACAATCAAATCAATAAACAGAGAACTCCCATGTCTTACATGTCTGATTGACTTGTTATTGACAAGTTGGAGCTGGATCTAGTGCTTAGCAGATGTTGAGAGGTGTCTAAAGGCTATATTTGGACTCCTATGCTGCTGTTCAACATCTTAAAATAAGTAGCAGATGGGGAAAAGAAAAAAGGAAAGGTTTACTTCAACAAATGCTCAGTTTACAGATCTTAACATGGTCTAAATCAATAACCTTTGTAGAGTAACTTTAATTTGTTGTTATAGAGTTTTGTTAAGCATGGCACAGAGTGGGGTCTCGAGTAACATACTACTTTTATAAAAAAGTGAATGTGGCATGCACCAAATATTTGGTATTTTTTATTTGACAGAAATTGCAAAAAAAAATGCTTTCAGTGCTTAGCTGAATAAGGGAAAAGACCAAATAATTCATATAAAACAAAACCTATTTATTGTTCAGTATTTTTCGCACTATAAGAAGCACAGGATTATAAGCTACAGTATCAATAAACATCTATTTTCTGGTCTATTTTCATACATAAGGCACACTGGATTATAGGGCGCATTATGTAACACTAGTCCGGAACAGGGGTGTTGCCATGTTTTCCTTCTAATTCAGCAGGTCTTATGTCTAGGTGGTGGTCGGGAAGCTAAGTAAAGATAATGTTTTTAGTAAACAAAACTGCAATTCTTAATAAAAAATAATTTTCTTTCAAAGTGAGTGCTGGATGTTAATCTACGCAGATTTCTCTCCTGTTTATTTGAGTGAGTAAAGCTGTTTATTTACTGTAAGCTTAGATTTCAAAATTTCTCCAGCACTAAGGCTAAGCGCTAGTGGTTAGAGGCCTGATGGAGCTACAGTGAAAAACCTTTAGTGTTCCGGTAAGTCAGGCTGATTTTAGCTAGCTGTTTGTCCCTCATAGCTTGTTTTAACATGGTAAATTTGCAGGCTACAGTCCAATATCCTCACCTTTAAACGGCAAAAGAACTAGCGCTTAGCGCTGTTAGTGGCTAATGCTAATGCTGCAGAAACCTTACTAAAACTCCTGTATAATGCTGTACTTCAGTGGAGTGGTTTTACTGCTCCTTACAAACTGACTGGTACAATTCATACATAAGGCGCACCGGATTTTAAGGTGATTTTTGGGAAAATTAAAGGATTTTAAGTATGCCTTATACTGCAGAAAACATGGAAAGTGATACTGCAGTGATTATTTAAATGAATAAATTAAATTAAATCACTTGTAAAGCCTGGTATCAGCATTTCTTTACAAACTGTCTGTTTTTTAGCTAAAAGATACGAGCTGTAAAAGGCTAAAACAGTAATGTAAGCTGAGCTAATTTAGCTAGCTATAGCTATAAGTTTAAAAACTGACTGCGATTCTCTGTGTAAATTCTAGCTAGCTATAGCTATAAGTTTAAAAACTGACTGCGATTCTCTGTGTAAATTCTAGCTAGCTATAGCTATAAGTTTAAAAATTGACTGCGATTCTCTGTGTAAATTCTAGCTACATGTGCCTTGAGTAGCACTACTGTGGTAAATGTATGATTACAGTTGTACAACTTAAGTAAAAGTAAATATTGACAAAATAGTACCATTGAGCTAACTAGCTAGCTAAATGTGTGCCTAGAAAAAATTGACTAAAATTGCACAGCTGAGGTGCGCTTACGATTAAAATAACACTGCAGAGGTTTATTCATGACTAAAATGGTGGGAGGTATACTTATAATTAGAATGGCATTACAAAGTTTTGGCTAGCTACATTTGTAACTACAGTAGCACTACTGAAATAAAATCATAATTAGAATAGCACTACTGAGGAAAATAAATTGTGCTTTGCTTGTATGTCTAAAGGAATTTTAAAGAGCAATAAGGAAAGTACCACACATGAGCAAAACCAAACAAAAAACCAAAGAGCAAGCCAAATTCCAAAGCCAAAAACTAAGAACAACCAGGCAACCAAAACAAAACTGTGTAGTAAACAGAAAAATATTTTTTTTGGTTTTGTTACATTTGCTCACAGACACCTTGTGCTGACTGACATCACCCTAGGAGTGATGAGAGAAAAGAGTGCCATCTACCCACCCAGGGAGAGCAAGGCTAATTATGCTCTCTCAGGGCTCCGGCAGGTGAAGGCAAGCTACATGACTGGGATTCGAACCAGCGATCTCCTGATCATAGTGGCAGCGCCTTCGACCGCTGGACCATTTAGCACCCAGCCAGTACTTGTTACATCACTTTAAATACATTTGGGCAGTAAAACAAAGCGATAAAGTGTTTCAGGTTCATATTTAGTCCCCTTCTTAGGTCTTCCCTGATAGTGGAACTCACATTAGCTGTGTTCTTTAGGAAATATACTTTTCTAGTTCTGTCTGTCCTCCTTTGCACCTGCACTTCCTCTCTCTCTCTCTCCCTCCCTCTATTATTACACGGTATCTCTCTTTCTTTCTCTCTGTCCTCTTAACCTGCTTCATAACAATATTACCAGCAAGCATAAAAATATAAAATCCTACACAGTGACACAGTTAGAATGCATCAAATTGTGTGCAAATATGAAATTATGTTCCCCCTCTGCTGCATATACCCTCATATCTCTATCACCTTCATCTCTCACCAACATCCCCCCCTGCTTCTCCTCCCCTCTCCACACCTCCCCAGCTGAGTGGCGTAATGAGCGAATCAGCTGTGAGGTTGCAGTGTTTCTGTGAACACACTCTATTACTCAGCACACTCTTTTTCTGCTTGGCGTCATCAAGAACTCAGCAAAGACGTGACCTCTACTGAGCGCACTCCTCCACCCCTGCTCTGAAAGACGGATGGATTGCATGAAAACAAAGTCTGTGCTGAGCAAAAGGGGCAGATGTGTTTTTTCAGGGCTTGAGGGGAGATGGACAGGTGTCAATCAAACAGCAACATCTTTTCTCCATACCCTGCAAACGGCCCTGATCTCTTAAACTGCAAGTTTGGTAGCTTTAGTTTTATTTTTCAGTATGAATTATCTGGTAAAAACTACAATATTACTCATATTTAAGGTATCCATACTGGATCTATAAGACTTTTTTAAAAAGTCTAATGGATTCTACAATTTTAAGATGATAATTAATAAAAATACACAGCTTATTTATGCATACATACCTTAATACATCACCTATTGCAATACCCAATCACAAACAATTCACACGTTAAATGTCTCAGTAAAGTAGCAAATTAAAACAGAAACAAATATTTCATATATTTAATTTCATCTTTCATTAAAGTAACCAATCAGTACTACTAACTCCATTCTTATTCCAACAAACACATGAAGTATAACTACTAATACACCTTTCATTAAAATACAAAGCTTATAACTACATAACCTACTTTGTTTATCTCAACAGAAATTTGTCACATATTAGGATACATATTTTCACAGTTAAAAAAACTATAAAATTTCCCACACAGTAAGATATAGTACATTTGCCAGATCAGACATCACAGCAGATCATCCATCGATTCGATTTAGATTTAGATTTAACTACAGATATAATCATCAAGACCAGCTTCAACACTTCACAACTGTCCCATCTTCAGCTACTGCTCCTGACCCCATGACACTGAAAGTGTAGACAGCCTACCTGCAGTGCCATCTCCTGCATTTTTCACGCTCCCCTTTGCCCTTCTCTTCCTCCTCTCTCGGCCCCGAGCAGGTGCCTTCCTGTGCGAGTTGCCCATTCTACTGTGGGACAGCCAAAAGTAGCGAGGGGACGCAGTCATATGACTGAAGAGAGGAGAGCTGCGACTCTGTGCTCTTATTGCGCTCTCCCCTTCCCTCTCTCTCTCTCTCTCTCTCTCTCTCTCGCTCTCTCTCTTTCATTCTGTGTCTCTCTCTCTCTTTTCCTCTGCCTTGCTTTCACCCCCGTTCTCTCCCTCTCTGCCTCTCTCTCTCTCTCTCTCTCTCTCTGGTCCTCGCTCTTCTTCCAGCAGGTGCATGGTCAGCACTGTGAGACAGGAGGAGACTCTCTGCCAATAGCAAAGCACACACATCTACTCACAAATCTCTCATTAAAGAAACCACTTAGAGCCATTGACAATTACTCTATTAATCACATTAATCACAATCATTCACATAAGCAGAGAAAAAACTACTGACAAATCTCATTTTTCATTACAATAACCAATCACAAGCAACTGACACATGTCTCATTAAAAAAAAACCTTTCATGTAAAATATACAAACTAATGCTAAACCTTTTATTAAAGTTACCTATCAAAAAACTCCCCTCTCGTTTTTATATACATTAAACATCAATCAAATGAGTACCACTAACATATTTTTGTTAAAACAAGTAATAAGGACTACTGACAAACCTGAAAAACTGAAGTAGCTGCAAGTCTCTTGTTAAAATATCTGCTTTCTTTTTTTATAAATTTATTTCCTATTTTCTGCCACTGGACAATGCTACATTATCATTAGTAGCCAGGGCACTTGGAGGAAAGCGCAGAGACTCGATTCCGATACATCAGCTCACAGACGCCTTGTGCCGATCGACATCACCCTACCAGTGATGTTGGGAAAGAGCGCAATCTACCCAACCAGAAAGAGCAAGGCCAATCTTTGGCAAGCTACATGACCAGGATTCAAACCGGCAGCATAAGGGCAGTGCTTTAGATCCCTGAACCTCTCAGAGCCCCTTTATATATTTTTTTTTTATTTGAATGCCTAGTTGGAACAACTGCTAACTATTTATGAACCTTTACATGCTGCTTGCTATCAGCAGCCGGAGTTCGAGAGGGTGTTGCATCAGTGGCAGTTGGAAAAGAGGTGCTGGCTAGTCTTTACCCTCCTAGTGCTGGTGGCATTACTAGTGATAGGGGAGTCCTAATAGGATACATATAAAAAGTAAAATACCTATGAATCTATGAATCAATGAATTTAAACTATCCACTCAGAACCATACTGACATTTCACCATTTCTCACAGCAATTTCCTAACATTTGTTATAAGTCTTTCCATAAGAGTAAATGCTGATAAAGGAGGAAAACTGTTGGATAAGGAGGTGTCTACAAACTTATAGTACATGTCAACTAATAATAACAATAAAAAATGTTATTTACTAATTATTCTATTTTAAGAAGCTTAAGTGACAGCAACTCTGGGAAAAGTAAATTTGCATAAAATGTGAAAAGGGCTGCCATGACCTAAACAGTGGTTTCCTGTTAACACTTAGGTACTTCTGTTATAGGCTAAAATGCAAACTATGTGAACTTATTGAAATATTGAAATACTAAGAGAAATATTTATTTCTTCTTCTTCTTCTTCTTAGTATTTTTATTATAACCCCTGTTAAAATAATAGATAAATTAGTAATTGAAAAAATAATCATTAGATTTATCAATAAAAACATCAGTCATCAGTTACAGTAGCTGCCACACTGTTTACTGTCATACTGTTGTTTAATCCCACTGAAATGTGCTGAAGTGAACTTTTAATCATGTTGTGGTGTAGCGTCACCGAACTCAAGTGACATCACGGCTTGCAGAGGGCAGAGAGCTGGACGATGCCAGTGTATAAACCCCCGCTGATATTGGCACAGATGGATGTTTATATATTTGCTCTCTCTCTCTCTCCCTCTCAGTCTGTTTCTTTCTCTCTATCTGTCTGCATGAGTGTGGGATGGGTGTATTGTGGTTCACAGCAGGTTCCACTGCAGGACTATATAATACTCCTTACACACACATGCACAGACAGTTCTGCTCAACAGAACAAAGTGATATGGTGTAAAGCACATAAGATGTGTTTATATGTAAACCTGTATTAAACTCATATACATAATAATATAACTGACAATGGCCTGACTAGTGTCTAAATCCTAGACCAGTGGTTCCCAACCTTTTTCTTCAGGGACCCATATTTTTACCATTGTAAGCTTTGGTGACCCAACATAACCCCCCCCCCCAAATGTAAAAGATGTAAGTGTATAATTGGGGTGGGGGGGGGGGGGGTTAGAAATGACAAATAAAAACTGACATTTACTATAGATGAATAAAATAAACACGTAAAAAAGGAAAAATTGATACATAAAACATAAGGAATTTTTATCTTATGAAGAAAAAAATAATTAGATCAATAAAATAATACAACTATTTAAAATGAATAAAAAATAATTTATATAAAATAAAAACAAACAAACAAAAAAAGAATAATATCAGTTTCAGTTTCAGTTTCAAATCAGTAAAACAGCTCACCAAAACCTCAACCTGTCCAAATATTGGACAATACTTGATTAACTTTACAGGCCCTCACTCATTTTCATTTATTTAACTAAACTGAGTTTTATATTCTTATATTATTATATTCAGCCTCGCGCTTAATTCAGCTCCGCGCTGCCGGAGAGAGCGCCCGCGCGCGCCAGAGAGAGAGAGAGAGCGCAGCGCAGCGCGGCGAATTTTGCTTACCCTAGACTATATTTAGTATTAAAATGAAACCCCTTAAAATCAAGAGGGCTTCGCGACCCATCGTGGATCTTTGGCGACCCATAGGTTGGGTCGCGACCCATAGGTTGGGAACCACTGTCCTAGACAACTGATGTTAAATAAATACGTTTTTTTTAAACCTACATTTTATAGGTCTAGGCTATTGTGCTGAAATATCTGCATCATATGAATCCTGTTGCTTTTGTTATTATGCACTACGAAGAGGCATCTGATACCAATATATTAGAGATGTGCCAAAATTAAAGTGTAACCTTTTTCACTAATGAATTAATTTAATAGCCAGAATATATTTTTTTGTCTTGCCTTTCAAACAAATGCAGTTACAATCCTTTAGATTTACATTATTTCATAGATTTCAAATGTTTAAATAGTTATTGAGCACTTGTTTAACACAATACATTTACCTCAGCGAAGCCAAGCCATCCTAACCATGAATTTACTTTAGCATTGCTACTCTAGACTCTAGTCACACATTCAGCTAGCTGGCTACCACAGCAGAACAACTTTAGTCATACATGTTCCTCAGTAGTGCTATTCTAACCATACATTTACTTACAGTTCTCTCTGCTCACCATGTGTGGATGTGTCCGTGACATTTTTGAATTCAAATAATTCTACAGAAGAAGTCAATCATAGGTTTAGTTTTTTTTTTACATTTTTAATCAAACTCACTTAATCTATAGTTCTATAAGTCTATATTCTGCCATTTTCAGCTTCTCTTCTGTGGTTAAAAGGTGCCTGCTCTGTATGTGCTGCTTGTACGTATTTACAGTCCCAGCCTGCTGTTCCCCGATTGGTTGGACGCAGTACGGTGGCCGGATTTATTTGAATAAAGTTGAGCTCTGCTGAACTTTTTTTGTCAGAGGGTGGAGCTGCATATAGCGCAATGCAACCCAGCATTCGACAGCTCTCTTCATTGAAATGAACAGGATGCGTCTGTGGAAACGTACCGTTAAGCAGTGCAATTTTAGTCATAAATGTACCTCAGCAGTGCTACTCTTACTCTGAGTCAAATGTGAATGAAATTTACACTGTAGTAAAGTCTCACTCCTTGCATTGTGTACACCAGTGATGTGATATGAACCTTAGGTGTAGGAAATATTTGAGATGCATTTTAAAGTCATTTTCATTTCATTTTTCATTTTTTCAGTCAATTTATTTTTCTGTCAATAATCCTTTACAGAACGTAATTGAACCTTATAACTAGGCCCTCAGTCTTATGTATTCTATAAATAAAAAAAAATATATCAGGCAAAAGTCCTGGAATTTCTGTTATTTGGATTCACAACACAGCCTGACCTTGGCCTTTTGGCACCAGATAAGAAGAAGCGCTGTAATAAGCTCAAACTGTGTCATATGGACACAAAGAGCAGAGTAAAGACCCCTGTGGAGACTTGACCCATGGCCTAGGACAAATGAGCCCCAGCACAACTGCTGCATCTCCAGTACTGACCCTTCATCTTTCTGCTGACCACAGCAATGCTGGGTCACGCACACACTCACATGTACAACGTTTGCTGCTGTGCCTGATAGATTAGTACCAGCAACACATAACCTACCCAGCATCAGCCTCTTACCATGGGAAACACAGAAACATAGAAATCAATTTCTTTAGAAATCCATTTATTTTGCATTCATATAAATATAAGTACCACTACAGTGGGGCAAAGATAGATCTGCAGGAGATCTGAATGTAGGCCATCTCTCTTTCTCTCTCTCTCTCTCTCTCTCTCTCGTGCTCTCTCTCTCTCTCCTTCACACAAGCACACAAAACCCTTTCCCTCATTCCAACACCGTTAGAGCCTTATACAGCTTTACTCTTAATCTAAATCCCAAACTTATCAAAAGTGCCGCTTCTTTAGAGGCCTGCAAGCCAATGAGGCTTTTCTCCACTCACACACCCTCTTTGCTTACATCAGACACCCCACTGGGGTCAGAATCCTTATAATTACTCGCAATAGCTCATAAACCAAATGTAGGCTAAACTCCAGCTAGACATCAGTCTCAAGCAGACAGTATTGAGCTATACTTTTTAAGCAAGTAGATGTGCTTCATCAAATGTATTATTAGAGTTAATTCTTTTATAAAATAAAATATTATATATTTTTACTTTGGTGCATCATGCTTTTGTAAAAATGTCGTCGCTGTCCAATGAAAAACAATTTTATCCAAAACAGCAACTTTACAGGAGAGAGAAAAAACATTGTAAACTTTCAATGTAAGTCAAAGTAAAAAGAGTTTCTTCCAGGTAATTTTGAACAGTTTCTATTGTTCTGTTCATCGATAAATAAGTTTGTCTGTTTAAATTATGTAGTAAACTAAAAATCGACAAAAATAGAGAGATAAGTGTTTTTCATTGGACACAACCGATATATAACAGCAGGTCAATCATACCACATAACCTTTTTAGATGGGTTGATGGCTAATTTCACTGGTACTTGTGACTATGTGACAAGATTCATTTATTATTTCATTTGAACTCTTTTAAATTGAAATACAATCAAACAAATATCTGCAACCAGAAGTCCCTATCTGGGTGGAGTTTCCACGGTCTCCCTGTGTCTGTGTGGGTTTCCTTTGGGATTCCGGTTTCTTTCCACAGTCCAAAAACATGAAATCAGGTAAATTTGATCATCTAAATTGTCCAGAAATTTGTGTGTAGGTGTAATTATGCATGTGTGTATAAATATAAGGACTCCTTAGTGCTTGATGCAGCCCTCCAGGTGGACGCTTGTTTCCGGTTGAGAGTATGTTGTACATAATTGGCTGTGGATGTGGGCCAAATGTAATTTGTAGATTCGTAATTTGAAAGTGCAACTTGATTCATTCACAAGACAAATAGCTTAAATAAAAAAAAGGTGCAGAGCTTTCAGATCACAAATAATGCAAAGAAAACAAGTTCATATTTATAAATTTTTAATAGATCAGAAATCAATATTTGGTTGGAATAACCCTGGTTTTAATCACAGCTTTTATGCATCTTGGCATGTTTTGACTGCTTGACTGCTTTTGGATAACTTTAGGCCACTCCTGGTGCAAAAATTCAAGCAGTTCAGCTTGGTTTGATGGCTTGTGATCATCCATCTCAGAACTCAGAACTTTTAAGTGGTCTCTTTTTTTCCAGAGCTGTATGTTGCATATTGTAAAATAAAGAACTTATACTCGCCACTGGAAAAAGCCCAACCCACTGATACTGAATGTAACCGTGACCATGGGAAGACAACAGAGTATGTCGATGTCACCAGTGTTCTCTAATTTACCGTGCCACGCTCCAGTAATTTATCATGCCTGCCATGGCATGTCACAGCATGTCAGAAAGAGACGTAAACAGAGACAGGCAGTGTGTGTGTGTGTGTGTGTGTGTGTGTGTGTGTGATGGACAGAACAAACATCAGCATGGTGACTTAGCAGCTCATACAACACGAGATCACCGGCACGTACACTGGCCAATAATCTGGCAAACACTGACATACACTCACTCCACAATCTGAGAAACAGACCACATACATAAGCATGCCAAAATTCATGGGACAGCAGTATGTAACTAGACCATGATGCGCTACTGGGAATATGATCACATCCACATTCAATGCAGAAGAAACAAGCACATCCTACAGGCCAGTGCGACATCCTTTTGCATCGATAGGACATTAATCCACACCCTAAAATTCAGCCTTAGAAGTTTTTAAAGAGCCACTAAACCCTAATCCATATTTTTTTCAATAATAGCTGAAATGTGTAACTTTAAAGTAATGAAACATACCAGTCCTGCATAAAATGGTTATAAACATTAAAATGCTTTTTGTGGTAATTTCCGCCTCTGCATTTTAATGTGATTAAAAACCAGGGTTATTCCACCAAATATTGATTTCTGAAGTATTAAAACTTAATAAATATGAACTTTTTTCTTTGCATTATTTAAGGTCTAAAAGTTCTGCATCTTTGCTCTTTTGTTATTCCAGCCATTTCTCATTTTCTGCAAATAAACGCTGTAAATGACAATATTTTGGATTTGGAATTTGGGAGAAATGTTGTTTTTAGTTTATAGAATAAAACAACAACAATTTATATTTACCTATAAATAGCAAATCAGAGAAACTGACTCAGAAACTGAAGTGATCTCTTAATTTTTTCCAGAGCTGTATACGATAATACAGTAGGGTGCTACTAATAAAAAAAGTGTACAGTACCTCTGGATCTGAATGGAACACAGCAGGCCAGAGCCATGGTGCTGAAGATAAAGTTCTGTCTTACTGTTCGTCTGTCTGCCAGTCTGTTTCCCCATACACAAAATGTACTACATGAAAATGTATTACAATATTCTGTATTCTTTTTATAACATGTTGCTATGTATCCCTTTTTCATTTGCATCTCCTTTCATAACCTCCTCAGCTACCATTCACCACACATACAACACATTCTTCTGATGCAGCTTATGGCTACATCTGCACACACACACGCCCCCACAGATACAAGCTCGTCTGCAACATCTGTAGACCTAATGTCCAACCCCTTCTCCTCACGTCTGTCCAATGAGTCGCTCGCAATTGGTACAGTCCAGTACTGTGGTTTATTCGTAATCCCTTCACGGGCCAGTGAATGGACTGAGTGAAAAAAAAAAGTGTGTGTGTCGAGGGGAAGCTAATCCACATTGCAAGACTGGCCCATCTCATATATGCATGTAGATATGCTGAATATATAAATATTATCTAACTGGTACTGCATACAATCTTAAATAAAGCAGAAATAGTACATAACTGCTCATATATTGTAGATTAAAATAGAAATATAGCGAAACAACTTTTTTAATCCATGACGTAACATACTCCAGAACACTGACCTTCCACTAATACCAAATCCAGTCAAAGCACCAGCTTGTATGTACAAAACAAACAGACAGACAGACAGACATTTGGTTCTGCGTGGCCTTCCAAACACTACAGCTTACTATAGCAAAAGAAAGTTGTGTACAGATTGCATGGATATGATGTGAATTATGCAACTATAGTATGGCTGCATTTACACGATTACATGAAAAAAATTTCAACTATTTACTGAAGGTACACAGAGACTGAGAATAAATAGCTAAAACATGCATGTGCTTATAGAAAAATGATGGCATAATATTACATAATATGCCAATATTATATAACAATGTTATAGAAAAAGAGCATTGTTCTAGAACTACAATTAAAACTGAAAAAGTCTAATATTTTAAACATTAATATAGCAGCAAAAACACCCAAAATCGTTTATCGCTTCTGGCTTCCTGATTGAAAATTTAGCTTAACCCTTGTGTGGTGTTCGAGTCTGTGGGACCCGTTTTCATTTTTCATCAAATGATACTAAAAAAATATTTTTTCTAACTTAAACTCATTGGCATTGGCTCATTTTTTGTGAAAAACATATATCAAAACACATTTTCGAAAACACACACTGTACACAACCACCCCCCCACCCCTAACTATTTATATTACATACAGTATGTTTGGCCAAGGGCTAATAAACATTGCTTCATTTGTAAATTTGAAACTAAACAAATTTTCTACTCATATCATTAGTTTAATTCAATTTCTTTTACATTTTATAAAAAAAAAACGAATAAAAAAAAGAGTAGCACTTTTTGAAAGAAATGTAACATAAGAAAGGTAAAGGGCAAATATTAACCATGTAAGCTGTTTATATTGCTTGCAATTTAGGTGAAGCAAGCATGTGTAAAGCATTTTAATGTAAAATTGCTTAATTTTGCTGAATTAAATACAAGTAACAAAGTAAATGAATAACAAAAATATGAACACCACACAAGGGTTAATGATGCTGAAATTTGATGCTTATTTTTTTATATTTGTGTGAATCTAAATGTGAGCAACTGGTGGGAGGGGTTCCCATGAGGGGGATTCTGATAACAGTGTCTTGCTTATGGGCCGTCACAAAATTTAAAGGGGCGCTCAACCAGTTTGCCGCTGCAAAACCTTTTTAACCTGTAGTTGTCTGGGGGCCCAAGACCAGCTTGGGGCCCTAAGCAGTTGCTTGGTTTGCTTGCCCCATTGCAACGGGCCTGATACAGTAGATACAAAAAAAAATGATCAGATCAAAGAAGTTTGCATCTTCATTTTGCAAATAAGCCCTGAGGCTAATGTTGCTAATGAGGTATTCTAAAACAAAATAACACAAATAGGGTGTGGGCACTTCAATGAAGAATGTAAATGTGATAAAAATAATAGATAATAAATATAATTTTTTTAAAAATGCTGGGCGATTGTTTTGCCATTAAGCTCTAAGGCTAATGTAGCTAATGAACATTAGCATCTATAGATGTTTGGGCTGCATGATGTCAAAATCTTAGAACACCCCAATTTTGTCCAATAGTAATGCTGTATGACCCAGACTATCTGCTTCTTGTCTTCACTCTTGAAACTGAGAATTAATCCAGTGTTAAGCTGAGCTAAAAGTGTTGCCATGTGGGTCAGCCAGACCTCTTCCTGTACCAGTTTTTCTACCAGTCTTTTGAATGTGTTGGAAACAGTAATGTGTAAATGCTACAGTAGAGAGTGCAGTAACATGATCTGTTCCAGTACAGCATTACTACAGACAAATTGACTTTTTTAAATCCATTCCCAAAGCTCAGTTTATTTCTGTTGCTACTTACCAACTGTAAGCTGTTAACCAATTAACTGTTTGCTAAAAGTCACTTCCTCTATCTTTTTTTCAGGGTTATTATTTTTACAATACACTAAAGACCCTAGCAGTTATTTGCAAAATTTGAAACACTGAGTTTTGTACCTTTTCAGAACCTTACCATTTATTGACTGGATCTAAAAAGCTTAAATTGCACAAATTAAGAGGAAATATAGGGTTTTGTATATGACCGGTAGTGTATATGAGGTAATAAATTAGTTATTAGATTAGATTAATAAACTGAATCACTTTTATTTCTTAAAAAAACATGAAACGTAACACAAATGCTTCTTTATGTCTCCTTGTCTTGTGTGTTAGCATACACACAAGACAAGAATGGCACTCCGTACCAATCTGTAAATTGTTTGTCCCTGTGTGTGTATGTGTTTGAGTGTGTGTGTTGAGTGTGTGTGAGCCCTCGTGCTCTCCGAGCCTGGAATAATGCCGTCCTCATTCTTAATCCCCGTTAAGCCGGCCGCTCCTGAGCCCGTGACCTTGGCACGGGTGGCTTCAGCAGTAGGTGAGTGTTTAGCATGGTCAGAGGAGGCACACGGTGTTTTACTCTCACACAGGCAAACACACGTCTGACCGCTGCATCTGCCAGCTTGCGGCTCTCCACGCGGCCTATTATCCACACACGTCAACAGGCTGTGAGATAGAGCCAAGATGGCCGCTGAGGACGAGGTGTTTCCTGGTTGAGCGCTATTAAATTAGCATGTGTTCGAATAAGAACTGCTTTGGTGGGCTTGGAAAGCCATTGTAGCTTTTATCTGAGCATTTTAAGGATTTCAAACACATACAGTACATATATATTTTTTTACACACATGAAGACACAGGAAAACATGGAGTAATGCTGAAAATTGTATGCAAACTATTCGCTATCCACATTTCTTAATTTCCTCTTTCAAAAGTTTCTTTCACATACTTTGAATGCGAATATTACGTTATATTACTTAAGTAGAAATGTTGATTATCTACACTTTACTGGAGTATTTTTTTCAGACAACTTTTTACTTCTAGAAAATTACATTTTCATGCAATTATCAAAACGCTCTACTTCACACATTTTAACCTTGCTGTTTTAAAGTTTGAAGAGCTAGGAAAAAGTTTTTTTTTTCAGTATGAAATTTCTTCTGCTTGCCTTAATTAGTGTAATCAACATATAATACGAGAATGGCTCATCTCACATATTTGCAACCAGCCCCTGCAAAACTAGAAGTAAAACTAAACTGCAATGTTATGTTTTAATGTTATTTAAAACTATTAATTTATATGTTGATCTTTCAAAAGTAATAAAATAGTTAAACATTAAAAAAACATGTATTTTTTATGAAAAAAGAGTAAATTATCCTGATTGAACCACTACCTAATAGAGGTAAGAAACACCATCGCATAAAATATTGATAGAATAATTAGTAATGGAGTAAGTAAAAAAAAATATTTACACTGCTTGTAAGGATTTTTTGGGGGTTTCAGACATCTTTTGGATAATTAAACATGCACCAGGTCAAATTAACACCAGAACACCATTGCTGTTCCTGACAAATGAACATAAAAGCAGGGTTAAAAATAGCCTCATTACTTCTATTTCACTTCAGCTTGTTTTTATTCCGGCTTCTCATCATTTATAAAATATATATATACCTGTTGGTTTATCCTCTATACAATGGTAATAGCAGACGTATGTGCATATGTACCAATCTTTAATTATTTACACAATATAGCTAGCTAGGTTAGCTTTATTGTAAAACAGAACCATTTCAGTAATTTCTTTAGTACTGCATTTTTCCCACTATAAGGCACATATGAAATACTTAAATTTTCCCCAAAATTGACTTATGTATGAATTCTACCAGTCAGGTTATAAGGAGCAGTAAAGCCACTCCGCTAAAGTGCAGCGTTTTAAAAAGTTTCCGTGAAGTTTCTGTAGCACCTAGGCTAATTTAGTATTTAGCATTAACCACAGCACTAGCTCTTTTGCAGTTCAGATGTGAGTATATTGGACTATAGTCTGCGCATTTACCATCTTAAAACAAACTACATGTGGGTTTTTTTAGGAACTACAGTTTCATTTCCTTGAGCTAAGGTGAATAGGGTGGATATGACCAAAAGTTTTTTTTTAATCAGCGCGATTGGTAGATAGTTTGCTCTAACTTCTCTTCAGTTTCAGTCTCTACTCTACTAAGACAGCTTTACACTAGATCATGCAACACAGCTGTGAGTTTTTGATTGCATTCATGCATGACAACATTAGTAATGTGAGGTGAGGTACTTAGTTTGTGTTTGTATTGTATGCCATGACTTTTGTAATTTTGCCATGGACACTGTAGGCTCCACACTAAAGACAAAAAGAACAGTTCTGACTGTTCCCAGCAAGTCCAAATACAATGCCTCAAAAAACTTAGAAATGTGTAATCAATATCAATATAAACATTTATTCAAATAATAAATAGATGTAAAATAGCCATAAACACACATGTGAGCCCACTCAGTTTCTCGGATTTTGCTATTTATAGGTATATTTCTGAGTACAATTAATTGTTGTTTCATTCTATAAACTGTAGACAAGATTTCTCCCTAATTCCAAATAAAAATATTGTCATTTAGAGCATTTATTTGCAGAAAATGAGAAATGGTAAATAAACAAACAAAATGCAGAATTTCCAGACCTCAAATAATGCAAAGAAAACAAGTTCATATTCATAAAGTTTTAAGAGTTCAGAAATCAATATTTGGTGGAATAACCCTGTTTTTTATTCAGAGTTCTCATGCATATTGGCATGTTCTCCTCCAGACTCCACCAGTCTTACACACTGCTTTTAGATAACTTTATGCCTTTACTCCTGGTGCAAAAATTCAGGCAGTTCAGATTGGTTTGATGGATTGTGTTCATCCATTCACACCACTTCTCATTTAATGTGTTTCTTTCTTTTTATGATTCCACTTAAAGAAGCACTTTTAGAATAACAGTTGGGTCGGGTTTTGCCATTTCTCATTAAAGCTAGTGTATTGCTATGGTGCTTGATATACTGTATTCACATTCCCATTAGATCTTACTATAAAACCCTGTGAGAATAATTCACATTCCTCCATCCCATTCTTTATCTGAGTCTGTCCATCTTAAGTAACATTGTTGACATTTTGATGCTGTTATTATAATAACACTATAATGAACATATGCTCAGGAAAAAAAACTAAAACAGAACGAAACAATGAGTCTGTGTCGAGCTGGTGACCTTAAGCTGACCCTAAGAGACCTGCTACTTCCCTTCATCATCAGTCCTGGCATGGGAGAGGATTTCTGTGGAAAATCAAACACAGCCCAGCAGACAAGTTGCCCACAGAGAGCACCCGTAACATTCCAGCTTTTTCCCTGGACATATTCTGCTGTACGTAAGCACAAGATCATGAAGTGTGTACCAACTGCACTTGTGTCAGTTTGTTTGTTTTAGAAGATTTTCCTGGAAAAAAGTCCTGACCTTACAGAAAAAAGAGACTAAAGCAGAGCTAACGCACTATATCAACATACAAAATAGCTCCTGACTCTGTGTGTGTGTGTGCTTTAAGGAAGGAAATGAAAGATGTCTGGTCCACTACGTGCCAGTGTGGCTGATGACCCTCTACACTGTGTTGTACTGGGCAGGGCAGATTTTTACCTTTTGTCCTTTTGTTGGAGTATCTGGGTTCACTGGACAAAGGAAGACTGCTAGAAAAAATACTGTGCTTATTTATTTACCTATATATTAATAAAATGTTACAATAAATATTGATGGGACTAAGCCCTTATAGTTTTCTACTAAGCAACTTAACATTTTCCAAAGTCAAAAATAAAAATAAATGAATAACTTAGCAAGAAAACAACAAGATCATCTAAAGAGAGAGCCGGTTCTTATTTAATGAAGGTGGTACCGCATCAAGGTACAGAGAAGACGCACAACTTATAGAAATTTTCCAGCAATATTTATACAGTACAGACAGGGGTGATGATCATTCGCCCCTCCTATTCTTAAGATATTATTTTTCGAATAGCGACTATTAACAGTCAAATATGGCATTCGGTTAGTTACTGTAATGGCTAGGGGCCGGCCGAGTGCTTCTTCGGCCGCCAGGGGGAGGTCTTGAGCCCCTAATCAGACCTGATCCACTCCACCTGGGTTTGCCCCTATATAAACCCTGAGATTCAGGTCCTCGGGGCTGGATCTTTGAAGCTCGTGAGAGCGAATCTATGCCCGTTTTTCGAGTGAGCCTCGGCTCTTTTCTCTTTCTCTTCCTGCTATCCCTTTGGAGAGAGTATGATCCAGCACCGCTGGCATACTCCTCCCGCAAAAGTATCTTCCTCTGTCCCTTTCTTCTCTCTCGAGTCTGCTGGAGATAGAGCTGTGTGCTCTCTCCTGTGTCTCTGTGTTTGTGTGTGTGTGTGTGTGTGTGGTAGCCGCTGCAAGGCACGCGGTGTGCTCACCTGTTCTCTCCCCTCGCTGTTCCTCTTCTCTCTGGTGGAGCAGCGTTTAATCCAAAAGCACCCCAATTCACTTCTTTGTTTAGTTTGGAAGCTCTTTTGTTTTTACCTCGCGCCATAAGAGGTAGCCGTTAGCTTCCGCGGCGAGTCTTGTTTACATTCTCCCCCACTATTTCACTCACGCTAGGCGTGGCTTTGTTTTGCACCCGTTTTCGTCCTCCGCCCGTTTTCGTTGCTCCGCCCCTTTCGGCGGAGGCTCTAAGGGCGAATAAAGCGGCCGCATCCCAATCCGCTCGCTGGTGCAGCGGTTAGAGCACTGGGCTGCGACCGCGACAGCCTGGGTTCGATCCCCGCGTGGAGCGGGGTTTAATAAGGATATATATATATATATATAAATATATTTATATCTATATATACATACATACATATATATATACATATAATTTTATTATTATAATATTATATATCCTATTAATATATATTTATGTATATTAATGATTATATATAATTAATTATTATTGTTATTATCATTATTTCCCTTTTTTCTTGAGTTTACCTGCTTTGAGATCTACTGTTCTGCCACTGGGTTCTACAACTCTCTGGGCTGGAGTGCCACCTATCTGTAGCACTCCAACCCATTACAGAAAGATCCAGCCCCAAACATGGATCCAGCAGAACAGTTGGATCTCGAGCAGGTAAAAATTGCCCTGGGGAACCAGGGGGTGGCAATAGGGAAGCATGAGCAGACCCTGCAGCAGATCTTAGCCCAGCTGCAGGGTCTGACGGCTAGGCTGGCCCGGAACCCACCCCCAACCATTCAACCAGTTCCCCAGGGGCCGGACCCTGTTCTGGCAGAGCAGCCTGTGGCGGCTGCACCCCCCTCTGCACATTTCGTTGAGCCACCGTTACCGGCTCCAATGCGCTACGGGGGCGAGCCAGGGGGCTGTAGGGGTTTCCTCCTACAGTGCTCGCTGGCTTTCGAGCTACAACCCTCCCGCTTTCAGTCGGAGCGGGCCAAGGTGGCATACATCGTCTCCCTCCTCACCGGAAAGGCATTAGCGTGGGCAACCCCAGTATGGGTACACCAGCCGGGTGTTTGCACCACAGCTATGCTGTTCGCGGAAGCTCTTTCGCGAACATTTGACCTTCCGGTTCGAGGAGAGGAGGCGGGGGCCCGCCTCCTGAACCTGCGTCAGGGTAGGAGGTCGGTGTCTGAGTATGCCATCGAGTTCCGTACGCTCGCGGCTGAAAGTGGGTGGAACGCTAGTGCGCTCGCTAGCGCATTCCATCACGGGCTCAATGAGGATCTCAAGGATGAGCTCGCCCATCGCGACTCACCAACTACACTTGATGACCTCATTGAGCTCACCCAGAGGCTGGATAACCGCCTAAGGGAGCGGTATAGGGTACGGACTGGGGATGGACCCCCCAGTCCTACAGGTAATAGAGGGCGGCCCGTGCAGTTGAGGCACACGCGCCTCTCGCAAGAGGAGCGAGACACCCGCATGCGAGACGGCAGGTGCCTCTATTGCGGGACAGCAGGGCACCAACGCACCGACTGTCCACAGTTGGTGTTGAAACGCCAGCATCCGTTAGGGGGTGAGGAACCCCTAACGGACCGACCCGGGTTCCCTCGGACTACAGGGGTTTTCCTCAACGCCACTCTGGCATGTGGGGACTCTGAGGTCCGCCTGCCCGCCTTCCTGGATTCAGGAGCGGCGGGTAACTTCCTGGACGCAGCCACAGCCAGGAAGCTAGCCTTGCCGCTGGTCCGTCTGAGGGAGCCCCTGCCTATAGAGGCGATTGACGGGCGGTCCCTGGAGCCAGGGATGGTGTCACATCAAACACGTCCCCTCACACTGCGAGTCGGGTCGCACTCTGAACAGATCACGCTGTTCATCATCAGCGCCCCTGACTTGCAGCTGGTTCTGGGATTCCCCTGGCTCCAGAGGCATAACCCCCATGTCGACTGGCTGTCCCGGTCAGTGTTGGCATGGGGGCCCGCCTGTCGGACCTCCTGCCTCCAGCCTTCCCAAGCCCCCAGAGGCACAAACCTCGATCCTGAGGCTGCTGACCTTTCCCGAGTGCCCACCGACTACCATGACCTCGGGGAGGTGTTCAGCAAAAAGAAGGCCCAGATACTGCCCCCCCACCGCCCCTGTGACATGGCCATCGACCTTCTCCCTGGAACTAGTCCCCCCAGGGGAAGGTTGTTCTCCCTGTCAGGCCCCGAGCGCCGGGCGATGGAAGAGTATATTCAGGAGGCTCTGGCCCTGGGTTTCATTCGACCCTCTTCCTCCCCGGCCGGCGCCGGCTTTTTCTTTGTAGGGAAGAAGGATGGGGGTTTGAGGCCCTGTATAGACTACAGAGGCCTCAACAAAATAACGGTTAAAAACCGTTACCCCCTACCCCTTATGTCGTCCGCCTTCGAGGCACTGCAGCAGGCCACCATCTTCACTAAGTTGGACCTGCGCAGTGCCTATAATCTAGTTAGGATCAAGGCGGGCGACGAATGGAAGACGGCGTTCATCACCCCCTCTGGGCACTATGAGTACCTAGTTATGCCCTTCGGGTTGATGAACGCCCCCGCTGTCTTCCAGGGGTATATTAATGAGGTGCTCCGGGAGGCGTTGGACAGGTACGTGTTCGTTTACCTGGACGACATACTCGTGTATAGTCGTTCGGTAAATGAACACGTCACCCATGTCCGACGTGTGCTCCAGCTACTCCTAGAGAACCACCTCTACGTCAAACTGGAGAAGTCCGAGTTCCATGTGCAGACGGTGTCCTTCTTGGGATTCGTGGTGTCCCATAACACCCTGCACATGGACCCCACCAAGGTCAAGGCAGTCGAGAGCTGGCCCCAACCCACCTCAGTACGCCTGGTCCAGCGCTTCCTGGGCTTTGCTAATTTTTTCCGGCGGTTCGTCCGGAACTTTAGCACTGTGGCCGCCCCACTGACCGCCCTGACCAGGAAGACCTCAGGGCGGTTCACCTGGACCACAGAAGCCCAGGAGGCATTTGATGCAATCAAGAACCTGCTGACCAGGCCGCCAGTTCTCCGACTGCCTGACCCTGGACTCCCATTTGTCGTGGAGGTGGACGCCTCTGAAGTAGGCGTGGGTGCGGTCTTGTCCCAGCGGGCGGGGCTGGATGGCCGACTGCACCCATGTGCCTACTATTCCCACCGTCTGATCCCTGCCGAGCAGAGGTATGACGTGGGAGATAAGGAGCTCCTGGCGGTAAAGCTCGCCCTAGAAGAGTGGAGGCACTGGCTTGAGGGGGCCGAACACCCCTTTCTGGTCTGGACAGACCACAAAAACCTGGCCTACATCCAACAGGCCAGGCGCCTAAATCCACGCCAGGCCAGATGGGGGTTGTTTTTTACCCGGTTTGATTTCGTCTTGTCATACCGCCCTGGATCCAAGAACATCAAACCGGACGCCCTCTCTCGCCAGTGGGAACCCCTTCCTCTCCTAGGCGAGCCCTCCACCGTTTTACCTCCAGCCAGGATCCTGGCGCCCCTTCGGTGGGGACTCTTGGACGCCATCAGACGGGCCCAAGAGACAGATCCTGGTCCAGAGAATGGCCCACCAGGTCGGGATTATGTACCTCCCTCCCTCAGGAAAAGGGTACTCACCTGGGGACACTCCTCACCTCAGGTCGCACATCCAGGGGTCACACGCACGCTCGAGTTCCTGCGGCGCCAGTTTTGGTGGCCCAGCATGGGAAAAGACGTGCGTGCCCACGTGGCCGCCTGTGTGACATGTGCGCAGGGTAAGGACCCCAGAACCAGGCCCACGGGTCTACTGCACCCTCTAGCAGTCCCCTCACGTCCCTGGTCACACCTGTCCATGGACTTTATCACGGGGTTGCCCCCATCTCGGGGCAACACCGTGATATTAGTCATTGTGGACAGGTTTTCCAAGGCTGGTCGCTTTGTGGCCCTGCCCAAGCTACCAACCGCGCAGGGGACTGCAGAGGTGCTGCTGGACCAGGTGGTCCGCATCCACGGACCACCCGCTGACATCGTGTCGGACCGTGGGGTGCAGTTCACCAGCCGGTTCTGGGGGGCCTTTTGCCGCTTACTGGGGGCTGAGGTCAGTCTGTCCTCGGGGTTCCACCCCCAGTCCAACGGGCAGACAGAGAGGGTCAACCAGGACCTGGAACGGACCCTCCGCTGTCTGGCGTTGGCGGCCCCGTCTACCTGGTCAGACCAACTGAGGTGGGCGGAGTATGCCCATAATACGCTCTGGCACTCGTCCCTAGGGATGTCACCCTTCGAGTGCCAGTTCGGTTATGCTCCGCCTGCCTTCCCCGGACAGGAGACGGTAACGGGAGTGCCTTCAGCCGACCAGACGGTTAACCGTTGTCGCCGGGCTTGGAGAAGGGCTCGGGCCGCCCTTTTGTCTGCCCGGGCGATGCAGAAGCGTCACGCAGACAAGAGGCGGAGGCCTGCGCCCTCCTATCGGGTCGGACAACGGGTCTGGCTCTCGGCCAAGGACATCCCACTGCGGGGCAGCCCACGCAAGCTGGCTCCACGGTACCTGGGACCCTTCAAGGTAGTGCGCCGGATCAATCCGGTGTCCTACCGCCTCGCCCTGCCCCCTGCCATGAGGGTACACCCGACCTTCCACGTGTCCCGCCTGAGACCCTACCTCTGCTCCGTTGGTCGTGCCTCTCCCCCCGGACCCCGTGTCGTGGGTGGTGCCCCGGCCTACACTGTCCGCCGGCTCCTGGACTCCCGTCGGGTGCGCGGGAGCCTCCAGTACTTGGTGGATTGGGAGGGCTATGGGCCGGAGGAACGGTCCTGGGTGCCCTCCAGGTACATCTTGGACCCCGATCTGGTTAGGGCCTTCCGGCGGGACCGTGCGGCGGGTTTAGGGCCGTCGGGTGCCGCCCCTCGGAGGGGGGGTCCTGTAATGGCTAGGGGCCGGCCGAGTGCTTCTTCGGCCGCCAGGGGGAGGTCTTGAGCCCCTAATCAGACCTGATCCACTCCACCTGGGTTTGCCCCTATATAAACCCTGAGATTCAGGTCCTCGGGGCTGGATCTTTGAAGCTCGTGAGAGCGAATCTATGCCCGTTTTTCGAGTGAGCCTCGGCTCTTTTCTCTTTCTCTTCCTGCTATCCCTTTGGAGAGAGTATGATCCAGCACCGCTGGCATACTCCTCCCGCAAAAGTATCTTCCTCTGTCCCTTTCTTCTCTCTCGAGTCTGCTGGAGATAGAGCTGTGTGCTCTCTCCTGTGTCTCTGTGTTTGTGTGTGTGTGTGTGTGTGTGGTAGCCGCTGCAAGGCACGCGGTGTGCTCACCTGTTCTCTCCCCTCGCTGTTCCTCTTCTCTCTGGTGGAGCAGCGTTTAATCCAAAAGCACCCCAATTCACTTCTTTGTTTAGTTTGGAAGCTCTTTTGTTTTTACCTCGCGCCATAAGAGGTAGCCGTTAGCTTCCGCGGCGAGTCTTGTTTACATTCTCCCCCACTATTTCACTCACGCTAGGCGTGGCTTTGTTTTGCACCCGTTTTCGTCCTCCGCCCGTTTTCGTTGCTCCGCCCCTTTCGGCGGAGGCTCTAAGGGCGAATAAAGCGGCCGCATCCCAATCCGCTCGCTGGTGCAGCGGTTAGAGCACTGGGCTGCGACCGCGACAGCCTGGGTTCGATCCCCGCGTGGAGCGGGGTTTAATAAGGATATATATATATATATATAAATATATTTATATCTATATATACATACATACATATATATATACATATAATTTTATTATTATAATATTATATATCCTATTAATATATATTTATGTATATTAATGATTATATATAATTAATTATTATTGTTATTATCATTATTTCCCTTTTTTCTTGAGTTTACCTGCTTTGAGATCTACTGTTCTGCCACTGGGTTCTACAACTCTCTGGGCTGGAGTGCCACCTATCTGTAGCACTCCAACCCATTACAGTTACTCTAACCAGTAAATAGGGACACAATTATCTTGTAAAAAAATATTGTTACTTAACTATCCCAAAAATGGTCATCCCATACGTAAGCAGCTTCCTGCAATTTATCTTGTCTTGAGCATATTTTAACCTTTGATATAATCATTTAATGAAAATTGTTTTATTAAATAAAAACTAAAGAGAATTCATAAATATTTCATAGATGAAAAAAATCTTTAAAATACCTCTTTGTCATTGGTTAGATCAAATAAAATAAAAAAAATCTGTAAGGACGCCCCCTGGTGGGAGGCAGTGGACGTGGTGCTAAATTCAGGTGAATTAAGTGAAGATCAGGATGTCAGGATGACATAAAGAGGTCTTTTAAAGATTTTTTTCATCTATTAAATATTTATGAATTCTCTTTAGTTTTATTTAGTAAAATAATTTTCATTTAATTATTAGCTACTGAGCACTGATAAACAAGATAAACAAATTCTGGTGAATAAATGGACAATGTAGGCTCCAGACAAAAAGAACAGCTCTGACTGTTCACAGCAAGTCCAAAAACAATGCGGTCAGTCAAACCACAACATCGATGTATCACTTCCAAATATACAGTATTTACTCACTTTTACGCCTTATGCTGCTTTTCCTACTAGCTGTGAAGCTTCAGCTCCTCTATCTCAAGTATCCATCTCAGTTGATCAGGTTTAGATCAGGGGATTTGGAGGACAAACCCTTTTTTTAAACTTTACTATGTAATTCCATATGTGACCCGTAATAGTTTCTATGTATTTAATGTTAATCTATCTAAGTAGAAAAAAAAGAAAGAAAAAGAAAAAAATTGGAGTTTAAGGTGCTGAATTCAAGTAGAATTCACCAAAAGAAGCACTTTCAGAATAAGGGTTGGGTCGGGTTACTCGTCAATTTGCAAGTCAGTTTACGTTATAGGGTTTGGGAGACACTATTTAAGTAACAATCAATCTTAAATTTGAGTTAACAAAGTGTTTTGCGTTGCAAAGACTTTGTGAAACCCACCGCGGGGCTGACTGCACCCCTGACCTGTCCCTAATAGGGAATGTGTGTGAATTTATAACTTACAAGATAACTTAGATAACTTTTTTTTACACTATAATCAAAAGGGTGAGACTTATGTTAACTCAAATTCCATTGTGTACAAAGCTCTGGAAAAAAATAAGAGACCACTTAAAAATTATGAGTTTCTTTGATTTTACCAAATTGAAAACCTCTAGAATATAATCAAGAGGAAGAGGATGATCACAAGCCATCAAACATTCAAGCTGAACTGCTTGACTTTTTGCACCAGGAGTAAAGGCATAAAGTTATCCAAAAGCAGTGTGTAAGACTGGTGGAGGAGAACATGCCAAGATGCATAAAGAACTCCATAAAGAAACCAGGGTTATTCCACCAAATATTGATTTCTAAACTGTAAAAACTTTATGAATATGAACTTGTTTTCTTTGCATTATTTGAGGTCTGACAGCTCTGCATCTTTTTTGTTATTTCAGACATTTCTCATTTTGCAAATAAATGCTCTAAATGACAATATTTTCACAATATTTTGGAATTAGGGAATAGAATAAAACAACAATGTTCATTTTACTCAAACATATATCTATAAATAGGAAAATCAGAGAAACTGATTCAGAAACTGAAGTGCTCTCTTTTCTAGAGCTGTATATAGTCATAAATAAATATACAAGTAGTAATAACCATACCAAACAACTTTTATACATAAGATTCACATACCCTGTCTAGATAACTGAGAGGTGAAAACAGGCTGCCTTGCTAAATACGGCATGCAATAAAATTTTGATAAGTAAACATTTTATAATTTTATGAGAGTTTGCACTCATGCCATCATTTAGCAACTTTCTACAAAAGATATAAATAGTTAATTGCTATTATATCAGTCTCTGAATTATGAAGTTATGCTGAGAGGCCAAGACAAGAGCGTGAAGCTGAAAAAACAACAGAGCAGGAAATAAAAATCGAGTCAAAATAGAGTAAAAGAGTGTTTATATGTATGTGAGACAGGAACTAACCTTAACCCCCCTCTGCAGCGAATTCCACTGCTGTTAGAACCCCTCCCTTTGCAGACATGAAAAGGCAACATTAGGCCTCTTGCAGAGAGAGCCATCAATGCCCTGATTGGCAGGTTTATGGCGGCGGGTCGTTGAGGGGTTCAATTTGTAGCGCCTGATTTCCCACGCACCTCATAAACCTTCACACACACACTTATGCTCGGAGGTCTCCTGGGTCAGGGTGAGCTGCTGCTCTGCGAGCGCTGTGCACGTGTTAGATAGTGCAGCACACTTTACTGTTTGCTAATTGTTTTTGTAAAAGCTAGTCAGACAGCAGTGTGCCAAGTCCTGCTGGAAAATGAAAACCGCAACTCAATAAAAGTTGAAGTGCTGCAAGATTTTCCTGGAAAACACTTTGACTGACTGACTTTGGACTTGGTATAACACAATCACTGACGGTTTTTATGGCTCATATGGATTTTTTGGAGATGCAGACTTCATTTTCCAGCAGGACCTGGCACCCAGCCCACACTGCAAAAAGTACCAATTGGTCTTATAAAATATATTCGGAGACACTGATTTTTTGGGTTTTCATTATCTGTAAGCCATAATCATCAACATTAAATATGTAATACATATATATATATATATATATATATATATATATATATATATATATATATATATATATATATATATATGAGTTTCAACTGAATTACTAAAATAAAGTAACTTTCAATGATATTCAATTTCAATGATTTCAAAATACAGCTTTGGAAAAAATAAGAGACTGATAAAAAGGTTTTTCTGATTTTACCAAATTGAAAACCTCTGGAATATAATCAAGAGGAAGACGGATGATCAAAAGCCATCAAACCAAACTGAACTGCTCGAATTGTTGCACCAGGAGTAAAGCAGCATAAAGTTATCCAAAAGCAGTGTGTAAGACTGGTGGAGGAGAACATGTGATTAAGAACCAGGATTATTTTACAAATATTGATTTCTGAACTCTTAAAACTTTGTGAATATGAACTTGTTTTCTTTGCATTATTTGAGGTCTGAAAGCTCTGCATCTTTTTTGTTATTTCAGCCATTTCTTATATTCTGCAAATAAATGCTTTAAATGACAATATTTTTATTTGGAATTGGGGAGAAATTTTGTCCGTAGTTTGTAGAATAAAACAACATTAAAATGTCCATTTTAATCAAGTATATACCTATAAATAGCAAAATCTGATTCAGAGAAACTGATTCAGAAACTGAAGTGGTCTCTTAAATTTCCCAGAGCTGTATTTTGAGATGCACTGGTATATCCCTAGTGTCATGGTGTGGGGTGCACCTTTGAATGATGCCAGATCACCATTTGTCTTCATTACAGGCTCCTTGACAGCCCAACTTTACATTCATAAGGCCCAGCAAGCCTTATTAGCATGCACTTTGGAGCACTATTCTAAAAGGATAATGCTAATCCACATACTGCTCCCTTGTCGAGTACATTACAGCAAAGCAAGCCACTGTGAGACAAAAGAATTTGAACAAATCAAGAAATAGCTACAAAAACAAAGAAATAGCTCCAAACACACTTGCAAAAGAAAATGCATGTGCAAAAGGACACAGACTTTTGAACGCTCTCCAAAGCACATAAACAAGGTTTCTCTGTTTGTATGTGTATGACACATACCACTGTACGCTCTCCAGAACATACATACGAAACTGAACAGTTTCACGGAAGAGAAATCATGAAAAAACTAAAAGAAACAAGGAAGACGTGAACAGATGGCAGATGTTGAGAAGGATCTTAGTTTTTTTGTGTTCATTTGAGTAGGCAGAACAAGAGAACATCAGTCTAACACATCTGCATAATCCATTGAGTGGACTGAAGAAGAAACTTTAGTAATATGCACACATACACAGAGCATAAATAGTCACTAAAACCTTGTAAATCTACAAACACACATTTATATTATATTACTACATTTAATGCAACCACATACTACTTCACATCATGGGACATGGGTCAGGAACTAGTATTGTGTCCCATGACTTCTGCCACTTCTCATGGAAGCTAAAGAAAACTGCACTGACCTGTGGGATAAGTATTCAAGGCCTTCTCCATTCAAAATGGATGTTAGGGCTGCACAACATATCACTTCAGCATGAGGTGTTCAGACACAGCAGTGCTGCTGGAGTTTTTAAACAGTGTTAAACTCACGCCACTTTATTAGACAGCCTTACATAATTGGTTTTCATTGTCGATGCAAAGACAGTCAGAGATAGAAGCTCTGTGTCTGTTGCTGCACAGTTTCTATTGGTCATCCTCTTGCACTGATTTATGGCCAATAAAAAATAGGCTAATCCAACAAGCTACCTATGGAGCCATCCGCTACTTTTATCCACACTTCATTTTCCTCCAAACTGTTGAAACAGTGTCGCTGTGCTGAAGACTCTCTCTCCCACCCACTCTCTCTCTCTCTCTCTCTTTTTCTCTCACATATGTATGCACACACACACTCACCCACATACACACAGCATTTCCTCTTTCTTGTTTGGATTATGCAGAAAACCTACCCTAGCATTCTTATTTAAAAAGCATTTAAACACATTATATTATAATACAGGTAGAAGGTTCTAGTCTAAATCTAGTCTGCCAGGCCTAAACCAAATTACATTATTATTACTGTCTACCAGCATTTAAAAAAATAATAATGATCTTAGTTATGATTAATCACAAAATTCTGAAAAATTATGTGTGGGGCAACTTGGATGTGTTTTTATTACTGCATTGCCAAAGTATTGGATTGGGACTCTGTATCAACAGATACTCCAAATAAAAAAAATGTGATTGGGATATCCCTAGTGAGTCTGTTTAAAAACTCCAGCAGCACTGCTGTGTTTGATCCACTTGCACTAACACACCACTACCATGCCAGTGTCACTGCAGTGCTGAGAATAAATCGTTTTTGCTCTATGGTGGTCATATAAACAGTATATACTGTGCTGTATTTGCCCCTCAATGTCGACTGGGACTAAATAAGGCACATTTCAGATTGAGATGTAGAGAGAGGCAGCGAGAGACTGAGAGAATTCCTACATATTGGGTGCAGCTAACCGTATGTGTGTGTGTGTGTGTTTGTGTGTGTGTGTGTGTGTACATGTAAGCATGCCACTGCAGCGGGGTGGGGTGCAGTCTCATCGTGCAGCAGCACTGCTGCAGAACCCATGGGGCGGACAGAAATCTTCCCTGTGGGAACGTGTGAGCAAGAGAGAGAGAAAGAGAGAGAGACAGTGAGAGAGAAAAAGAGAGAGAGAGAGAGACAGACAGAAAGAGATACAGAAAGAGAGACAGAGAGAGAAAGAGTGAGAAAGAGAGAGAGAGAGAGAGAGAGACGGAGACAGAGTAGGGGCGAGAGATACAGCCTGTGTATGAAAAAAGATGAGCCAGAATGATAGAGATAAATAGAGAGGGACACATCTCACAGCAACTGCTCTGTGTGTGTGTGTGTGTGTGTGTGTGTGTATGTGTGTGTATGTGTGTATGTGTATGTGTGTGTGTGACATTTTGTGTCAGGCTTGTTGGCTAATGGTACAAGAAAGCCATCGCCCATGTTATTTTTAACTCTCTGTCTCCATGGAAACCAGCACATATGCTGGGAGCGGTGCACCCTGCTGAGCGTGTGTGTGTGTGTGTGTGTGTGAGTGTGTGAGAGAGTGTGTGGATGCAGCAGCTCATCCTGCTTCATTCGGAGAAGGTGCACACACTCCTCACAGCCCCATGCGTGCACAAAGTGTGTGTGTGTATGTGTCTTTATTGAGGTCAGACTGGACTGGAGGTAGAGCGAGGTAGAGCGGGAGGTAGAGTGAGGTAGAGGTCCACAGTAAATGTACACACCATAATACGTCTTATCCCGGGAAAAAGGTGCAGCCAACATAAGTGTTGAAAAAAACGGTACTACTTTATAATTTTCACATGTAAAATAGTTTGTTGTGTTTACAGGTATATTTGTCAGTATATGTCAATTGTGTTCATAGGTATATTTCTTCAAGAAAAAACTTATTCATCATGGGAAAATTGGACAAAATATTCTGCTATGTCTAATTAAACTTTATACACATAACCTGTACAACTGTATTAAATCTATAACGATGTGTACTTTCCCAGTAGTTACACTATTATTACAAATATTTTTAATGTGTAACTGTACATATATTCAAAACTTACAGATTTATTATTAAGTGGGACAAAAAAACCTTTGAGGAACTTAAACTAATTTAGGATCTTAATTAATTGCTGTCACTATATACTGAGTTATCGCACATTGTAGTTCTTTAGATGGTTCTGACTTTAGGACCAGTTACAGGCAGTTGAGGCAGGCTATTTTCTATCTTTTGTCTTAAAAAAACAGAAAATCCATTATCCAAGTATATGATGATGACAGGATGTGATAAAGTTTTTTAGTCTGCTCACTAAACTGCAGACAAAATGAAAAAAAAAAAAAAACAAACAAACAAAAAAAAACAACCTGGGTTCCACACTTTGGTCTTGGCTTTCAGGTGGAAAAACACCATTACAGTTTTGCTATATACACAGAAGTTTTAGAACACGCCTATTTTTTTTTGATTCAAGTAAATAATTTGAAATTATGTAGTCCAGTAAACTGATACAAATGTAAGCAGTAAACTGACAAAGCTTTTGAGGACAAAACGTCCAGAAGCTTATAACTAATAGCTAAAAATGAAATTGTAAAAAAACAGCCTTTGAAGTAATATATATATATATATATATATATATATATATATATATATATATATATATATATATATATATATATAAAATCTATACATAAAAAAACTCAGAAAGATATGTCTCAATAGTTTAGCTTTTGTCATTAATGCTTAATGGACACAGACTATACCTATTTAAACTGTTAAACTGAAATGTTAGTGATCTTGTCCCACCGCTTGCACACCATAACTCAGTTTTATCATCCATTTGCTCCACCATCCACAGTGTTTTAAGTTGCACTCATGTCTGTGTTACCTTCTGGCTTTCTCTTTTTAGTCAGGTTATTATAGTCCAATTACACAAAGTTGTTAGCTATAAATAGATAATCTGTTCACATTCTCATTCACTACTGCACAAATACAATCTCTCTAGCTTTTTCTAAGTAGGTGACTGCCCACCTGTCTGAAGAGTGAATATTGGGGATTCTTTCTAACCACATCAGATCATCAGCTCACCACCCAGCTACCACCACGTCTTCAAGAACATCAGGCACAGCGCTATCACTGTGATTTTTACGTGTGACAATGTCACTACTAGGTTGAAAGTGGCTCCAACAGCCAAGACAAACACTGTGGTTAAAAAAGAAAAAAAAAACATTTACCGTATTTTTTTGCACTATAAGGAGCACTTAAAATCCTTTTATTTTCCCAAAAATCGACAGTGTGTCTTATGTATTAATTTTACCAGTCAGGTTGTAAAGATCAGTAAAGTCACTAAACTGAAGTACAGCGTTATTCAGGAGTTTCAGTTTAGTTCTCCAGCACCAGGGCTGAAGTAGCATTAGCATTAGTCGCTAACCGCTATTTCCCTTTTCACTGCTAGCACTGCTAAAGTACCATTAGCATTATTCGCTAACCATGCACATTATTTCCTCGTTGAGAGGGGAGTATTACCTGCTTGTATCCTGCTCCTAACCCCGGCTAGAATTGCTCGTGTAGTTAGCCGCTAATGCTAATGCTCCAGAAATTCGTGAATCTAAGCTTACTGTACATAAACAGAAGCGCTTTACACCCAAATAAACAGTTTTTAGGAAAGAAATCTGTGTAGATTATCATCTATTGCTTGTCTTTTTTTACAGTTTTGTTTACTTAGCTTAGCTTTCCTTAACTTAGTTAGCTACCCCCCACCACCACCCAGTGGAAAAACCTGTTAAATTAGAAGTTCCTTATACTGTCTCTTAAAATGCGCCTTATAATCTGATTTGCCTTGTGTATGAAAATAGACCAGAAAATAGACGTTCATTGATAGTGCGCCTTACAGTGTGAAAAATACGGTATCCTCTCAGTACTCTGCACTGGTAACAAATGGAAACAGATGTTTAGTACTTACCTGCACAATGGAACAGCAAAACAAGGTGTATCCAATTTAAGAAGGCAAGTAAGGTGGACATGGGGATCCCACATGGAACAAAATAGAGAAAAAGAGAAGAAAAGAAACATTAGTATAAAGTGTGTAAAGTATAATAAAATATTATTTTTACATTTCAATCAACTGTTGTGTATTTCTGTCTTCTACAGTTCGAAAGAGCAGAAAGGAAAGAAGTACTATGTCACTTTTTAAAATGAAAATTGCCCACCCCTACTCAGCACTCAATCAACACAATCCTCGAGAAAGAAGCGGCAGCCAATCAGTATCTGCACACAGTGTACTCTCAACATTAAACAACCACACACACCAGGGGAATTCTGAGTGACAGATAATTAATATGACCTCGAAGTTTTTGGGTTGTGGGAGGACCCCATGGACACATAGGGAAACATGGTAGCTTTACTCAGGTAGGGACTTGAACCAGTGACTCCAATGCTGACAGTATTAATGAAAGGGTTGCTGCCCCTCTCTGACAATGCTTAATAGTTTTCATTCCTCATGGTTTGCAACTTTTTGTGATTTTTTTTGTTACACAGTTTCTTTTTTTTCCCAAACAAGTCCAAAGTGTTTTTATCCAGAGCAGCCACCTTGAAGCTTGAGGATTTCTGTCTACTGTATTGGAGCGTGCGGAGGCAGTAAAGTGTAGATTCCTCCTCATCCAGACAGTCATTCATCCACTTTTACATTCTGAGGTTACTATGGAAACAGCTTAAAGATTAGCGGCGCTTTCGCGCTTTCACGACGAGACGAACGCTTTTACTTTTTTAATTTTTCAAGAAATAGGAAAAAATAAATATATAAAAGTGCACTTAAAAACCCTTCTGCCCTAGTTGAGTTTACACATGAATTCGGTGCTGCAAATTCATTCACCGCCATGACGAGTACACACACATGCAATCATACACACACACACACACACACACACACACTCTTCCCCATTCACTGGACTCTAATGGTACTCCTGTAGTGATGAGAGGCTGGAGGCAGCAGCAGCCAATCGTGTGGCAGCACGAGAGTCTCTGTGACAACGGCAGGCGGTTTTATGTGAGCAGCTCGAGCCTCCTGCAGAATGTAGGTCACGAGCAAGGAGGAAACATCTACCACCATCAACGAAAATAGACCGAGCTCAGAACGTGAACACACACACGCGCCATGCACTGCTGTGACTTTAGAACAGAACAGACAAAATCAGAATTGTGTACTAAAACATATTTGATGTTAATATTGATATTAACTGAAATTAATATATTTCATTTTAAGACATTTAAGTACATACTGAGCTGACTTTACTTTGTTTAATTGAATGATATTATGTATGGGACATTATGAAATGAACATACAAATACAATACACAAGAAAAGAAAAACATCCAGCTATCATTTCTTATTAGAGAATCCAACTATAACAAAAACCTGTATCTCATTTCATAAGATTTAACAATAACGATGTGCAATATGGCCCTAAAATAATTCCACAATATTTTAAGTATTTTTTGGATGATAAATATATATTTTGCCGAAATAGTAAACCCCAATATCCCAATATTAAAGTGCAGAATAAATTGCAAACATAAACAATTAAAAAAATACAGTTAATAGCAAAACAGTACAGTACAAAACTGCTGCTATTATGACCCTATTGATTTGTTTGTTTTAAAAATTATGACAATACTAATATTATTGCAAACAATGCAATATGGCACACAACTATTTAGTCTAGCCAAATGCCCAAATGTTACGGCCCAGGTCTGGTAACATCTGGACCATTTATGAAGAACTACTGTAATATTGTAAACAACAAAGTTTTTTTTGAGTGATTAGCATACACTGCTACATAATGTATATCTAAAAATTGAAGTCAATGTAAAATAAAATAAATGTTTATTCCATCTAGTTTTGGAGCATTTCTATTGGTTCATTTAGCAGGAAATTCTGTATTTGTTAATTCAATTCATTCAAGTATCACACAGAAATTCTCAGGAAACAAAACTTTACTTCATTAATTCATTAATTAACTTAACCCCTTAAATGCCTTGTCCCGTATATGGGCTACAGGTGTAGGTGAAACAAACCCCTTTTTTTGCAGAAAAATAAACTTATTTATATTCTGAAAACATTGAGGGCTTTGAAGAAAAGCTGCCTGTTCACTCTCTACTCCACTTAATGATTCCAGATTAGTGACAGGAATCAACCCAAATTCTGCAGGTTTGAAAATAAACGTAAAACTAGACAAACATAAAGAAACTAAAGGTTTGGAGGACATGAACCTTTTTGATTTTTATTCAGGTAAATATTGATTTTAAAATGAAGTTCAGGAAAGAGCCAATTTTCTGATTTTATTATTTATGTTCTGACTTTAGCAGATTTAATTAAATATTTTGTTATATTCTCTATTACAATTACAATTATGCTTTTTAGTAAAGTTTCTTATCAAACATGAAAGCTTTTTATGTAATGCTTGAATAGAAGTCCTCATGATTTAGTGGTGTAATGTCAGGCAGACCATTGACCAAAATCCTGGCCTGTTAAGTGGTTAAATAACGTCAAATAAGTTGTTTTAAAAATGTCATGAGGTTATGTCGTCACTGTCCAATGAAAAACAAGTATCTCAATTTTTTTCGGTTTTTAGTTTACTACAAAATTTGAACACACAAAAATTTCTATCAGCTGTGTCAGAATTTCTTGATGAATGGACCAATGACCTGAAATGAACTATTTTTTTTACATTGACTTTCATTAAAAGTTACAAAGGTTATCATTCTCCTGTAAAGGTGCTGTTTTGGATATACATGTTTTTTATTGGACAGTGACGATAAATATGTGAACACACATACTCAGAAATAGCGTCATTTATCTTATGCTTTTATTTTTTCTGTGCCACTGCCGACAGTGTAGAGTGGGCAGCAGGGTTCATTCTGTGACAGATATTTCTACGGTGGTCCTGAGGGACACATTTCCCTTTCAACAGAGCCAAAGAGGGGAAGCCTGTGCATGTCACACCAAGGGCTGCCAGCCAATACAAACACTCTGTGCAAAATCGCTCGTGTGTATGTTTGTGTGCGTGCGTGTGTGTGTGTGTGCATGTCTTCTACCTCCCCGAGCTGCCGCTGCCACTGCCATCACACAGTGACCTATATATCCTCGCTGTCTGCCACGCTGCCATGTTTCGTTACTCTACTGTACCTCACGAGTCTTAATAATGCACTACTGTACACTCTAAAAAACAGAGGTACGATATGAGTACTTTTTTGTACTCGAAGGTACACTCTTTATAATTGTACCCTCAAAGGTACAATATTGGTCTTTACGGGGTCAGATTTGTTCCCTCTGAAGTACAAAGTCATTTCTAACAGCAATAAGTACAAATTTGTACCATTTAACCAGCCAAAGGGTACATTCAGTATTCTGCATCACTGTACTAATGAACAATATATATTTAAATTGCACATTTTTTATTTGAAAGCCAGACAATTTTGTATCATCAAGTTTTTGAGCCATATTTAGTTGATGATAATGTTTATAATCTTTATGATCTTTACTGCCACAAAAACCATGGGTACAAAAAAGGACTTTCACTGAAAGGTACTTTTTTGTGCCTCAATATAAGGTACAGCCCCAGCGACAAGCTTTGTACTCTTTTAAGTACAAATCTGTACTTATATTTCTTAGAGTGTAACCAGCATACAGCCACTAGCCCTGTCTCAATAACTGCTCTTGTGTGGTCAACATATTTATTATATTTACTATTGCTTTGAACTGATTTCATTTCTGACAGACTTGCTTGTCTGTACGCATGGACAATTCTAGCCAGAAGCCACCGGTCACTGTCATTATTATCCAGTGCTCTGTCCAGTGTCCCATCCATCTGGCATCCATTATCTGGCATCCAGCATCTGGCTTTGTTTAAACTCCAATAATTCGCATCACCTTTCCATTAGCATGCCAACCTGTGATCGGCCTCACTTTCATCTCACAAGATAACACCTCATAACTTATTTAGTTGTGGGCGTTCTCAAGCTTGCTTTTGAGGTAATACTTCATGACCATTTATAAACAGTTTTTGGCATACACTTTTGACATATTATTATATATCTTATATATTATATATATACCCAAGAGAAGTATTAGACAACCACATACAGCATAGCATATTTTTCGCTCTATAAGGCACACTTAAAATGTCTTTTGCCATTCAGCGGTAAGTATTATCAGCCTGTAGCCTGCTGCTAACCCTGGCTTGCACTGCTGGAGCAGTATTAGCATTAGCCGCTAAATACGCTCAGCGCTAGCTCTTTCGCCATTCAGAGGTGAGTATAACAAACTATATCCTGCTGCAAACCCCCGCTAAAACTGCTGGAGCTGTATAAGCACTAGCCACTGACCATGCTAAGCACTAGTTCTTTCGGCATCTAGAGGTAAGTATATTAGACTGTTGCCTCTGCTAACCCCGGCTAGCACTGCTGGAGCAGTATTAGCATTAACCGCTAGTCAGAAAATCTAAGATTACTGTAATTAAATGGAAGACAGTTTTCAGGAGAGAAGTCTGTTTAGATTAACATCCAGCACTCGACTGACTTTGAAAGAAATTGTTTTTTAAAGAATTACAGTTTTGTTTACTTAGCTTAGCTTTACAGGTCTTGCCACCCATTAGCAAGACCTGCTGAATTAGGAGGAAAACATGGCGACACCCAGGTGCCTTACTAGTGTTGCATAATGTGCCTTATGATCCAGTGCACCTTATGTATGAAAATAGACCAGAAAATAGATGGTAATTGATAGTGTGCCTTATAATCTGTGATGGTTTGCCTTTTAATAAGAAACAACCGTCAACTAATTCATATCTGGGCAAACAGACATACACACATCTTCATGTTTTTTGACTGCGACAAGAAACCAGAATCTCCGGGGAACAGATAAAAAAATCCACCCAGGTAGGGACTTGAATCCAAGACCCCAGCACTAGTAGGCAAACATCCAAGTAATTGTGCCACCATGTAAAGCTATGCGTTATGTTTTCTTGAAGGACACTTGCTCTGTTTTTGAACACAAATCACCTTTTCAATGGACATGTAGTCACTCATCGCGCCTTTGGGCGGTTAATGTCAACGCTGAGTCATTTAACACAACAGTAAGTGTCCTCACGAAGCTATGACATAAGATGGCTAACTGAATCATCCATGTCTAAAAGACACGCGCATCATCTCAGATTTAACTTTTAGTGTTGCACGATTCCTCCTCTGCAGCCGTTTAGTCATCCAGTCCTTCTGTTCATACCATATCTCTCTCTTAACCTCTCACTGTCTCATCAAAAGAACCCAGAGAGAAGAAGAGATAGGGATGTCCATGAGAGATGCTCCTTATTGAGCTATCCTTTTCTTTAGATTGATTGCATTGATTTTCTGTGTCATAAGGTCATAATCGGTGAACCACACAGTTGCACTATCTAACTATGCTTTTCAAGGTGTGTAGGGTCAATACAGGGTGTATGCATTTCATGTTTTATGTATAAAAAAATATGCTGATGAGTCACAAACATAGTTGCACCCAGAAGGACGTGTTGGATTGCGGTGCTATTTGGAAGGAATATGGTTATGGTATTGTTTCTAATAGTGTCCTGCGTTAGTCTATTCCATGTAGCTCAAACATTCAAGCAAATCTTTCAGATTTTGCAGTAGGATATCAAGGATATATCAAAGATAGGTCTAGTGATACAACAGGCCATGGCAAAGATAATTATTTGTTTTACACTAATCAGGTGCCTATCAGCCCAAACAGCAAAGAGAAATAAAAAATGCATGCCATTTGCCGTGCATGAGTTCGGGTCTTACACAATTTTTTTACACAAAGGTGCCAACTTCACTTGCCAATGCCTTTGCTTTTACTACATTGTTAGTCAGACGTTTTATTCTCCTATTATGCAAGCAAAGTTCCCCCCATCCATTACTCTTTGGTTGAAAGATATACTGAGCTGTTTACATTTAGAGAAAATGAGATACACATTGAATGGAAACAAAAAGTTATTTTATAAGATATGGGATCCACTTCTGGCTTTTATTTCTGATTATCAAGGATTTAGTCTCTTGGACACCCCTACGTCCACTCTCGGGCATTAAGGTATTGCTTCCTATTAAGTTGTAAGATCCCTGTAGCTGGAAACAGTTGAATTTGGTTTGTGTGGATGTAAAGTGCAATACCTTTTTTTCCCCCCCATTAGTGTAAGTTGTGTTGTGGGAAGGGGGAGGGGGGAACGCAATATTTGGTACATTGGTTGTATGATTTATACGTACTTGAAACTCTTTGTTATCTGTTTGTATCATTCTCCTATAATAGTAAAATAAATATATATTAAACAAAAACTGTGTTGTACCTTCAAGGGCAGACAAAAATATAACTGTCCAGTACCCTTTTACACTTTCACTTTTCAGGGAGGAACACAATACCAAACTCACTTAAACCTGATATTCTACAAATCCACAGCTCACAACAAACCTTCCTTTCACTATGAGATCTCTTGAAAAACTTGCATTACAGTCATAAAACCAATCGAAAAATTATTACATACAAAAAGTAACACAGTGGGTGATTCATTTAGTGGCTGGTTCATTCCTCAGAATCCCTTTTTGTCGCCGGAAAGCTCATTCACACATGTTTAATCCACCATGTGATAAACGTTTCCTCCTGACCGATGGAGATTTTGGAAGGATTTCCACTCAAACTGCCTGCCAGGCCGTCCCGCTGTCCAACAAGGCTTTAACAGCATGCCTGCATATGGCGAGTCCGCTGCGGTCAACGCTCGGGATCCAGTCCTGAAATTGTGGGTAGCTCTCCATCACTGTGAAGCTCTGCTGCATGGTCTGCTCTGGGTAGAAAGCCACAAGGCAGCTTCTGTGAGCTTTTGGTGGGGTACCACAACTGTGGCTTTTCATTGGCTGAGTGATCTACTGACTGATGTAGGTGCATTGTATTCAAAGCAGCTGTCCCCCAAAGCCATTTTTCATCAATGATTTAAAAGAAGGCCATACAAACGGCCTGGAATAGAGAATGAAATAAGAACTACAAGCCAATAGAGAGCTGTAGCTTACTCTGCATACATGTAAGTCTGACTAGGACTACAGACTGTGCTGTTTTCAAGCAACATACAATGCTTTAAAGCAGTGTGTATTTCGCTGACTAATAATTTTCGTCATAGTTTTCATCAACATACCTTTTTTCAAGACGAAAACGAGAAGATAACTAAATAAAAACAGCATAAAATAATAACAATTATGATGAAATGAACTGACATTTTTTTCATCAACAAATAAGAAACAAGATGAAAATGTTTGGCAGGAAGAAAGAGGATAGACGATATAGTTCTCCTTTTATGTTGCGAAAAACAAGACAACGTGTAAACCATGTGGGGCAGCAATCTCCCGTAAAAACACCACAAATCTTTCAGTCTTCTACGGATAAGAGTCACTCAGATCTCCATGCAAAGATCACCATTTTAATGCTAATGCTATTTCTTGAGCTGATGATGTTTTTTAACTTGGCTGTATACTAAAACACACCACTGTTGTTCTGTAAAGTTAATGTTACTGATACAGATTAACTCACTCATTAAGATCAGATCATCTGTTTAGTCCCACAGTGCAAAACATCTAGTTAGTGTTGACAGCAGGAACAGGTCAGAAAGGAACTCAATAGAAAAAAAGCTGTAGTGAAAATATAACAATAAAATAAGTGAATCTGTTAACCCAAAAGTCTGTGTAAAATTCCTTACAGCCCTTAGTCGACTAAAACTACAGTCAATTTATTTCCGTATGATAATTAGTCGACTAAAACTAGACTAAAACTAAAACATTTAAATGACTAAATTAAGACTAAAACTAAATTACATTTTCGTCACAAGACTATGACCAAAACTAAATTTCTCAACCCCAGTTCATATAAACTCCTCCTATCACAAGTAAGAAGGGTAAGAACAAGCACATGCCTCCTCCAATACATCTGAAGTCAGCCACTGCTTTTTTTCGTACTTTTCAATAAAAAAATAATTATTTATTTATTTTTAAAACTCCAAAATGCAACACAGATGCCAAAATCCAGGAGCATTGTTGCCTTCTCTGGACTCTAAGGCATCTCGGATAGACCATCACACAAAGAGATACAGTGTACTGTGGTCAGACAAATCAGTATTCTAGATCTTTTTTGGAGCCAGACCAAAGTTCAGAAGCCAGGATCTGTCATAGCATGGTGTTCTGTCATTTCAGTTCTGTGATGGAGCTACACAGAAATGTACATACAAGATCTTAGAGCAACATATGCTGCCTTTAAGATGATCCTTTCCAATAACATCCATATTTTTTTCAACAAGACAATGCAAAACTACACGCTGCACACATTACAAAGGCATGGCTGTGGAAGAAGAGGGTTTAGGTACTGATCTGGCCTGTCTCCAGTCCTGACCTGTGTCCAATATAGAATTTTTTGGAGAATTTGTGATGACAACCCTTAAAATAAAAAATGAAATTAAAACCATAAGACATATTTGCCGGAAATATGGGTATAAAATTTACATAGAAAATGCTTAATTGCTCGGAATCCTCAGAGCCAAAATGTCTTTTAAATGTTGTGAATGGCAACATACATGTAAACTTTTTTTTACTGCTTAGTTTCAATATAACCTTTTGGGTGAATGGTAGGATACGGTAAATTATCTAGCTTTCCCTATTGTTTTTCATGGTACTGAATTATGAGCTATAGCAAATTAAACAATTACATGTTTAATCAAGTATTGTCAACTGATTTTAAATTTAATTTGGATTAACTGCAAATAATCACACTTGTTCTTCTTAAGACACAAGTTTTTATAGTGGCTATTTAAATGTACATAAAAGAATGTATGTAAGGAAGGTAAAATTCAAATATACTTATAAAAGTGGTGTCAATTGTATGTTAGTAGGACATATTGGAGCGAGGAAACTTTTTTTTTACTTTATTGTAAACATCTCTCCCCTCTTTGTAAGGGTTTCTGAAACTGTAATTAGAACTTAATTTGCTGAGTATTAAAAAAAAATCTCATGAAGTGTTTAGTATTGCACACATGCTCACAACGGTTGGGGGGGGGGTGGGGGGGGGGGGTCCGAGTGTCCTATCTGCTCCATGTGCTTAGTGTTTCACCTGCCCCAAAGCTCACTATATGTGTCAGAGCTGGAAGTCTTAACTGAGACCTGGCTCAGGAGTGTTACAACTGGATGCTGCACATCGGGGGATGTCTCTTCTGTCACTGGTTTGTCCGTGTAGAAGCGTTTCACTTGGCGAACTATGTTAGATGGTCATCCTGTTATCCGCAATGGGTAGATTACAACAGAAGTTGGGGTCAAACTTAATTTGTGCATTACTGATTCCACATTAATCTTGGGCATTAACACTTTATCGTTGACACCCTTAGTTTAATCATGATATAATGAAGATCCAGGGCAGTATATTCAGATGCTGACAGACTGCCTTATTGAGCCAGATTGCCATAAATCTGTTCCTGTGAAAGAGGGAGGAGCAGTTTGTTTTTTTCCCTCTTTTTCTCTGCATGCGCTACAACATAAAGCTATGCTTTCCCAAAGCAAAGCCAAAACCACAACTGTAAATACAGGAGGAGATGCTGGATAACTGATGTGTGGTTAGTTAAGCTTTCGTGTTGAACACAGAGAGTAAAACAGAGAGAGAGAGGGACGGTTGGACTCGAGAACTCTAAAAAAGTCTGACTGACAGTTTTACAGCCTTTCACACCGACTTGTGAATAGACAATCCCATTCAGGCTGTAGCAACTCTAGTCAACAGAGCGTTCATTACCCCAAGATCTAATGAACGGAGAGTAATAGGCAAATCATGAGGCTTAGGCCCAAAACCACAAGAGCTCCCTCATCCTGTGAACTGTCACAGGGTTTAGGGTAAGAAATCAGCCACCAAACACTGCAAACTGTCATGTTTTCATTTACAGAGTTTGAAGCCCCTAAATTACCAATCAAGGTTCACTGCAAGCGGCTTTCTGGTGGTTAGGTGGTTCTGTTTTTTTGGCGCTGTAACTACAGAAGACATTAAACAGAAATAAAACTTCATATCATAATACCAATACATTATTCAGAAGTAACAAATGAAGCATTTATCCAAGCAGGTTTAAAGCCTTTTAAAACCTGTGTGTTTTAGGAAACACAACAGATGAAGACTCCTTTATCAGTTGTGTCCTGAGCTCCTGAAGCTCATTGATGCTATTCATGGTGACCCCATCTCACAACTTACATGACTTAAAAAGATCTGCTGCTAATGCCTGGCCACAGGTTTTTTCAACTTATTCTTAAGTCAATCTTAACTTGATATATTTTCTATATTTTCGATATTGAAAATATGAGACCCTACACATAGACATTTTTCACTGATTTTTCTGTCCTCAATCGTTGTTAAAAGATCTGCCCTGAATTAAACGCCACACACTTTAATATTATACATGCCCAGCCAACACTAAATAAAACTATTGCTATGCTAGTTGTGATGCTTTCTGTCCAGAAAAAGAAAAAAAAAAAAAGTTATTGATAAGACCATGGCTGAAAAGAAGGGGCCAACAAGGCTTATAGGTGAATACACATACATACAGTACAGCTCTGGAAAAAACCTAAGAGACCACTTCATTTTCTGAATCAGTTTATCTGATTTTGCTATTTATAGGTTTATGTTTGAGTAAAATAAACTTTGTTGTTTTATTCTATAAAATATGGACACCATTTCTCCTAAATTCCAAATAAAACTATTGTAATTTAGAGCATTTATTTGCAGAAAATGAGAAATGGCTGAAAAATATGCAGAGCTTTCAGACCTAAATTAATATTGATTTTCATAAATCAATATTTGGTGGAATAACCCTGGTTTTAATCACAGTTTTCATGCATCTTGGCATGTTCCACTCCACCACTCTTACACACTGCTTTTGGATAACTTTATGCCGGGGTATTTCGGCCATAATTTCGCAGTTAATAATTTTAAACATGTTTTATTTTTACGATTCACAATTGGGGCAGCCCCCGAAGATCAGAGGACTAAAGATTGAATTATAGACACCACACACTACATGATAATTCAATCTATTTAATATTGTGGCAGATTAGTGTTTATCACTTAAATATTAATCAACACATTTATCCTGATTGGTATTTATAAAAACTAGCATTTTCTCTACGCAACTTTGTAATTTGTTAGACCCTGTCTTCCAATTTTATTAAGAAAAACTTTTCAAACCTCAATCACACCAACCCCTCAACCCTAATCAAACACAGGTGAGAGCGCTGTCTGCTCAGCATTTCAAACACGCCTGAGAGCAGAAATAAAGAGCCGAAAAAGAGGGTGAGCAGTTTTTGGAATTAGGAGTTGGCAGTGGTTGAGGGGTATGCAGATAATCTGGTCAGGATTCCACTGGCTGCCTAGAAATGTTTGAGAGGGCCACGGATATAAACACAGATTAAAAAAGTGGGAAGGGATTGCGTGTAGAGCGTAATCCCCATCGAGCAGATTTCAACTGGGGGGGAGCGAGTGACATTATGGGCTCCTTATTTTTGACCGTTTGTTTATTTTCAGGCTGGCCTGTGAGCGTTCACATGGAAATATTTACTTTAATGGAAGGTCTCTTGGATTAGCCTAGCTGGTCATTTTCCGTGTTTGCTTTGTGTCTTAGCTTCGACTGTGTGTGGGGGGGACTGCTTCATATAAGCAGTGAACATTATTTTGGATTAAATAAGAACCAGCAGTGACTGAAGTAGATGAGGGAAGCTATCAAAAATGGACTTCAAGTGAACTTCATGTAGACTGTTAAGAAAGCCTCATCTAAAGGAGTGTGTCTCTAGGACAATCACTCTAGGACATACAGATGCTCTGTAATATTCACCCTTAGAGATTGTAAAGGTTGTAAAGGTGTCATGGGTTATAGTTCATAGACCAAAATACCTAATAAAGAATGCATTTCTATTTGGTTCCATCTACAGCTCATGCTGAAACAGACCAGAGCAGCCCATTTAGTTACTTTAGTTACCCATTTGTTACTGTACTTAAAGTAGTATTTGTACTTTACTTAAGTTTTCCTCTCACATCTTCACAAAGAAATTTGTATTTAGTCTCAATACCTTTTCAAAATTTGTTAAATTCACAATATCCTCAAAATTGTGTACTGTGTATCACTATGTTAACATACAGCTCTGAAAACACATCTTGCTTAGAAAGAGACAGCTTTGCACATCTTGGCTGGATTCCCCAGTCAAATTTTATGAGGTAGAGTCACCTGGAATGTTTAGCTTTCAGTTAACAGCTGTGCTGAACTTGTCAAGAGTTTATTACTTGATTTTCTTGTCCTCTTAATGTGTTTGAGAGCATCCGTTGTAAAGTTGTAAAGAGGTATAGCCCTATTTGATTCATGTTCTAGTCCATAGTATAGCAAGAGTTACTCAACTAAATTCAAAAACACTATGATGAATGTATCTTGACTCTTGAGATGAATAGATGTCAGTTCCTAGTTCATACTCAGACTAGGAGTAATCCCAAATGTACTGTATCTTCCATTAGATGAGCTCTTCTGCTTAGGTAGTTTAAAAACATAGGTTAAAAAAGATACAAATTATTCACAAAGTGTTAATATAATAAATATCATTTTGATTTCCTTTATTAAACTGAATGCTTGACGAAACCTAACTATAGTATGATGGATGAGTTGAAAAGTTTTTAGTAGAAGGGGAAACTTGGGAATTCCAGAGACCAGTCCAGAAATTCCAAAACCAGATAGAGAAACTGGAATAGAGAGCAATACCAGAAAAGATACAGACGAGAGATTGAGACATAACGACACAGGCGAAATGAGGGGGGGGTGTACTGGAGCGAGGGTCTGACAGAGAGGGTCAGTGTAAGGCAGGGTGAGGTTATAGAGGCCAGAGCTGAACACTGTCGCTCTGTCACACTCTGGGCACGCTCATTTAGTCCCATAGAAACAGAGGAATCTCTGAAGAGGCTCATCCTGCCATCTGTCAGCATTAAGGTTTGGGTTTCCCCAAGCTGAAGAAATCCATACACACAGTCATACAGTTCATGAACACAGAGAGAGAAGTCTGCTGAAAACCTTTAGTTTCACTTGTATGACTCTACAACTATCATTATCAACAGACAGACAGACGGACAATGGAGAGTATTATGGTCCTCTGACTGGGTGTTAGCTTAGCGCTAATCCTCACACCTCAGGGGCCACATTTTTGACCTCCGTGCCACCTTCAGAGTCTGTGCTATATCATTTCCTAAAGCAGCCTAATCCGAGGCATTAAAGCCTGACAAGATGTCTGTCAGAAGATGAAGACATTGAGCAGCTCTGGGGTCTGGGGGGGTGGGCAATATAACAACAGGGTCTCACCCTGTAATCAGGAGACTGAAAGTTTGATCCCTGACGATGCTCTTTGAGGGCGTTTCCACACTTGTGCTTAATAAATGAGTCCACACCCAGCACTGACTGGGATCATTTGGGGTGGGGGCTCATAATCACTGGTTCGTTCTCACACACACAAGAACCTCATACGAACTGTGGTTTGATTGCGCAGTTATGTGTGTCACTTTTTTGTGAGTTGGTTTGCAAAAGCTTCATCCAACTGCTGTTTTACATTATTATTTTGAAGCTACTCTCTTTACTCCTACATTTGTGTCTACCAGTGATCTCCATGCTCTGGACACCATTACCCGAATGCACCACACACTGACATTACTTATTTACTCCCTCACATGACTGATCACATGACATCTCCCAGACCACTATCACCTGAGTATTGATTTCACCTGGTTACCACTTTACTCACTTGACTTGCTGAGTATTAGATCTGGTTCCGTGTTACATATACATAACATACTACTTCTGCATAAGTAGCCCTTTGAATATTGCCCATATCAGTCTAAATATTTATTTAGTTTATTTATCTTCCTTTCGAACAACATTGCAATCCAACACTTACTTATGGATGCAACTTTGTTTGAAATGAAAAATATGCAAAAACAGATAAATGCTATTAATTAAAACATACTTTTACCTATTTTTGCAAATTAACTGTTTAATTACAATCTAGGTAATAAAATGTGGATTTGATCAGTGTTCTTTAAGAACTGATGATATCCACAACATGCTCAAAAATGTACACTTTAATGGAGACTGTAGAAGGGGAAACTCAGAGCTCAGTAGCTCATTCACTCTTGGTAAAAGCAAAGTGTGTAGTTCAAGTGAAGTTAGTAACTAAGCGTGCTCTCTCTCTCTGACTGAACATAACCTGGAATCGGATTCATCCGCTCTGAAAGGAGACCGCGTCACACCCACCCAGTTTAAAATGATTCTTAAAATGATGATGTTCTGTGCAATTACCCATTCTCACCAGAGACGGCCCTCAATCCCCCAAATCCCAAAATTTACAAACATAGATAGACAGTTGACTGAGCTCGGATGAGCCAAAGGTTCCCTTGAAGACAGAGAACAAAAACACACAAGAGAGAGCCACTTCCAAACTCTTCTCCAGACAATACTTAAATTTTGTTCACTTACACTAAAAAGATTACAGTAAAATACACTTTTATAGTTAACGTTTTTTTTTTGTAAATATCTTTTTATTGATTTTTCCTTTTTTCCAAAAACAAGTAAAGGTATTAAACATTGAACACAACATTAAAATCTGTACTAAGCCCAAAATCTTTTGCACACATCCCCCCCTTCCCCCCTTCACCGGAGGAAAAGTAAAATTTAAAGTCAATTTTTTTTCCACTGCTAGTTTTGCTTTAGTAATAGATTTTATTACTAATACGATTTAGAAAAGCAAACAATAAATGTCTCTTTTGTTCACTTTGAGGCCTGTGGAGAGAGAAAGGAGACTGAAGCAGATGACTAGCAGGACACTCCTGACTGATTGCGTCTGATTGGCTAATTAGTGACGCTCATTATTATGGTCACTCTGTGAAAAGCCAAGGACCAGATGCTGCTTGAGAAAGTTCATTGTGTGTGATTCTGAGTGTGGGTGTGTGCTTCTGTTTTGGCACAGTGGACATGTGCTCTTTTAAAACAGCCAACTGGAGGCTGGCGTTTCTAAACTCCACCCCTTTCTTTGTCAGCACTCAGCCCTCAACATTTCCAAAGGTCCCAGGCTGGGGTGACCCAGCTGGGGCAACACTGGAACTGACTGTGCAGAGCCTCAAGGCAGAGGGGGCCCAAAAGGGCCTGAATTGGAGGCGATGGAGGTTTGAATATAAAAAAAAATACTTTACAAAATTAATATTGGCAGAATATACTGTATATAGGCTCAATTTCCCATATAAATGCTTTAAGATTCTTTTTTTCATGTTAATATATATTTTTTTAAATATCGTCTGAGCACTCTTAGACCCACATCCTCTCTTTCAAACTCTGACAACCACCCCCTCCACAATTCACCCACCCCCCCAACCCCAAAACCAGCCACGCCCCCTCTGACAGCATGCTCGCCATGTGTGGGGTCCCCCACAAGTCCCAGCAGACAAAAACAGTCTGACAAAGACCTGCCCACAGGACTACTGAATAACATGCTCCTCAGGCCAAAAGCATCAAGGCCTGGTTTCTGACCCACAAGACGCAGAGAGAAAGAGAAGGAGGAGTGAAATGAAAGATGGAGTTGAAAAGGACTTGGCAAGGTTCACTAGAGCTTTAAAGGTCTTGCAAATGTAATAGCACACAGTTAAAAGCACCATTAGAATTGCTTCTTTTGGGATGTCTACTTCATATGGGCATTTTAATCATTTTTTTCTACATTTATAAATGTGCAATATTTATATTCTGCAAAATAGTGATGTATTTACTTTATTTTCTCCCTATAAAGGTCAGTTTAAATGTACAATGAACAATGTAGGGTGGGCGATATGGCCCTAAAATAATATCACAATATACAATTTAATTTTTTTTGTGATAGCGATATACTTGCCGATATGAAAAAAAAACACTGAATTACAAAAAAAAATATATCAAGAATACACTACTGCAACAAAATAAAAAATATTTTTTTCTATTGCAAACGATATGATATGGAACACCCCTGACTGAGATATTAAATAATACAAGAATTTTATTAGATTTGTAACATAAGTCAATGATCCAGAATATCATGATATTCTTAATAATAATGCACTCCAGATATCTCCATATATCCAGGATTAAATTAAAATGAATGATACTGGACAGATACACACAAGCACACTGTCTCCTCTGATTGGTCAGAGCTGTCTGCCATAGGAGCAAGAAACTAAAAACATTCAATAATTCGATAAACTCAATATATCGCTCAGCCCTAGCATGCTGCCTAGCCTAATATATCCCAGGACTCTCAAACCAACAACCAGCTGAGCAGAACAAAGTCACATACTAAGACGAGCAGCAATGTGATCAGGGCTATCAGCAGAGGCGTCACCCTAATGGGCAGAGCTCCAAAAGAGTCGGAGCAAGCAGCAACTCTGCAGCTCAAAGCCCACTCACATGAGCCATGGATAATTAGCTTGTGACATGGACCAATCCTGCGCCTTATGCGCTAAATACATAATCTGATCGGAACACTCAATCACCTCTGTCTAATCTGGAGATTAGCGGGGCCGAGGTTCATCCCACGCAGGGGCCGCTAACGGGCTTAGCACCAGGCCGAGGATCTGAGCTAATGAAGGCGAGCGGACACTGGTGACCGCAGGGAGAAGACAGCACTCCAACCACACGACTTACAAAGGCTTGTGCACCTTTAAATATTCTAAACTCCAAAGCTTTGGCAGAACGGGTTTGCACTCTAGTGACCATATGGCCCACGATTCCAGGAAGTGACTTTAAAACGCCCACCTCACTCAGCTGCTGAATGAGTCCCTTGAAATGTGACTACTGTGATTTCTATTAAATTTTATACCAGATTTCACTTCATTTAAATTTTTACGTTTTAACTTTTCAGTGTCTAAATTCTGCTCTATGTATTTGTTTATCACATATATCCATTTTTCATACTGCCTTACTGTCGCTTTCTTAGCGTCTCTATACAGCTCTGGAAAAAAATAAGAGACCACTTCAGTTTCTAAATCAGTTTCTCACAAATTCAATTTAGAGCATTTATTTGCAGAAATAGGATATTCATAAAGTGTAGAAATCAACAAAAAACCTGGTTTTTAATCACAGTTTTCATGCATCTTGGCATGTTCTCTTCCACCAGTCTTACACACTGCTTTTGGATACTTTTATGCCATTCCTGGTGCAAAAAATCAAGCAGTTCAGCTTGGTTTGATGGCTTGTGATCATCCATCTTCCTCTTAATTATATTCCAGAGGTTTTCAATTTGGTAAAATCAAAGAAACTAATAATTTTTAAGTGGTCTCTTTATTTTTTTTAGAGCTGTATACTGAGATATAACCAGGGCATGGGGAGTAGTGCAAGACATGCAAGATACTGTGTTCTGTATCATTTCATCCTGCATTAATATATAAAAATGTTAAACCTTTAAATATCAAATATGAAGTTAATACAGAATCTAAGACTAAGGCTCAATCCCATTTTGCCTCTTGGCCCTACCACTTAGCTCTACTGCTCTGTTTTCAGTGTGCACACCTAGGGGTAGTGTGTCCTAATTCTTGTTAGGCTGGAGGGGTAGGTCAAGGGAAATATTAGGGCTACATGACTCTTCAAATTGAGATTTTTCAGTCGATTTTCACCTTTTTTTCACCTGCATTGTTTAAATAGTGGAAGTTAGTTGTGTTCAGGAGTATTGCTATCTTTGCAACAGAAAACACTGGGTCGCCACTGACTCAAAAAGCCTAGACAACCTAGTCAATGGGAGACGTTCATTGCTATCAACACAGGCACATTCTCAACACATGTACAACCCCACTTGTTATACACACATGGACACGTAGCAGTGCACAAACCTACAGCATGTGCCTGTTTGCAGCTAAGTAACTTTAAACAGAATAAATGAACGTGAACGAGAAGGTCAGTTTCCTCTGCTGAGAAGCGTTGGACGCGTCAAGGTAGCTTTGCCATTAACATAGAAATGCGCCTGAAAGTCAGAGCGTACCTGGCTCTTTAAAAAATGTTCAATTTGAGACAAAGCCTTAATGCTGAGTCTTGTAAACCAACAAGGAACCCCATGCATTCCATTTACCTTACTGTAAAAGAGGAGCGAAATGCTTTCATCCATCCAAACCCGCTTACAAATTTTAATGTGGAATTTCCAATAGTGGGTCAAGCTCACTCACACTTATAATTTTATTTTTATACATTATTTTCTGTAGGAAACGAGGAAAGCAAAAATGGTGCTGCTTCAGAGACAGACTGGGTAATTAAGTTCAAGTACACCTTGCTGGAGACAAATGCATGCTTTCCACATGACTCATGAACAGATCTAAAAGAATCCAGCCACACAATATTCACTCATTATGTGGCAAATCAGCAGTTTTTAGGTTGAACTGCTAAAGGCTGAATAATTAGGAGATAAGATAACTATTGCAGCAGCATGAATGAGTCCCACTCCCCCATATTTTCTATTTCCATAATATTCCACAGGGACTTTCAATTGCTGGTCACATGCTGGTCAAATTTCTTTCAGAATTCACCCTCCTTGTATTTTTAAAAATACACTATATTGCGCTTGGTGATGTAAGGCTTGGATGGAGCTGCTCGGCCTCGAAAACCCATTCCATGAAGTTCTCTATTCTCCATGATTCTTGAGCTGATCTGAAGACCACATGATGTTTGCAGGTCTGTAGTAATTAATTCAACTGCTACCCTAGTCTGTTATTTTACGCTTTGCTTTGCTACGAGGTGCTTTCATTCCCAGTCAGTGCTTCCACTTTGTTATAACATCACTGACAGTTGACTGTGGAATATTTTTTAGTAGTGAGAAAATGTCACAACTGGACTTGTTACACAAGTGGCATCCTATCTTGGTAACACCCTGGAATTCACTGAGCTCCTGAGAGCGACCTATTCTTTTACTAATGTCTGTAGAAGCAGTCTGGATGAAGCTTGACCAGGTGCTTGGTTTTATTTCACACCTGTGGCCATGGAAGTAATTGGAACTCCTGAGTTTAAAGATTTAGATGGGTAAATAAATACTTTATGGCAATATAGTGTACTTCTGTCCACAAAGAGACAAAAACTCTTGCATGAGCATGCTAGCATTTTGGGCTGCGATGTAATATCTCATAAAGAGAGATGTCAACACACCATGAAGAAGAAAGAAAACACACTATTCCCTACATAGTGTACTATACAATACAATACAGTACATTACTGTACAATTACAATTACAGATGTATGGCATAGATGCAATCATGCAAGCGTGATAGCTTAGGGTTTTCATGAAGTTAAATGTTCTCTGTCCACATGAAAAAGAAGGGTTTTCGAAAAACTCTTGGATGAGAGAAGAAAGGGAAAAAAGTAATGAGAAGTGTGTGAGAGAGAAAGAAAGAGAGATACAGAGCAAGAAAAAGGAGAATCACTGACCTACTCTATTTTCCTAATGAACCGTACTGTCACAGTAGGCTTTACAGAAATGCTCTTCTCTTTCTCACATTTTTCTTCATCTTTATCAGCCACATCTCTAGGATACACTCGATTGCTGTGAACAGTAACTTCTACAATCAATTTCTCTGCAATTACCTTAAGCTCATTTAACTCACGCCCTATTCTGACGAGATTAGTTTCTCAGGGGGTCCTGGGGTAATTTTCTCTTTTATGGGGGTTCCTGTGATTTTATTCCTGTCCAGAACAAACATGCACGTCTTTTTCTCAGACTTCCTCTGAGAAAATTTCCTTGGGTTTTGCGCTGAACTCTGTGGTCGTTCTGTAATTTTAGTCCCATCCGGACGCACGTTTCTGAGTTTCGTCACCTCGCGTTTAATAAAAAAAGCTTTTTGTCCACTGCCATGCATCGTAATTACACTTTGGGCACGCGTTTCCATGGAGATCCACATAAACACAAAAGTGAGTGGAAATGGAGGAGCTACTGAACTGTTTTTTAATTGTGGTCAGGACACAAGTGTGAAATATTTTTCACAGACGTCCCCCTGACAAACTAATCCCGTCCGAATAGCTTTATATACTTAATAATAGAAGTCAACGGGTTGATGCTAGTGTTGAAGCACCTCCCCATTGAAGTTTATAACACAGTCAGTGTGTTTTACATCTCTGTGTTTTCTGCTGGTTTCTGTTCTGCAGCGAAATGATTATCCATGGTAATCGACTGCGTGTTGCAGATGAAGCAGACACAGATTAGGTTGAAAAACGCTGGAGTATTCCTTTGAGTGCAGTGTACTGGGCCATGCTGACGGGCAGAGCAAACAGCAGATGGTGCAGCAGATAGATATAAATATAATGACCTTAGCTCCTTCTCAGGATCTCGCTTCTCAGGATCTATTAAAACCATATGGCCCGGCCGCACTTTACACTCGGACAGAGCAACACGCCCCCCTGCTCCTCATGCGGTGGGACGCGTCCCAAATCCAGCGCGCTGCTCGGAATCGGACGCGCACTCGCATGTACAGACTGCACCGGGGGGAGGGGGAGGGGGGAGACCCATTGGAAATTACTAGGCAAGTTAATTGCAGTTCAGCACATCTGTAATTATTCAACTGAGTAAAAATAGTCGCCTTCAATTACTTGATCACACGGTAGATGTGGATTCGCTACTGTCAGACGAGTGAAGCGGCCATTCCTAAACGCTGCATTTTTTTAAGATGAGTGTCTTAAACTTTGTTCAAGACTAAATGTGGTTCAATAAGTGCAAATAAATAATGAACTGTGAGTGTGGTGGCTTAATTTTACTTTTCAAACCCTCTCCTCTAGAAAGACCAGTATTTACAACTACACCCAAAGCCCCTTTCATTTAATTAGTAGTAATTAATAATCTGATTAATCACAACAGAGTTTCACTTTCTCTTCTCCTTAAGAGTAAGCGGTTAATGTTGTTTGTAGGGGTTATATATGTGTGTGTATTTATGTGTTGTATAGGGGTGTCACGATTCTCTTAATCCTCGATTTAATTTTATTTCCGATTGAAGTGTCACGATTCGATTCTCGATTTTCGATTTTCTTTTTTTACAGCAGAGAGGCCTATGCCAGTTTTAGATTAGTCAGTCATTGGTTTGATTCATCAAATTTGCAATATCTTATTTCAAAAGGTGGGCTTGATATAAGTGATGCAAAGTGATACAAGTGATCTGTAATACACCACATTAGGCACTAATGGTCAAATATAAATAATTTAATTAAGATATATATGTAATGCCATCTAGTAGCTTTTTTGGGTAGCAGCAGTGTGCACTATTAAAACACCAATGTGCAACATAGCAAAATAAAAAATAGAAAATACAGGAACAGTCATGTACAAAATAATAGAACAATTAGAGCCTTAACAAACTGAACTCTATCCTACTATAACAGTTAAACATGAAAAATGTTTAACTGTTGAAAAGACTTGAAAAAAGACTTTTTCAGTCCCTGACAATGACAAGTTTTTTTCTTTAATAAAGATATATTATTAACTTTATCTGAGAGGAAGATGCTCCTTAAGGTACCAAAACTATTAACATATTTGAGGCTAGACAAAACAACTGTTATTTTTATATTTTCAAGTTTTTCTTTAAGAAGATGAGATTGTCCACATTCTATGGAGAAAGGGCTGCTCTTTGAGCAGTCACAATGTCCGTGGCGTCGGCTACAGTGTGCTGCGCCATTTGCGCTTAGAGGGAGGGATCGTCTATCCTCTTTTTGACTTCGATGCTCGAGACCATGACATAATTTCAAACGATTTCGATGAAATATCGAAATCGTGACACCCCTAGTGTTGTACTATATGTGTCTGTTTATGTAAATTGGATTTAGTTGTGGTATTTTTACTTCTAGAGTGTTTTTCATCATTTTGTGGTGTTGGGTTGAAAGTTGGATAAGGGGCTCTACTTGAGAGGTGGTGTATTATGAGATCACTGCTTGTATGGTGGTTTTACATGGTTTCTCTTGTCCTAAATAAAGCTTGATCAGGATTGATAATTAGTATACACATAAGTAAAATAAAATGGAATAAAATGGAGTTTAAAATTGTTAACAATGATGATTGTTATAATGAATTACTTTGACTCTATACAGTGTTGAATTAACTGTAATGTATTTTTTACCACAGAGAATTTTACCAGCTTTTCTGTGATGATGCTACTGAATTTTCCACAACTGTACAGAATAAAAAGACAAATAAACAGAATAAAACAATGCTTCCAATAATGCAAATAACTTTAAGACGCTCTATAGATCTCTGTTTCTCTCTCTCTTTGTGTGGTCACATGTTAGGTGGCACAGTCAGAGTGCATTTCCTGGCCACAGAGCTGCGATGTCCACTGGAGCATCTGCACTCGCCTGCAGCCCTGCAGTGCATCTCCGCGCTGTCAGTCCGCTGCACATCAGCGCGTTCATCAAACCGCACAAAAAAACACCGCCCAGCCCAAAGCCCACGACCAGCTCCAGCTAACCCCTTGTAAAACACACCGTCGATCCCAGAACCAGCTCTGATTAAACTGTCTCCAAAACAAAAAACACACTGCAGACTCTGTGACCTCATTTAACCTCAGCCTTTACCCCAAAATAACCTCAAAATCAACCTCATACAGTCTGCAATAAACACTGTATAAACACAGACAGGGTGCTATGTCTCAGTTTAATCCATCAGTTGTTAAATGCATGTACTAAATATAACTTACTCTAATGATATTCAATAGCATTGTGATCACAGTATCTAATGAAATTAAAGTATTACAGTAAAACTGCTGTGTGCTTATTTTCTAGGCCAAAACAAATTTATCAGGCATTTGACAAAAAAAAGTGAAAATCTAAAGTATCTATAGACAGTGACATTAATATTCTACACTCAGCATTAAAAACAAGACATTAGTCTTGGTGGGAAGTTTTGATGTTGTGAGAGATTCAGATGATTCAAGTTTCATGCCTGGCCATGAACCACTGTACCTGACTGATCAAAAGTTTTAGAACACCCCAATTTGTCCCCCTTAATTTTTTTTTTATTTAAGCTCTTCAGGTTCATAACTGAAAGTAACTAGAAATGGTGTACAAAATTTGCAATAAATTGTCAGGGCCTTTAAGGAAAACAAATCAACTAAAAACTGCAAAAAGTAAATTTGGTATTGTATAAAAAATAACTAGGAAAAGACACAGAAACACAGATAACTCTGTAACTATTATAAGTTTAATTATTTCCTCAAGAGGAATTACAGATGAAGCCAGAGAGTGGTGAGTACTGTTTCCTAAACCTTCAAAAGACTGATGAAAACTAGAGAAAACTGGTACAGAAGGTACCTGACAACACCAGACTTTAGCTCAGCTTAACAGTGGACTAAGTCTCAGTTTCAGCAGTGAAGAGATGAATTAGAGGTCTGAAAGGTTAAGTGATACACAGTAATAAAGTCAAGTCAATGAAACTTAACAACTAAAAAATAGGGGTGTTCTAAAACTACTGACCAGTAATATACATGTAAAGGTCATCCTTTGTATGATGCCAGATCACTTTTGGTGTTCATTACAGGAAGTTTAACAGCCCGACATTATGTTACTATGTCCTTACCTTTACCACATACTCTAATGCGCTGTTCCAAAAGGACAATGCTCATCCACATACTGCTGTTGTCTCAAGAGCTTGCCTCGAAGACACAGATGCTATGCCATGGCCAGACACAGCTCCAGACCTTATTGATTGAAAATGTGTCAGATGCTATTGGACATGCTATGAACTGCTAAATCTGCAGGAAATGCATAAAAATATTCAAGCTGCATAAAACGGATTACCGCAGGACACCATGAGGAACCTCTACAACTCCATGCCAAATAACATGTGCATATGTAACAATTTTTTTACAATTTTAACAGTGATTTATCCTTAAATAATCAAAATGAATACTTGTAACACGTGACATTTGCGCACTAAAGCTACGTCACCACCACTGGTCATCTTAATTTGTCAAATGCAACTTCCACCAATGCTGCCAATGCCTGAAGGACACGACACACTCCCACAAGAGAGAGGGAAAGAAAGAGAGGGAGCAAGAGAGAGAGAAAGAACACAGCAAGGAGAAGAGAGCAAAAGAGGAGGAGGAGGAGGGGTGAGGAAGAAGCAGGAGCTTTAGCCAGAGAGAGTATCCATGCTGACAGCACGGAGGGGAGGGGCTGTCTACTCTGCTCTCCTCACAAGCCAGGCTAGAAATTGCTTTAATTTGCTGTTTGTACCTCAGCACTGAAGTGGTAACATTTAATTCCTGAGATAATGAGCCAGGCTGGGCTGTAAGTGTGTGTATGTGTGAAGCACTGTGTAAATGAAATGCCTGTGTTCACACGTTCATCCATACAGCCCTTAAAGTGTTTTTTGGACTTTGTCCTAGCAATATACCAACATCGTGATACATCGTAGTGTAGTATAATGATATCAGTGATATCATTGTTCTCATGGGCAACATATCATGATATCGTATCAACAGATGATATGATATCGTAAGATATATCAAGTGTTTTTTGAGCAAGAACACAACTGTTGTACTATTTACAGCAATTGGTTACCCAATGGAAAGAAAGATAGCACCATAAAAAGCAGGGCAAAACTTGTCAAAAACTAAGCCTCCAGAGCAGAGTTTGTTTTAAAATGTTAGTTACAATTTGTTATAATTGAACTTCATTTCAATGAATAATTGAAAAGGCACACAATTCCAAGGCGCAATTGCAAGAGGTGGGACCTTCCTGGGGATGTCACAAATAAGCTACTAAAAATAAAATAAGACATAAGACAGTCCTGCGGAGGCCCGAGAGAACATCATCAGATTTACATCCAATGGCTAAAAGGCTGAAAAAAAGAGGTTTTAACATGATAATAAAAAATGTAAAAACAAGTAATATGTGATCATAGTAATAGCCAAAGCCCATATGCTGCATGTTCCTATGATAGTATCTGTGACTGTAGCTTCATGATTGTATCTCTGTGTATCTTTGTAATTGTATTGCATTTAAATATCCTTTTTAAATTGGTTTCAAAGCATAGGCTTCGACAATGTTTGTTTAACAGTGTTCATGGAAGACCTATTGAAAGGGAAAGTGGACAGACAGTTTTTCTCTTTTTCTCAGACGTCTTACAAGAAAACTGTATAAATGAGTGAGAATCGGGGTCTTCCATTGCTGGACACACTGACTGTAAGTACAGTATGATATAATACATACAGTATGAGATATCCAATCACTTTTGCTTTCACTGGACATCAATAATATAACCTAGACAGACTGCATTCACTCTATAAGCCTATGGTCATCAATCATGTTTGATCTGTATGTCTGGGTTCTGGTAAATTCTATATTTAGAATATATGCAGAAAATAATAAACACTAAATTTATTAAAAATAATACTTTAGGACAATCAGGCAAGACTGCAGCTGAAACTGAGCAATGGGAAAAGCAAATGGAAGGCCGCAGTTGATGCTGCACTGAAGACTGCAGAATTAGGGCATGTCTGAATGCACATATGAATGCATGAATGCACTGGTCTAAAAAGGCATGTCTGAATGATGGATGCTTTTAAAATGAAGTGAACTGAGTTAGCTTTCCATGACACCAGAGTCTTTCTGGCTGCATATACCGGAATGAAGCCTATTCTAATATGCTATGCCATATGGAAAACAAATATATTTAAAGGTATTTATTCGTGGTGTCAAGACAATAATATTCTGTGATTAAATACAATTAATCATTACTTCCTTGTATCTCCAGGAGGGAGGAAAAAATGAATATAAAGTGTGGTACTCATCGCAATTAAGCTAGAGTAAAATGTTAAATGTTACTATAATATCTCAGTGTACTTTAGATTATTTTATAATTAGAATCCCCTAACCTGCTTACTAAATGTTTCAGAGAGATTTAGCATTAACTAGTGTTGTGTCAATGGCTAGAGTTGAGTCCGAGGCTGGGAAAAACCGAGAGCAAGACAGAGACCAGATTAAGATTTAAAAATACAAACCAAAGTTAAACTGTATGGAAAAGAACTTTTTGATTCACAACCAGCAGCAAACAAACTTCTGAACTCACTGCTAAGGTTGCAAGCTTTAGTTCTCTCCCTGGTAACATAAGTGTGTTAGCTAGCTCGTTGCTAAGGTTAGCTAGCTCGTTGCTAACGGTAGGTCTCTCCCCGGCAACATTAGCATTTTAGCTAGCTCATCACATAGGCTGCGTCCGATATCGCGTACTTCCATACTAAACAGTATGCAAAAGCAGTATGCGAGATGGGGTAGTGTGTCCGAATGCGCAGTAGGCGAGTTTGAGTACATGAAAAGTTCCCGGATGACGTACTGCACCGGGAGACATTTTTAAGTATACAAGCCCAGCACACTTCACCCGCTAATATTTCCCACAATCCACCTGGAGCCGCGCTGAGGGACCCGACAGTGAGCGGCGGAGCGGCAGAGAGAGGGGGACAGAGAGAGAAGTTTATGAGGTAAGGAGAGTCAGATATCTAAACTATTTTGGTTGTTTGTGATATCAGGCTGTAAATGAGAGATTTATGAGGGCTAGTTTAAGTTAAAATAGCGAGTTATAGGTGTGAGGGTTTATTATTAATGCTGTTGCAGACAGAATATCTTTATTTTCGTATCTTAACTGCTTTACTGAGCAGCTTTAGCCCTGTGCTACTGAGATCAGTTAGCTTAGCTAGAGTTATCAAACTTATCACAACTCTTTATTAATCTTCTGTTCTGCAGCACCAGCGTTTACTAACTCACTACAGCCCTGTATTCTGCTGCAGTGCTGAGGAGCTGGGGCAGGTTTCATTTAATACCGATCAGTCTGTATAAACTCATCTGAGAAAAAAGGCTGCTGGTATCAGAGAGTCTTTTCAACAGACAGACAGACAAACTGACTGCCAAAAATCACATTCATAAATTCTAACCAAAATCTGACCATTTTATTTAGTGTTATTAAATAGCTATCTAACCAGCCAGGATGGTTAGACTTTTGTGTTGTTCAGAATTTATATTATTTGTTTAATGCCCAAGCTAAACTGATTTAATCTGTGTGTGTTTCAGATTCAACTATCCTGCCAGTAGAGAGAGGATGAAGATGAAGAGAGAGAGAAAAATGAACAATAACGAATAATAAAAAAAAATAAAACCACTTAAAAGACTTTTCATTCTGGTATTTTGTGGGGAATTTATTTTATTTTATTTATTTGGTAGCATATTATATCTACATCAGTAATGTATATATGTTGGCCTTCATGTTTAATGCTATCAGTAAAAGATAATGTATAATAATAAGGATCATGTGTTTAAATATTTATGCTAGAAAAGGGAATTTTGAGGTGAAATGGTAAGGAAGGAATTAATTAACATTTTGGTATTTATCTTTGAAACTTTATGATATTTGTTTTGTAGCATATGCAAATATTATTAATATACTTCATGAATATTAAACAAGCTGTTTATATTTATTATTAAATATTTAATATTTGAGAAAAATATTAGTTTTGAGTTTTATTTACAGTCAGTGCTTATAAAATAGGATAGTTTGGGGGTTTATTTATAAAAAAGAGCTGATTAATAAGGGGATTTTAATGAAATTAATTAGGGTAAAGCTCTGTAAAGTGTGCCGCTGGTTAGGAGGGGTGAGAGGTGAAAGGGCGTCAGAGGTAAGATGGTGGATGTAGTGCGTCCGAGGCTGCGTGCGTACTGAAAAAGCGTACTGCTTTGCTCGGCGAGCAGTGCGTACTCACCCCAAACCAGTACGTACTGCTTAAGTACCCGATTTCGGACGCAGCCTAAGATTAGGTAGCTTGTCACTAACGCTAATTGATAACAGTAGTTTTCTCCCCGGTAACATTAGTATTTTAGCTTGCTCATTGCTTAGGTTAGCTAGCTCATCGCTAAGGTTAGCTAGCTTGTCGCTAACATTAGTTTTCTTCCCGGTATAACATTACTGTGCTAGCTAGCTCGTTGCTAAGGTTAGGTAGACCAAGACCGATCTCGAGTACTATAACACATGCATTAACGATAAAGCATTTTAAAGCTTAGACACAGAAGCTTTAATAAAGAGAGGAAGAAGAATGATAAGAGTAAGAGTGTACGAGTTTGAGTTAGTTATGAGATTTAATCCATTTCTACTAAACTCAACTACATTACTAAATAAACTTAAGTTATACAGAAACTGTATTTTAGAAAATATATATTTATATCTTTTTATCCAGCTTTTTTCCAGAAAACACTATAAAATGAGCTCTGCTTTAGCTTCAGTGGCTGACAGACATCTGACCATGACCTTGAAAGGCCACAGATCACATATACAGATCTTGTCTGAATGTCTTGAATGGTTTTCAAAGTAAGTGCAGCTCAAATTAAATCTAAATTCTGTTTTACACACATACTTGTACACTGGTATTTTCCAGCAATTAACTACAAAGGGGGCATTGTGAGAACTAGTATATTTCCTTGGAAAAGAATCTGGATAAAATCCAGGAATGTCAAAAATCTGATTTGGGCTGGCAGATTGACATGGCATTACATTAGAATTATTAACAATAACAGCAGTTTTTGCCGTTTTGATTCTCCTAACTTTTATACTGTGTATATTGCTGGTAGTCATAATATTTAATTTATCTGGATAAGACAGTCAACAGTTAAACAGTCTTTAACATACTGCAGTGCGGAATGGAAAATAACAGGCATAAATCTGCAAACAAATTTGTTTATATTTTTCTGTGTGCTAAGATTAGCTAGCTTGATGCTAGCTTTAGTCTTCTCCCGGTAACATTAGTGTGTTAGCTAGCTCATTGCTAGGGTTAGCTACCTCCTCGCTAACAATACTTCTCTCCCCAGTAACATTAGTATTTTAGCTAGCTCATCGCTAGGGTTAGCTAGCTCATTGCTAACAGTACTTATCTCCCCGGTAACATTAGCATTTTAGCTAGCTCATTGCTAGGGTTAGCTAGCTCCTCGCTAACAGTACTTCTCTCCCCAGTAACATTAGTATTTTAGCTAGCTTATTGCTATGGTTAGCTAGCTCATCGCTTACAGTACTTCTCTCCCCAGTAACATTAGTGTGTTAGCTAGCTCATCGCTAAGGTTAGCTAGCTCAACGCTAACAGTACTCATCTTCCTAGTAACATTAATATTTAGCTAGCTCATCGCTAAGGTTAGCTAGCTCCTCGCTAACAGTACTTCTCTCCCCAGTAACATTAGTATTTAAGCTAGGTAATAGCTAGGGTTAGCTAGCTCATCGCTAACAGTAGTTCTCTCCTCAGTAACATTACCATTTTAGCTAGCTCTTCACTAAGGTTAGCTAGCTTGTCGCTAGGGTTAGCTAGCTCGTCACTAAGATTAGTTAGCACTTTGCTAACAGTAGTTCTCTCCGTAGACCTAGAGAATATGCTTCAGTTGTTACATTAAGATCATTACAGCAAAGTAAAGTAATTTAAATTCAAGAACATCAGTAAAGCCTCACATCATTTGGAGAAACAGTTCAGATACAAGTCGTAGCCACTCATTGCCCTGGAAAAAAAGGCATAATTTTACACAAACTAAATATAAATGGTACTGGGAAAGTTTGTGTCACATTTGTCACATTGAGGTAAATTTTAAAATATTATCAGATGGATCTTATGCAAGTTATCTATGTAGAAATGGAAAGGATGGGTTTAAAAGGGAAATTTAGGAAAAAGATATTGTTAGAGCTGCACAATACAGACAAAATTACACAATTACATTAAATTTGCACAAACTACAATTTACATACAATACCTTCCAATATATTCTGCAATTACTGTATTATGAAAGCTGATGCTTCAATATCAAAAAGAGGATATCATATATTGTGCAGCCCTGACATACACACAACTCACAAGTCTTCTACTCTTTACACACACACACACACTACTCTATTTGTGCTAACAACTAGCACCTACAATGCTAAAAGCTATGTCTCTAATACATACAACTTACCCACTGATACTTTTTTCCCAAGACCTGTGCAGTGAAGAGAGAACACAAAGAGACAAGATGACATTTACTGTCTAAACATCGAAACCACATCGCTTTTTCTTCTTTTTTAGATATATTGGTGGATATGTCCTCAAAACAAAGTCATAACATTGGTCTTAAACACTTCTTAGTCTGGTTAAAATAGACACTAGTTTTTTTATTCTTAGTGTGATTCATTTGGGCAGTTAAAGTTGTACGTTTGTGGGAAGACCATGAATAAAAACCCGACTAATATTAGCACAAAGATAACTAACCATTACAATTAGACACTGGAGATGGAAAGACACTGGTGGTACGCAAAGAATGCCAAGGTGGTACACCAAACATTTTTAGTATTTAGTATGTCAACCCACACTTCAGTTCTTCACACGCAGAACTGTAGTATTATAACTATTAACATCAGTTTCATGGATCCTAAAATATAATCCTGTGGGACTCCATAAGATATGCTAAATAAACCATTTTCCATGTGATACTGGTATACTGGTATTACTGCATTGTTTGCACTATAAGGCACCCTTAAAATAATTTAATTTTACTTATGTATGAATTCTACCAGTCAGATTTTAAGGAGCAACAAAAAACTCTGCTAAAGTACAGCATTATAAAGAAGTTTCTGTATTATAAAGGATTACTGTAATGAACGGAAGCACTATGCTCACCCAAACAAACAGTTTTCAGGTAAGAAATCTGTTTAGATTAACATCCAGCACCAGTTTGACTTTATAAGAAAACGTTTTATTTTAAGAATTACAGTTTTGTTTACTTAGGTGCCCCCGCAGCAGGGAGAGCTGCTAAATTAGAAGGTAAACATCAAGACACCCCTGTTCCTTACTTGTGTTGCTAAAATTACGCCTTATAATCCAGTGCGGCTTATAGTTCGTAAAATACAGTTGTTCAATCATAGAGACCAATAGGTAGTACACAGCCCAAATAGTAATAAGATTAAAAGAGAACCACTGTACAGTATTTTATTAAGTTGAACTGGATTTACATTAACATTCTCGAAACCCAACCTAGCAATAGTTGGTCCAAAAAAAGTTATTAGTGGGTGGAGCACAGGCAGGTAAATTAGGGCACCTTGTAAAATGTAGAAGTAGAAGTGTTTTTCGGACATGGTCAGGCCCTGTGGGAAACTGCTTTCTCAGAGGAAAACAGACTCTCAGCGGAGGACGATTACATAACAGTGTTGCTTTTCTGGCGGCTGCTCCGATCTCTGAAGCATGTGCTTGTTATTATAGGCTAAAATTGGACAAGCAAAATTTTCCCAGCCTTCAACTGTAAGACAAAATTCTCCTCAGTGAGCAATGGGTTATGGCTCAATTTCAGGATTCTTGATGCAGCCATTTTTCTCCCCCCCGCTTATATTTAAGCAAACCACACGAGGATCATGTAGGAAGACAGAGTATCCGATTCCCAATATTCAGACCAAAGCACCTAACCTCCAAAATAAACATTTCCACAATAAATCAGTAAACGCTCAACTATATTAACTCACCGCAGACCGCACACTGTGATCTGATCTGACCCTTTTGGTAACAAAGCCAAAAGGGTCAGAGAAGATTAATGGACTTGTGTTCATAGTTTTAGGCTATTTTTTCTCTCTCACACAAATAACAAGTGCTTAAAAGACTGATAGCTTGTGCATGAATTAAGCTGAATATGTCCACCCTGTTGTGGTAAAATATTTTATAAAAAATCAAATGTGTCTTTGAAACAGAACAAGGTCACCATAATTTTTTTAAAACATTGCAACTCTGGGTCAACCATGTTTCATCAATTGCCAGTTCTCACTAAAATCATCCATACATGAGCTTCCAAAACCTACAAAATAAACATTTCTGCAATAAATCAGTAAATGCTGAACCATGTTAGCTCACCACAGATAATGTGATCAAACACTGTGATCTGATTTGACCCTTTTGTTAGCCAAAGTCAAAAGGGTGAGAGAAGACTTAGGCTTTTGTGTTCATAGTTTTGGGGTCCTTTCTCTCTCTTATACAAATGCAGCCATGATAGAGTGAAAACATGCTTGACAGAAAGTAAAACATGAAATTAAGCTGGTAAAATATATTGTTTAAAATATTACCTCTTCAGTATCTAGACCAAAGCTTTCAAAACCTGCAATAAACCAGCAAACGCTGAACCATATTAACTCACCACAGACCACACAGTGTGATCTAATTTTACCCTTTTGGTAACAAAGCCAAAGGGTTAGAGAGTCTCAGTTCCCCACTAAAATTGTCCACAGGGTGGATGCATGCATGACAGAAAGTAAAAAGTAAAAATAAAAAGTATGGGAAAGTATGATTTATAAAATATTTGATTCGTAATATACAGACCAAAGCCTCCAAAACCTTCAAAATAAACATTTCTGCAATAAATCAGTAAACGCTCAACTGTATTACCTCACCGGAGACCGTACACTAGCCACAGTGTATGTGTTCATAGATTTAGGCTAATTTCTCGCTCATACACATAATGCCACTGATATTTTTGGTCACGCAGTGTATGTCATAAACGGTCATAAATGATGGTGACTGGCGGCATCTGGCTAGAATTGTCTGTGTGAACTAAGAAGTCTCTTTTTTTAGATTTGTTTCAAATGCTTTTAAATAAAAATGCAAGTGTATTCTCAACTGTAATAATATTTAAGTACGATCAATACATTTAAAATAGTACTTATGAAAAGTAATAGCTCTGGAAAAAAATAAGAGACCACTTGAGATTCTGAATCAGCTTCTCTGATTTTGCTATTTATAGGTATTTATAGGTATATATTTTGAGTAAAATTAACATTGTTGTTTTATTCTATAAACTACGGAACATTTCTCCCAAATTCCAAATAGAAGAAAATTGTCTGAAATAACAAAAAAGATACAGAGCTTTCAGTATTCAAATAATGCAAAGAAAACAAGTTCATATTCATAAAGTTTTAAGAGTTCAGAAATCAATATTTAATAACCCTGGTTTTTAATCACAGTTTTCATGCATCTTGGCATGTTCTCCTCCACCAGTCTTACACACTGCTTTTGGATAACTTTATGCCACTCCTGGTGCAAAAATTCAAGCAGTTCAGCTTGGTTTGACAGCTTGTGATCATTTATCTTCCTCTAGATTAAATTCCAAATGTTTTCAATTTGGTAAAATAAAAGAAACTCATAATTTTAAGTGATGTATACCCAGATATGCTCCAACCATTTCGTCAACATATCAGTGCGCCCTTCCTTGCCCTCTGCCTTTGCATCTCTGTATCTCTCTCTGTCTCCATCATACGCACATAAACACACACTCCCTCATGTCTTAATTATGTCTATTCCCTCTGTTGTAGCTTAGTCAGCCAAGTCTCTCCTCTGTGTTTTCCCTTGCTCTCGCACCGTGTGACAGACCCCACTCTCGCATCTCCACAGCCAAACACACACTGCTCCGTCTGTTCCTTTCATGATGGTGGCATTCCCCCTCAAAATACACAGGGATTCCTCTCTGTCTCTCTCGTTCTCTCTCTTTATTTTATAATCTAATTTATTTATATTTGTAAAGCTTTGTGATGTGTTGTAAAGTGGCCTACAGAGATAAATGAATTTAATTATTACATGTCACAGTTCTGGTGCATTGAGAACTTAAGTGACAGGCATCTGTGGCATAAATAATGTACAATTTAGATTTTTGACTCTCTACATTAGGACATTAACCCTGTTCAGACAGGATAATCTTATCTAATGTAATAAATAAATAAAAAATGCCATCATCTCTCCTCTATGATACAACTCTATAGCTGTTTCTTGCATAAAGTGGATATTTGCATCCCACCTGGTCAAATGTTTCTTAGACAACTAAACATTTTTGTTATTTTCAATAGAAATTATACCAATAATTTATAGCTGAAGCTGCCACTGTGGTCCTTACCTTAATCAGTCAGAAAGACTGCAGGATACTTATATTATTTATCGTAAAGCTAATAAAGTATGGAAACCAAGCTTCACCACTCAGACCACACAATAGGTCAAGTGATGTGCAGTCTTACATTAAGAAATGTGTAAAAAAAGAGGCAATTTCTCAGAGTCTCGCTCATGCCCAGGGTTGGCTAAGTGATCAGAGAAGTTCCCATTAGCAGAATTCACTTGACTTTCAGGCACAAAGCTCTCCAGTAAGTTTTTCCACAGACCAGAGCTCACTCTGCGGTTTTGGTTTGCTGGATGCTTGAGAGGAGAGGAAGTGGGAGAGAGAAGCTTTAGAAGTAATGATACACACACCTCTCACACTGCCTGTGGAACGTGGCTGTATTCCATCTGGGAAGAATGCCAAACCACAGCACACTGAGGGTCTATCTAACAAGTTAACCCTTCCTGACATCCAGAGAGATGGGGGTGGGCTAAGCATGTCTGATATACTGTATTTTTCACAATATAAGGTCTGCCATATTATAAGGCGCACTATCAATAAACGTCTTTTTTTTAGGTTCTTTTTTAATACATAAGGCGCACTAGATTATAAGGCACATTATGCGACACTAGTAAGGAACAAGGGTGCTGCAATGTTTTTCTTTTAAAGTCAAACGAATGCTAGATGTTATTCTACACACATTTCTCTCCTGAAAAATCTGAATATTTAGGTGAGTAAAGCGCTTCCGTTTATTTACAGTAAGCTTAGATTTCCAGATTTCGTCTACAGCTAGGTGCAGCAATATTATCATTAGCAGCTAACTGCTAGCACTAGCCATGGTTAGACCCACTACTTTGCTGAATGGGGTGAAATAAGGGACGATTGTTGTTGAGGTCATAGAGCTGGGATATGATATTGTATTGTGATACATCTTCTTACCGTATCAAGGACATCAAGGATTTTATTGATGCTTAAATGTAACTGACTTAACTGTACATTTCATTACTGAGTGTTAACAATCATGTTAAACTGGATGATGTGCAGCTAAAACGTAAAAGAAAATCACCTTGCTATGATTGAAGGAGTATTTGAATGAGAGTTTTTAGGAATTTGCCACTGCTGATGCATTTTGTCTGCCAAACAATGGCAAAATGATGCAATAAATTGTGTATTGTGTAAATGTCCTTTTGTATAGTGTTTGTACTATATACCATGTGATTACATGCACCACAGGCGGTGGCATTTATATGATTTATATCGTTATCAGAATTTTATTGTAACAATCGAAATGAAGAAATATACTGTGATATAAATATTTGGCCATATTGTTCAGCTCTATGTGGTCACATGACTCAATGTTCTAGCTCTTTTTTGAAAGAAATGGACAAAACAAAGACGAAAAGGACAATACAAGTGGTAAATGCTTTACTGTCCAAACTAATCTTTTTAGAAAGTCTTAAATATAAAAATGAGGGCCTATTGAAACATTTATTGAAGTTGAACAGACAAAACATGAAAAGCTTTGGGTTCATATAATGTCTGCAATAAAATAAAATATTAAGTAAATGTAAGAAAAGTTTTTTAATTGCATTTTCTATATTATGTCCCATCTTCAAATATATACATTCAGAGACTTTGGACAAAATATTTTTGACAAAAGTCAAAAGTGGGAATTCCAGCCGAAGCCAGACCTCAAGTATAACCTTAAGCTTACCCAGGCTAATAAAAATGTAAAACACTCGTCAACTAATGTATTGAATCAAAAATGTACTTTAGCCCGACTTAATTCTGTCTGAAACTGAGACTCATATCTTGACGCTTAAATCATTGAAATTAAATGAGAATTCAATAAAATGTAAATTTGCTAATGAGAACACGAAGATGAAATTTAAACGTGACCCACTTTAAAACTATTCCCAAACACATCAGTTCACAAAACAAGCAGTGTTTCCCCACAATAATTTTAACTCCAGTTTAGGGTCACACTGTTTCATAACTTTGAAAGGTGCACAACAGCAGTAATCATTGGTAATTACACAGTGCAAAAGCCTAATCCTCCCAGCTAGTGCAAGAACACGCCCATATTACAGATTTCTGAATCTGAGTGCATCTTTGTAACAGGGCATTTCTTCTGGCAAAAATTCATTTTGCCGTTTTTAAAGCGCTTACATTAAATTGAGATAAATCTGTCTGAATTAGACATGTTTTAAATAGTTGTGGTTATTTAGATTAGATTCCTGTTTTAATCTCGACTGGTGGCTGAGTTCCCAGATGACAGATTCTCCACCAGACAATCTCTATGACGAGAAATCTGCATAAGCTCCATTAGATAACAGTGTGCATCATGGAGCCGATTCTTTTTCACATGGCTAGTCCTTTCAGTTTTTGGCATATTGTTACCATTAATTTAGACAGAAATCCTACTTCACATTCCAAAATGACCAATCAACGCTACAATACAAAATAAAAAAATGTACTTATCAGATACCAACACAGGGAGTAATACTGATATCAGATTTAGAAAAATCCTAACAAAAAATATTTAAAGGAGACATCTGGACTGAAATGGACTTGTAGTGTAGTGAAACATAATAATATTCACCCCCAGCATTCTGAAATACAGTGCTTTTAGCTGTTGAAGTGATAGGGGCATAGCGTTACCCATGCAAAGGAATTCATTAGTAGGATTTAAAACGAGAGACTGAGCACTTATTAGCTGAATTATCATGACTAAATTTCAAGATGGCGAGGCCTGGAAAACTACTACTAGAAGATACTGTGTGTATAAACAATGATTTTAATAAACTATCTGTGCACTTTCAAAGTTGTCAGTGCTTCTTTTTAAATGTCAGGGCCCTCAGAATTCTACCAATAAAGTGTGGAGTGACTGAGCTGGTAAGGGTGTAGAAATAGCTATTTCTTCGCATGAGTAACACTATGCCCCTATCACAAGCATTGTAAACCTTTTATGAGCATTAGCTAAAAGCTCTGTATTTCAGAATGCTGGGGAAGAATGGAGATGGGCTATTCAACAAATGTTTGTACCCGTTATCATGTTTCACTACACCCCAATTCCATTTCCCACCAGATTTCATCTTTAAAACAAGCTGTCATGCTCAAACTACTCAAAGACTCTACCAATTGTAGAAATCTGCAGCTATAAACACATTTTCACAGAATCTGCAATATGATTATATTTGACACAGCATTTTCTACTGCTATATCAACAAAGACACCAATTAATAATTATGTATCATCTCTGTTTGGCAGAACTAAATAAAGGCTGTGGATTCTTTATGCTTTATTTGTGTACACTGGAATGAACAAGGTGAAAATTTGCACTGCTTTCAGATGTACCTTGGCTTTCAACTGCTGTCATCCAGCCCACTCCTATTTACAGTCTATGTAAATACTTAGGAATAAATGTGAAATGTAATATTTAAATTTTGTAAAATGTAAAAACTAGATGACCATCCACTGTAAAAATAAACTTGTTCAAATATTAATTAACTTAACAAAAAACAATTTTACACAGCTTTCACTTTATACCAAACTTGGGCATTGTATGGCCTAAGGACCGGACCATGCCCGGCCCTTTGGCTTTCAATAAACAACACTTTGTTTTTTTCTCCATTTTTTTACACATCCACTAACTTCAGAAACCCAACCAGACTTCAGCCCAAGTGTTCAAAACAGCTAGATTTTTCGGTACCACTTTAAAAAAAGACTACCTTTATAAAGGGTTTATAAATGCTTTACAATTAGTTTAATGGTTACTAATTAGGTTGTAAATGCCTTAAAAATCATTAATAATCAGTTATAACACATACGTAGAAAGGGCAACAATGACCTGTTGTTTGTAAAATAGTGAACCCACAGCCATCTATATTGTTGCCCTTTCTATGTATGTGTTATAACTGATTATTAATGATTTTTAAGGCATTTACAACCTAATTAGTAACCATTAATAAACTAATTGTAAACCATTTATGAACCCTTTATAAAGGTAGTCTTATTTTAAAGTGGTACCGATTTCTTTCACTGAACAAGAAAAAAAACCCAAATAAGAAAATTAGACTATAAACCAACTAGCCATAGTGCTTTGGATAAAGAATATTTTATGCTGTTCTTCAAAAAAAAAAAGCTAAAACAGCTAAAAACATTAGCCATCCTGTCAGCTAAACAGAGATAAACAGAAAATCAAAACTTTTTACGATTATTTACCATGCTTATTTACCACTGTTAGATGCAGGAGTGTGGTGTTTTAAACTCTTTTATTTACACTTTGCACAATGCTAACTGCTAAGCACTCATTACTTGTTTGGCTACATTAGCCTCCTAGCTTCAGAGCACAACTTGTGTTGGCTTGTCTTAGCTGATTAAATACGTCTGTGGTAACGGGAGAATTGTATAAATCAGATGTTTTACTGAAATTTTGCTTTGAATATGAAAGTAGCGGAAGCGCCTCAGATTCAGGCAGTTCCTCAGATTCTTCTGCCTTTGTCTTTGTCCTGCTCCAGAGCTGCTAAATACTGCATGTTTAAAAAGAGGTGTCTGACAGCACAGCAGCCAACAGCTCATCTCCAAGGACTTATCTCAGTGAAAAGCCGCTGAACTGTGCTCATCCATGACCGGAGACCGGGGACACCATCATCATCATCTTAACCGGCCCGAAATCTGTGACAGGCAGCCAGGGACGGCGTGGGTTTACAAAACCAGCACTCAGCATTCTTTGTGTGGAAAAGTCAAGGTTTGGTGTTTTATTTCTCTGACCCCAATTTCTCTGAAGCTACCTGCATTGCAGAGGCAGCTAAGAGCCTCCAGGACGATGCGCTATTTATTATTTAGGCTGAAGGTTCCCCTCCATCCCCCTCTTTAAGAGCACGGGGTGTGGCCCACTGAGGGAATGAAGGACAATTTATATAAAACACACTTTAAAAAATTCAGTATCTGTAAGATTATTGATTGATTATGATGTATGCGTCACTCTGTGCTATAATTCCATCTGAGAATTTTACGCCCGTTTTTAAAGGCGTGTTGTTTAAAATTCCATGTCGCTGAGCAAAAAAAGTAAGTAGCAAGACTTCTATGTAAAATTTCCAGGGAAAAACGTCATGATTTCTGCATGACTTCTACTCCCCGCATTACTGCGAAAATGAGACCTCCTTCCAAAAACACAAAATACGACAACGGCTGCAATTACTCTGGAGCACAACTCCAAAACGACTTGAGCGAATAACAGCGACGATGTACAACCAGGAAATGGCTCCAGTCCATCCATTTTTTATTACGAGCCACATTTCTAACACCGAGCCTAAAAGTACTTTAACCAGAATAAAGAATGAGGTTTTAAAGAAGATTTTGGGGAAATCTGTACAGCAGTAAGGGGTGTGCTATATCGTATCATACGCAATATTGCCAACATTTTTAAATATCGTGAACGATATTATACCCTGAAATATCCTGCCATATTAGGGTAATATTTTTTTTATTAATTTTGCTGCAGTATTTGCTGTGTATTCTTGTAAAAAATATATATAAATTCAGTGTCATATCACAAAGAGTATCATTATAGCGAAAATACCCTGAAATATTGTGATATTATTTTAGGGCCATATCGCAGACCCCTAACAGCATCTTTTTGAACAATACATTCAAATAGCATTATAATGCAGTATACACAGTACCTCAGAGGCTTTGGAATGCCCACACTTATCCCATATGAAGTTGTGAGGTGTTATCTTGTGAGTAATGGTAAATTTTTACTAGCACTTTTCTTCAATGCATTCTGCCCTTCCGGATCCGTTGGCTTGCTGTGTGAATGTGACTGTGATGATTTCATTTTAATTTAATTTAAATGAAGCAACAGAAACAGACAATTATACTTTTAATGTTTTTAATTTTTAATCATCTTCATTGTAATCTATAGTTTTATAAATCTATATTCTGGCATTTTCAGCTTCTGTTATGTGGTTGAAGATGCTTGTTCTGTGTGATTGTGATGTTCGTGATTTTGATGTATATGATGTTGCAGCCCACCCTTCCCCTGATTGGATGCAGTTCAACATGTGTACTCATTTGCATAAACCTTTTAACCATAAGGCGAATAGCAACGCATCACGTACCACGACACACAGCGTGTTACTCCGTTAAATTGAATAGGATGCATCAAAGATAGTGGGTGCCAGATGGGTGGGACATTCCAAAGTTTCCAAAGTTTCGTAGGTACTTAACATTTCCCAATATCCACAGTGTCACATATGATCCAGAAAAATGTCATAGGAGGCAATGGCACCCACAGTGGACAGTGCAGTGGGTAGTAATGATCTTGACCGGTTAGAACTGTCAATGCAATCAGACAGTATTCTCTGTCTGAAGAATAACATTCAGATTTGATGCTGTAGCCCCCAACATGCATATCCTGCAGGTAAGTCAACATACAGTTGCTGAAAATGTTTTTACCCAGCTTACTAAACAAAATGGCTGTTTATCATGATTTCAAATTTATCATAATAAAAATAACATACAGTCATTATACTTACATAACCCTGATTGTACAATTCTAATTTATTGTTTTCTTACATGCAAATTCACTGGCAGTCAATCAGACTTGCTAAGATATCTAAAGGGATATATTTTGTCATTTCTGAAGAAGAACCAAAAATAACTGGTTATGTCAACAAAATATGTCCAGATGGCACATCACTCATCTAACTGATGTAGTGGCTTGAAGAGTGAGTAAGCTTAGATGATCATGTTGCCCACTAAACATACTAATATTGCCTTTGGTAGATAATTATTCAATGATTGTTTGAAAATGATTGCTAATGTGGAGATAATCCGATTTCTCACCCACTAAAAACTGATTGGAGGCAGGAAGGAGATGTACTTGCAAGTATTTATTGAAAATAGACAAAAACAAACAAACAAGGAACCAAAAACTAAAGAAACAAAGAAACACAGATTACATGGACACACGTAAACAGGTTACATGTGATGATCTGATGGACGTACAACCACAGAAAGGGCGAACAAGTACAAGGGGACTATTAATACACACAGAAGTGGACAGGAAACAGGAACCACCTGGAACCAGGTAACAAGGGGGCGGAGCTACAAGCAAACAGCTGAGCATACTGAAGACAGGGGCACAGACACTGGAAAAACACAGGGCACGGGCAGAGTTGGGTAAATAAACACAGGGACAGACCAGAGAGATGCAAAAACAGAATAAGACCGTGGCACTGATATTTTTATAAATTCTAATTGAACTTGATAAGAGAGATTGGCCTAATAAGGGCCCTATGACTGCCCTATGCTCTGATGTGGAGAAAACTGACAAAATGTATATTGGTAAAAAGACATAAACACACTCCTAAACCTTGTGGAAAGCCCTCCCAAAAGAGTAAAAAATAGTTATCTATGTAGCACAGTTTATACAAGTTTATGCAAACACTGTGTAACAAGATTTACCATGAATGATATTAATACTAATATAGAGTAAAGTTAACCTTCACTTTTAATAAATATATATATATTTTCTTTTATTTCTTTGATATTAAGGTGGGTTATTGCCATGTTTGCAGTGTTACCTGCTTATATTAAGTAACACTTAGGAAAAATGTCAATATCATAACAAAAAGTTAGGTTCTGGACTACACTGTGCTAAAATATCTACATTTTATTGATTTTACTGCATTTACAACCAAAATAAAATACATTTAGATTTAGAATAATATCACAGAAGTATCCTATAATATCAACCGATGAGTAGCATGAAAAATATTAACCTGCAAACGAAAAAGTCTAAGTCAGACTTTAACAGCAGGGAAGGAGCTACAAAAAAGACACAATTTTTTTTTTCTTGTTGTTTCTCGATTGTTTGTGTGCATTAGTTATAATTATGGGGTAAAAATATCAGTAATCCTTTTTTTGAATACTAGTGCAAATATTGTGCAAGCAGTGCAAATTGCTTTATATATTTAAGTTGTTCTATGTAAATAAAATGCTCAGGGGGGAAAAGCCAAGCAGACCACCAACGATCTGAAAACCCCTAAAGTCTCTCTCTGACTACTCTGGCAAATTGTACAGGAATCAACATGCCCAAAGGAAGCAGGTCCCACATCCCCAACAGCGAGGATAACGGAACGTCTGGAGCTGGTCACAGAAACCTGTGGTAACATGCAGACAGTCTTCTGATACTGCAGCGTACAGTAGTGTGACTAATCTGTTCATGGAATGATAATCATCACATCTTCAAAGTTTGCACTAAATTTAGAAGAATTAAGATAAATCAAAGCGGTGACGTTTCGGAATGCGCTGACTTTCACTAGCAGGGATTTTTTTTGTATGAAGATCTGGCACTGTGGTAGAAATAATTACGCCAATTTAAAACCTTAACAAAAATGTTGAGCTTAGGTGGCTACTAAAATACTATCACAATATTTCAGGGTTTTTGTGCTGATATGACAAAACATTGAAATTTACTTTATTGATGTCAAAACTATATACTACTGGAATAAAATAATTATTGATGGTTCATGTATTTTTAAACAGTTTAAAACATTTAAAATCTGATCTATTTTGTAAACAACGGTAACATAAGACTCTGATTTTGTATAAAATATTAATAATAATAAACATAATGCAAAAAATTTAAACGAAATATTTAGTGCATGCATATAAACTGCAAACATGAACAATTATACAAAAAAACTCAAAGCTTCACAGTAACTATTAAAACTAAATACTATAGAAGTAAGACTGCTTTCAAACCAAAATATCACTATTATTACAATATGATTTTTTTTTTATCAATTAAAAATAATTACAATATAATTGTGAACAATACGACATGGCACACCACTACTGGTTACTAGGAGAATCAAAATTGTAGGGTATTTTTTATTTGTGGTACCAATTATTTTGGCAATATTACAAAACAGAAAAATATTTTATTATTTTTAAGAATTTATACTACAGCAATAAAGGTTATCTATAGTGTAGCAGTTTTGAAAATTTAGTAGAAACGAAATAATCCGTGAACTTTTGTCTATTTTAAACAAAACATTAATATCTTACCAATATTCTGATTTTGTATAAAATTATAATAATGCAACATAAACATAATGTAACAAAATGTCTACCACCAAAAAAAATGCAGAATATTTAATGCAGGCATCTAAAATGCTAACAAACAATCTACATCAAAATAAAAATTTAAGGCTTCACAGTAAATATTAAAATAGTTACTATACAAAATAGACTGCTTTAAAGACAGAATATCACTAATATTATATAATTGTGTTGTGTCATAAACGATACATTATTGGCTAATAGGGTAGGTGATATGGCCCTAAAATAATATCACAATATTTCAGGATTTTTGTAATAATTATATATTTTTTGGCAAAAAGACAAAACGCTGAAAAAATAATAATTTCAAGAACTATTATTTTTTAAACAAACTTACCACGTTTTTTTTATAATAATGTAATAAAATAAATAAAGTGACAAACAAAACTAAACTGCAAAATATTAAGAACATGAATATAAACTGCAAACATAAACAACTATACCAAGCATTTCTACACAAATAGACTATTTTCAAGACAGACTATCACTATTATCACAATTTTTTTTTTAATATATATATATTTTTTAATGATTATGACATAATTGCATACAATACAATATTCCACACCCCTACTGGCCAAGTTATTACATTTAATTAGGTGGAAAAACTAAAAACATCAAAATCACCAAAGAAAACATGCTCCTAAAAGAGGCTTGTCTTCAGCGCAGTCTGATCAAAACGTTAGTGTGACTGCTGGCTGACAATAAATTGCTTCTTTTTTTTTCCTTCCTGTGGTGAGAATTTCTCTCCTTTACGACCTTCTCTTTCTGGAGTGTGTAAAGAGGGCTGCAGTTCGCCTTTCCATCACGCCTGAGCATCTCTTCGACAAGCCTCGTAGAGAGCCTTGATGTGTCTCCAGTGAAAATCAAAGGGCATTAAACATTAAAAGTACTGTCAAACCCAGAAGCGGAGCAACTCGGAGGCAAAAAAGTAGGGCACTGAGACTGCTAAGAGGCAGAAAAACTGTCGACTTTACCAGGCCTACTGTGCTCTTTTATTGCGAGATGTACTTAAATATGTAAATTACTGTACATGCATATTCAAAGGTTTGCATATTCCGGGTTTGATAAAAAAAAATAAATCATAAAAAAACTGCAATTTCCTCAATCAATGCTGATGTCAAAACAGTGGAGATTTCTAACTCGGGCACACTGAAGCTACTACACTCGTCCTTGAGTTATTTATCACCAGCGATACGACTGGAGGACTGGTATGAAAACAACCTTACTTACAAAGGTAGCAAATCTGCAGTGAGTGGCTGCAAAAGCAGCGAGACCCAAAGAAACACGCTGTTATTAAATATTAGTGCATTAGCATTACACTTCAAATTCCTTCACACTTTTCTCAAAAAAACAACAGGAGAAAAAATGTTATGCTGTACTATGAGATAACGGCACCAATCACTGTTTATTCATTTATTTTGCCCATAAACTTTATCCATCAATGTTGCATAAATTAAATAGATTAAATGTAGTTTTGTTCTGCTTTTAAAAAAAAAAAAAAAAATGCCATTGCAACAATACAACCATTAATAAATATTTTTTAAAACATTAATAAACATTGTTAAAGTTTTAGCTGTGATAAAAGCTAACTGTTTTTCTGAGCTGGATTTCCCACAGAGTTGATGACAGAGCACAGTCCCTGTGTGATGTGGGTCTTCTGTATGAACTCTGATGCTCACACGTCTTTCTGGCTCTGTTTTGTCTCTTAGAAGAAATTAAGGGGCAGCTGCTGCTGAAAAGAAATCCTAACACCAGAGAAAACACTGCATGTCTTTCCGAAAATAAATAATTAATTACGGTATAAATTATTCAGTCCTTTCACTTATTTGTCCAAATACTCATAGTTTTTTTTGGCCTTTTTAAGCATGTTAATATGTTTGGTTTCCAATTTTTTTTCCTATTGTGTAATGCTTGATTATAATGAAAAAACACTGAATCTCTACAATGTCAACTTTAAAGGAGAAGAACAAAACTGTCTCGTCTTACGCACTACGTCAAAAGGTAAGGTAACATTTTAAAGTTTTTATATTTTTCATGTTTATGCTCTATATCTGATCATTTTTGTCTGGATTGTTGTTTTACTTAGAAGCCCATATCCAAACCAACAACCAAAAACTCTTTTAAAATAAAACTTTTGTTTTATCCACCACCAAAAAGAGAATTAACCAGCCACTGGTTTCGGTGGCGTGAGACAACACCTGCTTCTAACCCCCATCCACACAGGTGTTCCCTGTCTGCTCATCACCGATGAGATATGCTGTGATGTTTTATGGACTGTCTGTTCAGATAGGGGGCTTTTTAAAAGGTGTGGGGGGAGGGGGGAGCTTTAGGATGGAGAGCAGTAAATGGTATGTAGGTTTTGGGTGAATCCACAGCAGACCCGAGTGTTCAACCAAAATCCACTTGTTTATCTTTGTCTAGACCCAGTCAAAACACAGGCGTAGATCACAGGCCAACAGTAAAAGTTAAAAGACTTAAGGACTCCATTTTGGATTCCTATCACTCAACTCTACCTGCTCTTTAACTCAAACAGAGATTTTAACACACTCATTTTTAGTTCCTAAACACAAAAACATTGTATAATGCGTATAAAATGTATAAAAAAAATGTATAATGCATTAAAATGTATATAATGGATAAAATCCCTGTGTAATAACGAACCATGTATTGTGCTCATAGTATAAATTTTCACAATACATTTTCCAAAAAAATCCAAAGTTTTTTATTATTAATAAATATTATTAACGCATAAATATAATATTTCTGACAAAGTGCTGAAAGGACTATCGATTGAAAGTTAGAGTCAGAATTGCTTAGCTAGCCTAAAAACAGTACAGCAAATATGGTTTAACAGCCAGTGCTAATAGCTTTTAGCTTTTTTTAACTTTTAGGGTCAAAAGTTTTAGAACACCCCCATTTTTACGTTATTTTAGACATACTGCACTCTCTTCTGCGTCATTTACACATCACACAGCACATTCAGACTTTCATTATAATAACTAGAAAAAACACATAACAATGAATAGATAACTAGTAAAAGTATTAATATTAATAAGTCTTAATTAGTCATGTTCCTACACATTTAAAAGACTCTCAGAAATTGGAGAAAATTGGTACAGGAAGAGGTCTAGTTGACCCACATGGCAACAACGCCTTTAGCTCAGCTCATGTCTGAATATTCTGAGAAAATATTGTATAAGATGCCATATTGCCATATTGTCAAAATAACAGGATACCATATTTCTCACACAATAAGGCACACTTAAAATCCTTAAATTTTTCCCAAAATTTTACCAGTCAGTTCTCAGAGGCTGAAGTAGTATTAGCATTAGCCGTTAAGTGCACTATGCGCTAGCTTTTTTCGCCATTCAGGGGTGAGTATTATTGGCCTGTAGCCTGCTGCTAACCATGGCTAGCAATGCTGGAGCAGTATTAGCATTAGCCGCTAACTGCACTAAGAAATCTGTGTAGATTAATATCCAGCACTTGTTTGCCTTTTTTTTAAGAATGAGTAAAGCCATTTTTAGGAATGTGTTTACTTAGCTTAGCATTTAGTTAGCCCCCCCACTCCCACCCAGTGGTAAGACCTGCTGAATTAGAAGGAAAACATGGCAACACCTCTGTTCCTTACTAGTGTCGCATAATGTGCCTTATAATACAGTGCCCCTAATAAAAAAATATACCAGAAAATATTCACTGACATTTACTGATAGTACACCTTATAATCAGGTGCGGGTTAATAGTGTTAAAAATACAGTATATACTGTGTATGGTGAAAATGTATAATATATAATAGCATGATACAATATTTTTTACCAGCCCTATCTAATAGTAATGTAAAACTGTAACTATACTGGATCTATTTTGAAAACAGTTTTTACTTGCTAATAAAATATAAATCACAACAAAGGTAAAAAAAAGGACCAGACAAAAGAGGCATTTGTCTCATAAAACTCCCTCTCACAAAGCTAATATGAACAACAGTTAATAGTAATTAATTTTAAAATAAATAATGATGAATATTCAAGGATGCCATGAGACAAAATAGTCCAAAATCAGACTTTTTCTAATAATGTCTATCAAAAACACTTCCTAAACATCTCACTGTAATATGTATATAATATGTTGTTCAACACACACTAGGAAATAAAATTTTAATTTCCTGTTTATAACCAATCATTTGCATATTGTATTTGTTTTACACTTATGATAATGACTAAATTGCTCAGTATATTTCCCAAATACCAAGAAAGTACCATAGAAATTCATATCACCCCAATATATCTCCTCCTCCCCAACCCCTCCTCCACGCAGCCCTGCCCAAGCTGGGTGTGTTCCTTTGTTATTCTCCTCAGTTATGCACCTGGACCTTAAGAAAACAAAAGTCCACGCTACCCCTGCTGTTCTGACTAATTATTCATGAGGTCGGACCCTAAACCCTCCTTCATTAGTCAGCCGGCTGGGTGAGTGACAGCAGGGGGGTTGCGGCTTCATTTATTTGACTTCTTTCAGTCTCAGGGGTCACTGCAGACAAAGGCTAGCTTAAACATCAGCGAAGGAAAGAAAGGAGAAAAACAGAGACTATTGCCCCATGTTCTTACACGCGGATCGTTAATGCTGTAAAAAAAAAGCTCAGAAAACAGTGACTTCAAAAAGAAAGACAAAACACTGCTAACTAACTGCTAACAACACACATTAAAGCAGAAGTCCCTACATTTTTTATTTTTTCATTTAAATTAACAGGAGTAATATTCCTGAGTTAGGAGAGAAAAAATATTCTAATTAATGATATCAGTGTCCTGGCATGGCCATTCCTACAATTTCTAATATACAGCTCTGAAAAAAATTAAGAGACCAAAAAAGATGCAGAGCTTTCAGACCTCAAATAATGCAAAAGAAAACAAGTTTATATTCATAAAGTTTTAAGAGTTCAGAAATCAATATTTGGTGGAATAATCCTGGTTTTTAATCACAGTTTTTATGCATCTTGGCATGTTCTCCTCCACCAGTCTTACACACTGCTTTTGGATACCTTTGTGCTACTCCTGGTGCAAAAATTCAAGCACTTCAGCTTGGTTTGGTGGCTTGTGATCATCCATCTTATTTTTTCCAGAGTTGTATATATATTCATTCGAAAAACAATTTTTGAAAAATGTAACGAGTGCTGGATGTTAACCTACACACCTCTGAATGGCAAAAAAGCTATTGCTGTGGTTAGCGGCAAATGTTAATACTGCTCCAATATCTGTGCTGGAGAAACTAAACTGAAACTCCTGTATAACGCTGTACGTCAGCAGAGTGGCCTTACTGCTTCTTACAACCTGACGGGTAGAATTCATAGATAAGATGCACCGGATTATAAGGCGCACTGTCGATTTTTGGAAAAAATGTAAGAATTTCAAATGCGCCTTTATAGGCATATTAACCTGCACTAAGGTACTCTTCCATGTGCTCTGTGCAATAACACATTCTCACCAGAGAGGTCTCTAAATTTAGATGGCAGATGAATTAAGTTTAAATGGCAGATTGAGTTTTCCTATAGTGTTTACAAATTATACCATAAAAACACAATTAAAATATAATTTAATACAATTTAAACATCTTTAAAAGATTAAAATCTTACCTATATGTAAAAACAATCTGTAAAACTGTAACAGAAGTAAAAGAAGAAAAAATGCTGTGAATCTAATGATGTTATTTTCCTCATTTCTTTTTTTAAATATTATGAAACTAATGCAAACTAAGCTAATAAAATTTCAAATACTGTACTGAAATGTTGATTATTTTTAAGCATTTTTAATAGACATCAAGTTAAAGTAGTTGAACTAAATGATTACAGAGAGATTACAGAAAGTGTCTATGCCCTAAAGTGATGTGTCATGATGGACTGCTTGAGAGGAAGTTGTTTAACACTCCTTACCACCACATTGTGTTAACCCCAGTGTCAGGGTGAGCACACCTCGGGGCAAAGCTTCCAACGAGGCATCCATCATGACCCTTTGAACTGATCCATCTGTCTGAGCCTGAAGACTGTAATAAAATCACCAGCTACCCTAACATCAGCAGCGTGCCTCAACCACGTTACTTTCAGGGAATCTGTAATTAAACAGCTCATGGTGTTCTCGCACTTAGAGAGCAGTTAATTTGACCAGTATGACTCGACAGGATATAAAAGACTGAAAAAAGTACAAGAAGTTGTCTGCAAGAAAGAAACTCATTATCTGACCAAGTACCACCATCTGACAAAGAATGAATGGCATGAACTCCAGGAGTCCAGAATTTGCTCCTTAAAACTTTGTTTAAAGGTATGGGCTCCTGGAGTCAAACAAATGGTGGACACATGGTTTCTAGCTCAGTCAGAAGTAGTTCAGCCTATACTATTCTCTTTAAAAAGCTGTGCCAGAGAAGCTTAAAGAAAAAAAAAAAATGAATTAGTGTGAAATAGATTCTTAGTGTGTAAAGGTGCTTTGCCAATTTAATAGAGCTGCAATCCAATGTATAATATTAATATACCCAATATTGTATAATATTAATATAGATGAATGAAAGTCTCTTGTGGTTTGTGTCTTTATTACATGGTATACGGTACATTTGTTCTGGTTAGTTTTGGTTTACACTGCAGTTTAGTGAGCGAACTAAAGAACTACTGATTCCTGTCCCTATCAGCTATGTGGGCGGAGTCTCTCTATACTTCATATTAATTGGTTTGTACAATGTTAGTTACTAGTTTGGCTTTGAGTTGCTTTTCTTTTAATTGCCAGGTGCGCTCTGACTTTGATGGTTGGTATTTTAATAGTGCAGTGCTTCTCAAACACACCCATCGGTAAAGATTTATCCCTAAGCTCCTTCATTATTAAAACAATGCAGGTGCAAGGTGTGAAAATAGACTGTTGTTGGGTGCGCAGGGTGTAAGATAGCAATGAGCATTGCAACACGCGCAGGATGTAATAAGGGCTCTCAGTTTTTTTTATGTATGCGTTTTTTACGTTTTGGTTTTGGCCAAAAATCTGTATTATTATAACTTACTACTTCCTAAAGGTCAATTTATGCTTCTGTGTTGAATCTACCTTGTATTCGACACATACCCTAAGAATAGCCACGTACATAGCCACATATCCTATGCTATAACCTATGGCATAGGTTGATGCGCACCTCTCAAAGAATGCAACTGCGCATTGCATGTGTTTGTGTGTGAGTGAATAATTGCGTGTCGCACATGTGTTTGTGTGTGAGTGAATGTGTGTTGCATGTGTGTTTGAATGTGAGTCAACGTGCATCGCCTGTGCATTTGTGTGTGTGTGTTTGTGAGCAAATGTGTGAGAGAGCCTCTGAAAGCACTTACGCAGACGGCTGCAGTAAGCCCAGAGGCTGGCCAATCAGAGACGGGTCCAGAGTGAAGCTGTGCAGAGCTGGGAGGATGATGTGCTGTCCATAGCAACTTCACTTCCAGGTCATTGAGGCTCATGTGTAGAACGATAATCGTCATAGGAACAGAATGGCTGAGAGCTGTCTGCTTACTCTGTGAGCCACAACTAGAATAAGGAGGACAAAATGTGTGTTGCTAGAATAAACCAGAATAAACTCATATATATATTATGAGTATTTTATGAGTATATATATATATATTATGAGTATTGTGTTTTTTTGCTGTTTTGTACAACCTATCTACTAACCTATGGTACACAGATTTGAATGTTTTCTGACCTGAGAGAGTGAGAGAGAGAGAGGGATACAGAGACTACAGCAGGCCTGTTAAAAGGTTAGCCCACATTTCCCTCAGGTTTCTGTTACTAAGCAGACTCAGCATCGAGGACATGGCTGCCTCCAGGCCTCGCTCTTCCCTCAGCGTGGCAAACACAGCACACGAAAAGCAGGAGGAGAGCCGAGCCCTCCATTACACACTGCACCTTAGAGTAGATATGGGCAAGATAATCATATGTTAACCTTACTGTAATATGTTATATTGAGTTACATTAAGATTAGAGCAATATGTTGTAAATATGTTGTAAATTGTCTGAAAGATCATGAAAAAATATTATATCTTAATATTGCACATGCTGTACAAGTTACTGTCTGTGTGTGATAAAAAAAAAGACTGTATCAAAAAATGTATGTCACTATTTCCAACACTGCTACATTTTGGTGGAAAAAAATTGTAAAACAAATTTTACAAAACTCTGCAGAGGGCTTTTAATTTTAAATAACGCAAGACAGCACTGTCCAATTATATGCCGTACATTTTGACAGTACTACATAAAATTAAAGCCATATCAAGGGAGCAGTAAGCCACAATTTAGAATTACACCGAGAAAAACAGCCATTTTTCTAGTAAACAAAAAAATGCTAAAGCTAATTTACCTCAACTAACATTACTAGCCTACCCAAGTGAAGCTTGTATCTTTTAGCTGTAAAACAGACAGTTAGTTTGGAGAATAAAAAAATAACTGTGTAAACTGATACAAAGCATGATAAGTGATATTTATATATGTAAGTAGAGTGTAAAAATGAACTTAAAAATCCAGTTCATCAAACAATCAAACTACCTACCGAAAACCTTTTTAATATACTAGTAGCTGATACAAAATAAGTTTCAAATATTAATGGCTTTTCAAAGCTAAAAACATTTATACCCCAGAATTATTCACATTAAATTGAGCTTGCAAAATAAGTTACTGAGATAAAAATGTATGAAAGCATCTCAGACATCCTGACTTTAAATACTCCACAGCCTCAAGCTACATTTTACATCCTGAGCACCTACACACCACTACAATTAATCCCCTTCTGACCAGCACCATCAGGTACACTGTGATCTCTGTGGATAATTGGGCACCTAGAGTACCAACTTATCATGTGTATCTTATCAGTATATTCCAGATAATTCAACAGTTTAAAGAGACCACAAATATAGATAATTTACCCATTCACATTTAAGATATTTAAGGATCCTCATAGTGTACCAGCAAAGCCATAAAAATATCCTTTCATTAAGAGATGAAACATTTATTTGTATTTCTTTATAAAGGCCTATATGGATACATAATACACTTTTAGTCCTCGTTTACACCTGGTCACTTCATGTGACTAGTATCTGGATTGTATTCTGTTAAGACTTTAGCCACATACATTTACACTTGGTTAGGAAATGCGTTTCCACTTAGTAAGACTAAAATCTGATCAACTGTGAGTGTCTTGGAGAGAGGGATGTGTTTACATTGCTATAACATGTGGTTCAAGTGACCTTAAATTACTCTGAACTCTTGTGTTATCAGTATGAAGGGTGATCAGATTATAATCTGTTTTAAATGATTCTTTGGCGTGTATACACTTGCATTTTATGTCTAGATATAATCAAGATACTTGAGACTTATTAAGTGACCATGTGTAAATGTCTAGGGTGATAATGAATCAACACTGGCTAACAATTTCTTCTTTTATAATAATACACTGTAACAGTATAATGTTCCAAGTAGAACACAGCAGTTCAATTCTCAATTAGGTTCACTTACAAATAAATGGTGTACAAAATACAGGGTTTATATACAGGGAATACAGGGTCAATTCCTTCAAGACAAATTTCCAAGACCATACAATTTTTTAAAACATCAGTGCAAACATGGGCAATAAAACCAAAAATCAACTAAAACTATTATCAAAATGTATTATACTAGGCCTAAAGTAAATCTAGATAGAAATGTGGACACACAATTTTTAATAATAAAAATTATGTCAGATCTTGAGAGCTCCATTTTGTAGGGCTAATTTACTGAATTGACTCTGAGCTGATGTATTTGTTAGCTCAAAATAGATTTTCTCCATCGATAAACTCAAACACAAAGATTTGTAGACCTTTTTTTAAAAAAAAATTCTAGGTATTTTTAATTTTTCCAAAACTTATCCAGGCCTGGAAATTCATGTGCGTATGAACCCTGCAAATAATACCAACAGTCCGAACACTCAAACCACTTCAGGAGGTGAACTGAGACACATTTAACATAACCGTCTCTAAAAGACGCATTCAACATTCAAAACTTTTCACAGCACAGCAAACAACAGTAAAATTTGATGAGAAATAATACAGTACAATATGATAAACCCACATATTTATCAATCTATCCATAAAAAAATTTAAATCATGATTTCAAAGGCAATATAAGCAGTCCAAAACAAAAATCTGTCCACAAAATTACTGATATTGCAGCTTTAACCTCTGACTGGAATACGCCTAGCACAGGACACAGAAATTACAGACACACTAAGCCTTGCCTCTTTCTTTTTTTTAAACCTGAATCCCAAAGCAGAGACCATACATTTCAGCCTGTTTATTTTGGCTGCCAAAGACAGCACACTCACAAACGTCTAGTCTGACTCCTCTTATTAGATGTTTGGATGTGAGATAACACACACTTATGCGCATGCACCCAATCACACTTTCCAGGACCACACACTTACCAACCCTACCCACCCCACTCCACCTTTCAGGACATGTAATAACAAGCCTGCGTCTGAACTTCATTAGTAATTAATCATTCAAACTAGCTAAGGACAGGCCAGGAGTGACCCCACACCTTTGGTCATGTCAACAGACTCCAAGCACTAGGGGGCTGTTTTTGCTCAAAGCTGAAATTCAATGGCTTCTGTTCTACAGGATCTTTTCCACTGAAAAAGCCAACTAAACTGTAGCTACAATCACTTAAATTTCTCTTCAATTTAAAGACATTATTTAGGATCTCATCTGGAGAAGGAGGATTGTGGAATTCAGGATTTGCAATTCGATTTTTTCGAATATTTTCAATATAACATTTAAAGAAGTTTCAACTTCCTCAGTTTCCTCCTGAGAAGTTCAGGAAATGTTCCTCTACAACAGGATAATGTCACTTTGACGTCACAAGGAAAGGTCGTGGTCTAATTTTAAAGTTCAGAGGAAGCCGTGCACATTTTAGGTTTGCTTACACTCGTAAAAAAGAAATACATTGACATAGTATTGTGCTCCATGTCATATATCACGTCACATGTTTAAGAATGCTGCACTGACCTGTGGGATATGCATGTGGGGTCTCCTGCATTGAATGTGAATTTCTGCTTTTTTTTGTCACTTGTCTGTTCACATGGACAATTTTAGCCAGATACCACCAGTCACGATCATTACCGCCCACTTCACTGCACTGTACTGTCCACTGTGGGTGTGGTGATACCTTCTATGTTGTATTCCTGGTACACACGTGACACTGTGGATCTAGGAATGTTAAAGGGCCTCACAACTTCAGAAACAGAATGTGCCATTCTTCTGAGTTAAGAGGTTAAGAGGAATATTACGAGAAAAAAGACTTAATATTATAAGAATAAAGACATAGTATTAGGAGAAATATTATAACAAGAATAAAAACATTCTATTATGAGAAAAAAGTTGTTATATTATAAGAATAAAGACATAATATTATGGGAATAAAGATGTTACATTATGAGAATAAAGCTGTAATTATACATAAAGTTGTAATATTATAAGAATAAAGTCATTATATTATGAAAATAAAGACGTAATATTACAAGTATAAAGGTGTTTTATTGCGAGAATAAATACGTTATATTACAAGATTAAGGCCAAAATATTACGGGAAAAACGTTTTGAGGGAAAAATGCTTAAATGTTTTTTATAGTGTTGTGAAAAAAAAAGATCAAATCTTTACTGTCTCAACATTTTTGGTATGTGTTGCAGGATTGAAATGCAGGAACGGCAGTTTGTTATCAAATAAACTTAGGTTGAAAAGATAAAATATGAAATATACTGGGTTTATATTGTCTGCAATCAAAGAAACACTGTCGTTTTTTATTGAGGCTTTTCCATGCTGTCTGTTTTGTAAAAGAGTCTATTATGCAACTTTATCCACTTCCTGCCCAGACGTTCAGGAACAGACCCTCAATAACGGTGAACAAAGCGGTGAATCAAGAACAGACAATACTACTTTTACCTGTAGTCTCTGGATTCTGATTTTTTACATTTCTCCAAAACATCGGTGCTCACCCTCAACAAATTTCCATATTGACCACAACTGAATTATGCAGACATTTCATTAAACCAGTGCAAATAGCCTTACATCAAGTAACATGCTTCTGAGATCAAACCCACATGTGCTAGTTCTAGTTCTGGAAGAGTAATTATAAACACAGGGATGTAAACACCAATCCTCGACTACATGGCCTGAAAGCAACCTTTACACCACAGCTCATGGGTGACATGCCCTTTGCCCCTTTTTGGCAGACATTAAGACTAACAAAACTAGCCAAAGGGGTGGGGTGAGGAGAGCTGGGGTGCTTGTGGGGGTTGGAAAAGTGGAAGCCAGACTGCCAGTGTTATCTCAGAGCTTCCACGCTCAGTGGGGGACTTTCATGACTTTCACAAAAAAAGAGACCATGCTGTGGTCTCCACTTCATGACAAAGGCAGACACGCTTTTCAGAGTGAAGCTGGTGTTGAAGGCCAGGTCACCCAATAAAAGGCCAGTTAAAGCTCTCCTGAAGTTCACGGAAGGTTCAGAAGGACAAATTCCAGCATGTTCCCACAAGTTGCCAGAGTAAATTAAGGCTCTAGAAACTCTAATTCTTCACCACAGTGCCGCTCACAGCCCAAGTCTTTTGGTTCTGCTGGTGTCCCCCTGGGGCCCTGAGGGGTTTGACTGAGGGGGTGGGATCGGAAGCAAAAGAGGAATCATTTTGCTTTTGATCAGACTCTAATAACCACTTGCAAAGGGAAAAAAGAGAGATTATTCCTGTGGGCCCTCGCTTGACCTACATGGCTTAATCTTTTTTTACGGTCAAATCAGTTTACTCGTGTCACCGGGAGAAGGCAGACAAGTTCGGAAACATGTCGTACTGTTTCAGATCAAATGAAAAAGTGAAGTCTTAGAGTGCTATATAACTTTTTGAGAGAAAATGAATCAAAGCCCACCCTATAGTGACTTAGAACAACTTTGCGGAATTACAGTGAATCACAAACAAAACATATTTTTTCTGTACTTCTGTTCATCCTCAGTTAAATCCAACCAAAGGTGACTTTACAACCTAAACATGTTAATCCACATTACATTTAGTGTAGTTCGAAAAAATTATGCGTGCAATGTCCGAATTATATGCATATGAAAAATACACATATGACAAAAACTGATCAGTTGTCACTGCCCTGTGCCAAATTCAGCACCCCCGCCAGAAAAAGCACCCCCTCTCGGGGGAAAATGGAAATACCCAAGATACATTTCTAAGCTATGCTGGCTCAAAAGAAATAAGGAAAAGAAACATCACCTGCAGTTGATGTTTCGTTTCATAATGTCTCTTAATATTATACTGATTCCTGACAAATTAAACATACACACTTCCCTCTGAACTATTTAAAAAATAGCCATTTTCCCATTGTGCCTGAAATTTTCTGCATTCGCTATTTTCTATGTCTTTGCAGTTGCCATGTTTCCCAAAAGCTTAGGAACACTAATGTAGGCATAATAAAGGAAGGAAAGATGATGGGGATTGTTTTAAATTGGGTTTAAGTCATAGCGACACCTAGTGTTCAAACTTAATGGCAAACTTTCATTTTATTTTTAAAATACCTCGCAGGCCATTTAAAAAAATAACCATCAACAACCATAGCTGTGTGATCTATATACAGGTATCTTAATCTGAGGATGGTGCTACCAAATCCCTGGGTTCTACATGGCTCTCTGGCGCTCTAAGTAGCATCGTGGCTGTCTGAGATGACTCAAGTCACCCACCATCCTATATGTACGTCTATCTGCAGTTTATAACACTATAAAACTATAAAAAGAGGAAAGCACAGCACCCTCAACACCAGATAAACGGCATTAATTACAGGTTGCATGAAAACATTGCACATTTAATCATATCTGCAAGAATTGGCCAATAATATACAGTATAAATGGTAACCTATATAGGCTACTAGCTCCCAATGTCTTGTGCTCTCGCTCCCATTTAATGCGCAAGGTGTGCTCGAGCAAGAGACAGCCAGCATGGAACCATGGCACCTAGCCAGCCAAGCTAAGCAGCCCACACACTCTCCTCTTTCTCTCCGTCATTCTCGTGAAGGAGACTCCAAGATCTCCAAACTGGCACCACTTATTAGCAAGTACCAGACAATACAATAGCTATGTATCACAATACAGGGGTAATAATTCAATATATCACAATACTATATATTAATACTGTAAGCAAGGCAATATATCTTATAATAATAATTTTAGGACAACACAATATTATTATTCACTATTCACTGTTATTCATTAAATCTGACTCAAAGAAATGTTATACATTTTCTGGACCATAGAAACAGTGGAATCTGAAGAGCTGAACACAGAGCCCCACACTGCCCTCTAAGGCTGAAGACTGAAACACAACACAACATTAACCACTGTTTGACAACAATCTTTACATGTAAAGGGTAGGCCTGCCACAATAATTTCAGATTTAATTTGGTTTAAATAAAAATGATTATTGATTTATTATACAATATATGGAGATGACATCAATCATTGTACTGCCCATCGTTATGCAATGTAAATGAATATGTATATGTGTATGCATCGTCGTTATAATTTTCTCAGCAAGAAGAGAGCACTACCATGATCAGACCAGAATGTATGTTTTTTTTTAAGTTGTCCTTGACAGTTTTATTTACATGGTATTTGGTATATTTGAAAATTAGTTTTTTTTACAAAATTGTTCAGCCCTAATTCTCCTATTATTTTATCATTATATCAGTGGCATACATTATGTAATTATACGCTTGAAATCTCAATTATTTTTGGGCCATATATATAATCAACACCCAACTTTAACCCAAACTCTAATCTCTACATTAGGGTTAGGTTTCAGGTTTAGTTTACGGTTTAGTAAAGTAAAGTGTTGCCTAAAATACTCATTGTGACAGGCCTGATACAGAACTGATAGGGTATTGCAAAACATAATATTGTGATACTTTAATATACAGCTTTTAATCACAGTTTTCATGCATGTTGGCATGTTCTCCTCCACCAGTCTTACACACTGCTTTTTGATAAATGTATGCCATTCCTGGTTCAAACATTCAAGCAGTTCAGTTTGGTTTGATGGCTTGTGATCATTCATCTTCCTCTTGAGGTTTTCAATTTGGTAAAATCAAAGAAACTCATCATTTTTAACTGGTCTCTTTTTTTTCTCCAAAGCTTAAAAATATATACGACCTCAAAACATCTCAAACCTAGATTCAATACACTGGCCTGACAGTAACTGGCTGAGTTACTGACTGACTGACCGGCCGTTTGATTGATTGTGGAATAAGGGCCCGTGCACTGATGCAGGTGCAGGCGCTGGGCTTTACGCATGCAAGCGTGGGGCACATTATAATCGAGGGCTGGGATGGGGATGAGGATGGTGGTGTATGGATGGGGGGTGGGAGGTGATGGGGGGGGGGGGGCTCTCTCCGACACGGTACATAGCAACCAACGACCCTTTGCGAATAAAAACGCATCACGCAATAATCATCAAAATCACGCGTAACAGGTGCGTGCATGTAGCGGCACGCGGCTGATGGTACTTACGCACGGCTTCCAGTTTGGGGTCGAGCGCGCTGGCGGTCTGCTGGATTTGCCCTATTTTGCTCTGCAGCGCGCGCAGCCGCTGGTTGGTCGACGCGATCTCGCCCTCCAGCTCGTGGAAGACGGAGCACGCGTGCCGGGCCAGGTCCGAGAGCTGGCGCAGTGTGCGCGAGAGCACCACGTTACTGACGGAGCGCAGGTCCTCGAAAAGCGCGCCCTCGTCGTTGGGGATGGGGTGCCTGCACAGCAGCTGCGGCTCCACGATCCGCTTGGCGAAAGGCATTTTACCCCCCCTCCGCCTCCTCCTGCTCCTCCGGCTCTCCTCCTCTCCTCCTCCTCCGCGGTGCAGGTAGCGGCAGCACTAATCCAGAACCTCGGAAAAAAGCACGGCGCCGCTGAAACGGTTCTCCTGCCCGTCAGGCGAACATCCATGAGCGCGCCGTCCGGCCCTCCATCGCTGCGGGATCTCTCTCACACACACACGGGTGGAGCGAGCGCTCGCCCAGCGACAGGCTCCCGGTCTCCTCCTCCTCCTCCTGATCCTGATCCTGCTGCCTCGCGCTGAGCCGCTCGCTTTTTTCTCCGCTCTGAAGAGAGAAGGAGGCTTTAAAAGACGGAGCACAAACCCGGACTGGACTCTCCGGGAGCGGATCCGGGTGAAAACTTAGGCTGTAACGCCGCGACCATCCGCTTGGGGTTAGTAAAGAGAGACGGCAGCGAAAGGAGGTGTTAAATAAAGCGATAAGCTTCACAAGTTTTTCTTTTTTCACCCGTATTTTTCTGACCAAATACAAACATACAGTACAGTACCAGCCAAAAGTTTGGACACACCCCCCCCCCCCCAATTAAAAAAAATAATTTTCCACATTGTAAATTTAATACAGAAGACATTAAAGCTACACAGGAACCCAAAAGTGTGTGGTGAGGGCCCTATGATTTCCGCGATGAGGAAAACAAGGAGGGAATCACAGGATTAAGCAATAAAAGCACAATATAGACATTAAAAAAAATCGAAAAAGGCACAAAAAAGAAAAGACTTCTGTAAAGGTACACAAAAAATTTAATGAAGTAGAGTATTTACATTTACTTCGTTACTGTTCATCACTGTTCAGCTAAGATGTTTTATACACTGATAAATTCACTCGATCACTTAAAAAAATATATATTAAAACAGTAAACACTACAATAGTTTGTGTAAGCTTAAAACAGGACTTATAATACTTCATAAAAATTAGCACATATACAAATATTTATACATGAAGCGTTTAGGTAAACAGGAGTGCAGCTACAGAACAAATGCACATTTGATTGTATCCTATATGTATTATTCTCAGTATTTCAGTAGCGTATATAGGACCTGCTACCATTACTTATTTCTTTGATCTAAACCTCCTGTTAGTGAATGGGAAGTAGATAGAAAGTCATATACTATGTGTACCTAATTACAAACACGCTGCTTTGAGGCAATTTTTCCAAATAGGTTTTACATTAAAAAAATTATTAAAAATAAAAACAAAACAAAAATCTCTATAGACCTCCTAGTCAAAGCTTGGCCCCCTATTCATAAATCTCTGGTGATGGCCCTGTCTGGCTGGCTGGCAATGCCACGCCTCCTTCAAAAGGATTGGTTAATAATTGATACTCACAAGACATTCCTTACCATTAACCATTCTTCGGTTAGTAGATTATCCTTACATACAGTCCAGTCCTGTTCTCCATCCATAAGTATCCATACCCTGTCAGATGACCACTCTGGTTGTAGAGAAAAGTGGAGCATAATCTAATCTATCTACAACACTCATTTACACAAGACAGCAGAGGTACAACAATTATAGTTGAATAGACACTTTTGTTGTAAGCTCTTTTGTTAAGTGTCATGCAACATCTTAGATGAGCCCATTGCTGCTGACTGTTGGAAGAAATGTATAAAAAGTGTTTTGCATCACCTCGCCAAATTCCAGATCTTTTGATGAAGAAATGACACCATCAGCTCCGGACCCAAAACATAAAGGACTGACCAGACTGCTAGGGTCTGCTGTCATGATGTGGCATAGTGTCAGTTCACTTCTGTGACGCAGCTTTAATGCAGAAAATAACTGAGATCTTATTTTTTTGTTTTTCTTAAGTTTTTCAGGAACCACAAATACATAGTACAGTTGTTATGGCTATTTAGAAATTAGTAGTGGTTTAAGGATAGTGTCATGTTTGGGCAGAACTCAGATAAGCACAGATGTAAAATCACTTTAATACCAAAAGGATTAATACAGAGAGCAGTCAGAATAAACAGGGTCAATATCGGTGAACAGGAGCTAGCAGGAGAAAACAAAGAGTCACAATATACACTCCAGAGGTCGGTACACAGGCAGAAAGGCAAAACTGGGCAGGCAAAAATCAGTTAGGGTAGTTAGGGTACACAGAAACACAGTTATACAAAGATGGTCAAACAAAGGCAAAGATAAACACATTATAATTCTGGATTAACCAAAACAATACTCAGCACTGGAACTGATTTGTGAGCAGTCTTTTATACCTGGTGCACCAGGTGTTAGGTGAATTACTTCCTGAAGGCATGATTGTGAGAGTCACTGAATCACACAGAAATCACAGGAAGTGCTGAGTGTGGGGGAGACAGGTGCGTTTTTAGCGCCAGGCGTGACAGAGAGTTGAGTGGTAAAACCAACAAGAAATAATCCTAATTCAACATTTTTTTAAATATTAATTGAAAAAGTTAACATTTTAACAGCCACAAACTGTAGAGCATTTCTAGCTAGCTTTATAGAGTTATCTATTTTGCTAAGACTAAAACGCAGACTACAAAAAACTCAACCATAAGAAAAAACAACTATGCAATATGTACAGCCTATAGCCTTTATTATTAAGTAAACTTTATACTATAGTGAAAATCTCATCGCTTTTTAATTGGGGACGAGCCCTGAATTGTGGAAAAGAGTTCAGTGAAGGTATCTTAGTTTTAGAAAACTATTAAAATTGTCACATTTTATTTTATTTAAGCATAATAAATTAGTTGTAGGCACACATCTTGACAGGCCATAATCCTGAAGGGGTACAAACAAAGTATCTGATCAACTGAGGGTGTACTAGGTTTTAACAAACATGAGGAGATGATTTAGGGAAATAGGTTTTGTCAATTTTGCCAAGAATTTCCAGGCATGTCCTGGCGTTTTACACTAAGACAATTTAAAACCACATGCTGCACATGTTTACAAAGTCATGGCTGTGGACAAATAGGTACATGTATTGGACATTGGGCATTGTCTATAGTCCTGACCTGTGTGGAGAACTTTGAAACAAACCATATCAATGGCCCAGTTGAAATGAACACATTTTAGCTATTAATGAAAAGTGTTAGAGTTTGCTGAAAGATTCACTTGGTATCCTCAGTGTCAACATTTTTTAAGAAAAAGAGTTGTGAGAAGGAATGGCGATCAGATAATACGTGTAACATATTGGGTTCATACTGTGCTAATAAATAAATGTCAAAGTAAATCTAACAGCACTGAAACTGTTGGAGAAACTGCAATCTGTAGCTCACTAACGCCTACTAACTCTTATTGGCTGAAAGAGCAGCTTACTGATGTTCATTCACATTTGCTGAACGAGTAGATCATGAAATCCTTTCTCTTGTTGGTGGAGGCATGAAAAGGCCACAATCTAAGCTGGTGTTCGCTACCTCGTTTGGAAGTGCAGAGGCTGCAGAGTGGTGTCAGGGTGCCGCTTTTCTGCCTGAGGTTTAGTTGGAAGCGACTGTGGGGACCTGTGTTTGGAGAAGGCTTTGTGGTGTCTTTTGTCAAGGTGATTGCCTGTGCTTAGGGCATGAGTAATGCTTTAAACATGCAAGTTGAGCAGAACGTAGAGAATGATGTCAGGTTTAGGCTCTGGATGAAGAGTCTGACTGGTGTACTTATTTAATCCCAAACACGGGACTTTGAGCTTCAGTGAATATTTTTCAGTCTGTTGAGCAGCATCTAGTGGTGGATATATGTAAAAGCAGTTTCCAATGCTGGCTGGCAGCTCTCAGGCTTTACTGTCCTCCCCAGTTAATGTAAGGCTCACATGGGTGAGGATTCACCCCACCTTAATCTTACGTGGGTTCCCAGATGGCAAAAATCACTCCACATTGTCCCAGCATGGTTTTAATCAAGGCCCAATTCAGGTGCTGCATCTGCCAAGACCCAGTTGCATGTGCCAACACCCCGGTTACAGAGTATAATACGAGAATCCGCCCAAGCTGCATGTGTCTATATCTTGGTTGCCGAGTATAATACAGGAATTGGCCCAGGCGGCATGTGTCTACATCTTGGTTGCCAAGAATTATACAGGAATTCGCCCAAGCTGCATGTGTCTATATCCCGGTCTCCAAGTATAATACAGCAATCAGCCCATTCTGCATGTGTCTAGATCTTGGTTGCCGAGTATTATACGGGAATCGGCCCAAGCTGCATGTGTCCATATCCCGGTTGCCGAGTATAATACAGGAATCGGCCCAAGCTGCATGTGTCTATATCTTGGTTGCTGAGTATAATACAGGAATCAGCCCAGGCTGCATGTGTCTATATCTTGGTTGCTGAGTATTATACGGTAATCGGCCCAAGCTGCATGTGTCTATATCCCAGTTGCCAAGTATAATACGGGAATCGTCCCAAGCTGCATGTGTCTGTATCCTGGTTGCAGAGTATAATACGGGAACCGGCCCAAGCTGCATGTGTCTATATCCCGGTTGCTGACTATAATATGGGAATTGGCCCAAGCTGCATGTGCCTATATGCTTGGTGCTGTGTATAATACAGGAACCGGCCCAAGTTGTATGTCTCTATATCCTGGATGCCGAGTATAATACAGGAAACGGCCCAAGCTGCATGTGTCCATGTCCCGGATGCCGAGTATAAAACAGGATTTGACCCAAGCAGCGTGTGCCAACACCCCGGTTGCTGAGTATAATATAGGAATTAGCCTGAACTGCTTTCCCAAGCAATATGGTTGGTATAATATGATGATTGATTTGAGAAGCATATGTCAACACTTCAGTTGGCGAGCATTATACATCATTTGAACCAAGCTGCATATGCCAACACTGTGGTTAGTGAGTATAATATGACAATTGACTCGAGACACATATAGTAGCATCCTGGTTGCAATTTTTAATTTATACAGTGGTGTAAATGTTAGAATATATAGTGAAAACATGCCAGCACTCTGTACTCTATACTGCATGTGTCTATATCCCAGTTGCTGAGTATAATATGGGATTCAGCCCAAGCTGCATGTGCCAACACCCCGGTTGTTGAGTATAATACAGGAATTGGCCTGAATCATTTCCGAACAACCTGGTTGCCGAGTATAGTACAGTGATTGACTCAAGAAGCATATGCCAACAGACAAGGTTGGCAAGAATAATATGGCGATTGACAAGAGATGCATATGCTAGTATCCCGGTTAAAGTGTAATATGGGAATCAGCCTAAACTGTAGGTGCCGATAACATGGTCGACGAATTACCAATTGCCAAGTGTTATATGGGAATCGGCACCCATATATAAAGTAGCATGTGCCATCACTCCCGTTGCCAATAATAAAAAGGGTATCGTCCTCAGCAACTTGTGCACAAGTTCCACATGGGCATGTTATACCAGTTTAACACACTTATCTAACCCCTTCCTAATGTAAGAATATATATAGGGAAAACAGAACCATCTTGTAGTAGGGAAATGCAAGTGTTGCGTTAAAAAAAGGGGAAATAGAGGTTGGGAAATGAGAGACAAAGTGAGAGTGAGGGAATGAAACCCTGTAAAATAAGGAGTAATAGTTTGATTTGATGCCTGTGTAATAGTACAAAATCAGCCAAAAGTATTTTGTTAATCCCATTATTATGTTAATCCCATTAGAAACATTACATTACTAGTATTTTCATCGAACCCTTAAAGTGTCAGTCTCTAAATTTTAATATAAGGGTTTAGATACGTCTCTGGTAAGAATATGTATGGGCACTCAGCATGAAGGAAAACACATTTGATCTAGTTGAAATTTGCTTTATTTGTTTATTTGCCTTATTTTCTGTATGTTTGCTTAACTTTATGGGTAATGTCTTTTTACTTTTGGGTGTAATTCAGCACACTTTAAGTGTTTTTTATTATTAAATATTGTGATTATTAAAATTAGTGATTCTCCCAAGCTAGATTTTGATTTTTTTTAGTGGTTCCCCTTTAGTTTTTAGTTGTTATACTATAAAAACAACTAACTGTTAAGTCAGGACAACTGAATGTAATCATTGCAATAAACTTAATCAAGGAAGATGGACCGGTTGTGCAATAGTTACTTTACCTTAACTTTACGTTAAGTTTCAGGTAGAACCTAAAGATAAATGTTTGTTCAACCCCATACTGTATTATAAATCACTCAAAAAGAGAGTTAAAAAAAAACTTAATTCATTTGAGGCATTGACTTACCTCAAATAATTTGAGGATATTTAACTTATTAGGGTTTACAGCACATGTGTCAAACACAAGGCCCGCGAGAGCTTGTAAGATCTTCGTGTCTATAATAAATAGGTCAGAAGCGTTCTTTGACCAAAAACTACATTTCCCACAATGCTTGTCGATTGTATTACCCGCAAAGTTACGGCTTACTGCCACTACACGGCAGTGTAGTCATTGATGTGGAAACCCTGCTGGAGGGAAGGCGTAACTTCGCGGGTGGAATTGAGACATACAAATGTTTATCCCATAATGTCCAGAAAAAGAAAAGTTGATGCAGACGGACGGCTGTGCTTCAAGGTGAAAGACCGGTATGCCTTTTGTGTTACGAAGAGTGTTACTGACCAAAATAAACACTTTTTAGGAGAGATATAAGTTATGTGTAAATATTTATAAGACAATACCTGAGAAAATCTGTTTTAATGACGTTAATAAACATTACTGTGACAGCGCTATTCACAGTTTCACCGCAGCAAAGGACGAGGACCTGAATCACTTATCTAACCAGCCTGTACTGATTTCTGCCCCAATACCCCTTTCAATAACCTCCAATAGCCTTTAATAGTCTTCAGTAGCCTTCAACAGTCTAAACTTGCAGCCGTGGTGTGTCCACTAAACTCCGTAGTTATAAACATCCTGAGGTTAGCAGCGCGCTAACTGACCTGTTTATAATGTAATCCCAGCAGTGACTCCGTGACGGCTGCTCTAAACTGCTGCTGTTAGCTGCTTGGGCTGAAAGATGAACTGTAGAGAGCTGTATTATCCGTTTAGTGGGGTTAAAAATCTTTATTTCATACACAGAAGAACTTTAAAAACTGTAAAAAAGCTCCAGACTGGCTGAGCTGAGCCTGTAGCCAGTGGCTGGGCTGTAGCTCTGACTGAGTAAAGACTGAGGGCTTGTGCTGCTGCTGCTGCAGCTCCCACTAGTGGTTGGATGAGGAACTGCTAAATCTGAGGAACTGCTAAATCTGTCACATGTTCTTAACAGCTCACAATTTTTGATTTTATATTTATTAAGCCTTATTTCAGTATCAAACGTTTTGATCAAAGTTAATATAACTTGTATTTGATGTAATTTCTATTCACTTGAATACTTTGGTTCTTGATTGATGGAGTTTTTGGATTTCATAACATGACAAATTAAAAGGATTTATGTTAATAGAGCAACAAGCAAACATTTTTTCCATGCAACTGCAATATTTGATTGAATAAATAATATATTGAGAGTTATTTAACATTAAGGAGTAATTACATTCATTTTATATCACATTTGGTTACATTTTATTACATTTATAAGTTACATCTGGCCCTCAGAGGACAGCCAATATGCCAATGTGGCCCTCGGCCAAAATGAGTTTGACACCCCTGGTTTACAGTGTATGCTTACCTCAACTCAAATTAGTTAAGTACAGTAATATTTGGGGATATTCAGCTTATATTTACAAATCTGTGGTTTACAGAGTATGAAGACTTATTCTTATTTACTTATGGGCAGCACCTTTAGCCACAAAAAATATAGTTACATTTTGTTTATAAATCAACTCTCTGATATTTGGTTATGGTTGTTGCTATGTATTCATCTGGACACTAGATGGAAGCACCAAAATACCCAAGAGTCCTCTAAATACATGGAATACATTACTTTCATTCATAGGAAGAGGTGCAAAACATGTAGGTCACATCACAATTAATATAAATGTCTAAATCAATATAAATGTCTTATTATTAACAAAAGAAACAAAATAGAAATATGTTACCAGGAACCACTGATCATTAACAGCTAATCACACAGCATGCAGCACTGAGACCATACTGATAGTAACAGATCACGTTTTATGGGGTTTGATCATTAATGCTGTCTGGCTGAGCAAAAACAGCACATCTTGCAGTTGTTTTCATCTGACCCTGAGTAAACTGATAAGATGACTGATAAGATGTCTTTAGCTCTACGTCACTGGAAAATAACTACAAAAAACCCCAATGTACTTTATTATCCCCTTTTCAAAATAAATAAATCTGTAAAACATATGATAAAATAACATACAAGAACATATACTTACATATACAAATATAGGCATTGAATAAATATACATAAATTACATTGCAAGTTTTATTTTAAACAGATTCTACACTTTTAAAATTAAATTTTACTTCAATGAAACTTTAATACATACAGTATCCTATTTTTCGTACTATGAGGCGCACTTAAAATTCTTTAATTTTCCCAAAAATCTACAGTGCGCCTTACAATCCGGTGAGCCTTATGTATAAATTTTACTAGTCAGATATTAAGGAGCAGTAGAGCCATTCCGCTGAAGTACATCGTTATACAGGAGTTTCAGTTTAGTTCTCCAGCAGTATTAGCATTAGCTGATATGTGCTATTATAGCGGTTAGCAGCTAATGCTAATGCTCCAGCCTTAGTGCTGCAGAAATTTGGTAATCTAAGCTTACTGTAAATCAACGGAAGTGCTTTACACACCCGAAAATAAACAGTTTTCAGGAGAGATTTAAAAGAAAGTCTTTTTTATTACCGTTTATTTGTTTACTTAGCTTAGCTTTACTTAACTTAGTTACTACACCCACCACCTCCCAGTGGCGAAGGCTAATAATACAATGCGCGTTATAGTGTGAAACTATGATAAATCCTATACTGAACGATGAGGTCTGTCTCAGTCTCTGTGTTTTGCCAAATCACTCAGATTTATGTTGGGTTTTTATGGCCTTAAAGTGTGTAAATTAACCATAAACACAAGCAGGGACATTGTAAACGAGGAGATATGAAAGAGTATAGAGTGCCTGTATTATGAAAATGTCCCTTCAGTGAAAACTTCAGTCTTCAAAACTTCCATTCAACTTATTAGTAAACTCAACTCTCATTTAAAGTCAGACTTTAATAGTTAAAAAAAAAGCACACACAGGTTAGAATCATGTCTTGGAAGCTGACTTCTAGGACTGTGTGTGTGTGTGTGTGTGTGTGTGTGGAATGAAGGAAGTTAAATATCTCTAAAATCATGCAACTATATACTTTGCATGAACTTTTACTCATTAATCAAGAAGACTACTATATAGCCTTTTAAAGCCTATATGAACAAAGCACCCTCTTTCATTTCAACTTATATATCCTAAAATAAATATTTAAAAAGGCAAAAAACATTGAGAAATGAATGAATAAAATATTGAAATAAATTGATTTCCATATATAAATAAAGTTTTTGTTGTGTTCATTTTAGTTTAAATCAATTACATGACCAAGTGTACAGAGTCTGTGATGCATTAGAGACTTTATTTAGAGATGTAAACACAGCATCAATACTGTAGCATAGTGAAGGTAGCTGGATAACTTTTTATTTTTGCTTTAATATGGATAAAACATGACTATACCTCTCTTGCTCCCTCTCTCTTTCTTTCTCTCTCTCTCTTTTTCTCTCTCACACTCACTCACACACACACACACACACACACACAAGTTTTACTCAGCACATTAAAATAGTCACATTTTAAAAGAATCAGATTTAATAATGTATTTAGTTAATTATTTAGTTTACATGTACATATTAATTGACACCACAAATTAATCAATTGACACCACTAGTTTGTGTTTAGGCATTTGTTTAGGCTGGAATCAATCAGCTGTGCAGGGAAGCCATTTGACCAAGAGTTGATGTAAATGCAGGCGAACAGAAGTGTTTAAAGATGTAAAAAAATCCACACACACAATCTGGGTCTCAAAGTTGCTTAATTTCTCGATCAATACCTCATTAAAGCCTGTTTTAAACATAGAAGCGAATGCCCCATCATATAAAGCTGATACATCCTTCACATAATTTTTTTTTAATTCTTTTTAATTATTTCTGTTACGAAATTAAAAAGCATACAAGTTTCACGCCTCAGTGTCATCACATGACGTTTTTGTATGATGTCATTGCAAAGCCTCTTGTTAGACTATACTAAATGCATTACAAACAGGCTACTGAGAAGGCCCAAAACAAAGCCTGCCAACCAGAGTATATTTTAAAATGTTCTTTTTTGTCATTTTCTCCTTTATTTATCTATAATACTGACAGTATTATATATGCTCTATAGGCACTGGAAAAGCTGTGTGTGCAATTTCACATCTGTAGTGTACGTCATGTGCTGAAAGTATAAAAAAAAAACATAAATATATAATTAAAAAAAGATATCATCTCCATAGAGACACAAGATGAGGAAACGGGATTGCAGAACGGATGCTGAGTCACATGTAGAAACTTCCATGATTCAGTTATTTTTTTGCTGACACTATCCAGTGTGTTGCTGCTTTTCAGGAAGACTAAAAATTGTACAGGCTTAGAGGGTCAACATGGAAAAATGGAGACAATGGAAAAAATAGCTTATTACAGTAAAAGGTGACAAAAGAAAGGTAAAAATCACATTTACATATTTCTGTTCTTACTGATAGTATTGCACTTACTCCCTTCTATTGTGCAAAAGTTAGTTAAATATTATAAATAAATAAATAAAACCAAACCAAAATCTGGACCCCTGCTTGTGCACATTAGAAGTAAACTCAATAGTTAATATTGTGATTAGCAAAAATAGTAGCTAATGTCCATATTGTACAATAAGTCAACTCACAATTCTCATAATCATGAAAATAGACTTAACGTAAAACTTGGCAAATTTTATGGAGATGTGGATTTCATTTTCCAGCAGGAATTGGCACACTGCCCACACTGCCAAAAGTACCAACTGGTCTTATATAATTCACATTTTCTGACACACTGATTTTTTTGGGTATAATTGGCTGTAAGCCATAATAAACAATAAAAGAAATAAACGCTTACAATAGATCACTTTGTGTGTAATACATCTATATAATTAACCTATTCTATATACATTTTTTTACATTTTGAACTGAATTACTGAAATAAACTTTTTAATGATATTTTTTTGCGGTGCACTAGTATATATGTGGACAATATTGACATTTATAAGTACTTAGAATATCTAAAATAAAAAAAAACAGTACAGCATATCGGCAGCAAATACTTGCTTTAAAAAAATAAATAAAACAAAAATGTCTAAACAAAGATCAAGACAATCAATGAAACAATGTGTTTGGGACAAGTGAGTCAAAGTATTATTTTAACATAGTAACAGAAGACATCACAAACACACCATTGAAGCACAAGAACCCATTAACTGCTGTGAAGCATGGGGGAGGATGTTTGAATCTAATTTGCTACAGAAGGAACTGGCAAACTCTTTATTATTGATCTGTTTGATCTTTACTGGATCAGAGGGCGTTTGACAAATATGTGAAACTGCACAAAAACTGAAGCTGAAGCATCACACAGCAGAAAAAAATCTCTACAGAGGAGCGGGAAAATCTTTTACTAGTCTATGTCAGAAACAGTTAGATGGTTGTAGGAAGCATCTAATTAAGCAATAATACATGAGAGGGAGTGCTATAATGTGTAATTTTGGCAATGCTGTGCTGTAATAAGCACACCGCAGGTTAAAATAGTTCCATTGATGCTCTGTTTGTAGCTGCGCAGTTTGGCTTGTAAGCGCTGCACCGTTGCTAGGTTACCTGTATGTGGTGGAGTAATACACAGAGAGCTTCAGTTACAGTGCCTCACCGGCCGATAACGGCACTCATAGAAGTCCTCTCAGCCAATCACATTGCAGGATCAGAACTAATTGTGGTATAATTAACATTATTTCAATTTCAAGTGTAAAAATATAAAATTATATAAAAAAGTTATAAAGACATGTAATGTTTTAAAGAAAATTTCTTTAGCTTTATGTGTTTAGTTATATTAAATTCATCTCTTAATATAGTCGGACTGAAGATCAAGTGTTCATCAAATGTTTATCGTGGGTGGCCTAAGATTTTCCATTGTAAATATAAAATAATAATGGAATTTTTTTTTTTGAAAAGTAAAGAAATGCCCATGAAAACAAGAACTGGTGTAAAGGACGTGTGTATGTGAAACATGATGACGTGGTTTTGAAGAAAGAAACTGGAAGTTGTCCAAAAAGGTTAAAGAAATGGGAAATAAAACCTGTTACAAATGAACAATCAATAAAAAATTTTTTAGAATCACATCTTGAACGTATGGTTACAGCAATAAGAGTCTGTCTTAATAATGCTTTCTTTGAACTATTCTTTTTATAAGAGAATACATATGTAATGTACAATTATAATAGAGTAAATCAGAAAACATTTAATATTATTAATAGTTTGCATTACAGTGTTATTCAAATGTTTCTTACTCAATGTTTCCATTTAACATTAACATTATGCAAATATTATGAAATAACTCACAATTAATAATACTAAAAATAAAATAAAATAAAATGTAAAAGATCATTAGTAAAACTGATCTTTCTGAGCTAGACTATTGATCTTCACAAGCATTCAACAATAACATGGTGAGTATTCAGTTTTTTTGAAACATTGAACATGAATATTGTTGGTTCTTGTTTTAATACAAATTTAATGTTAATTTGACGTAAATATTTAAATATGGTTCTTTCACAAAGCTTTCACAAAGAGTGCTTTAATACATTTGAAATTGATACAGCGGCCACCATCAAATTATGAATTTTTCTTTATTGATATAGCCCTAAAAGAAACTGTCAAAATATCACACCATAATTATACGAGCTAGAATACCTTTTGGAAATGCATTTAGGGTCTTTTACATTTTAAAAATGGTGAATTAAAGTTGATTTAAACCATTTTTTTTTTACTTTTTTAAAATTAATGGACTAAAACAGCCAAACAAATGATTTATTTTTGTTCATTAAGTTGGCATGGAAAACACTTTTTCTCCCACAGATTTCAAGTTACAACCGTAAAACTATTGCAGGCTATAGTGTACTACATTGCTTGTGCTGATGGAAAGATCTGTTGTATGGTTTTCACACAGCAAGCATTTTCCTGCTTGGATTTTTCACATAGTAATCAGTTCAAACGTGTCTATAAACTGTTTAACCTTGCAGGCTAACCAGCTAATTTGATGCTATTTATCCAAATGTTTGGACATAGCCCTATTATCTCAACATGTATGCATTCCAATATTTAGCCAAAAGTTTTTAGACACTGCTCTTTTATCTGATAAACTTGCATTCTACTATTTAGCCATTTGTGTTTGGACTCTACTCCACTTTAAGCCTATGTCCAAGTATACGAACTTAAGGTAACAGTGTAATTACGATAGCGTTTAATAAAATAGCTATTTGTCCACTGCTACGCACCGTAATTACACTTTGGGCGCATGTTTCCACAGAGATCCACGTAAATACAACAGCGAGTGGAAATGGAGGAGCTACTGTATGCGATGTTGTGGGATCGAGAAAGCCAAAAAACTCACTGGTCCTCCTGTTTTTTAAAGTTTTATCATTGAGTAGAAGTGTAAAATATTTTTTCACAGATGTCCCCCTGAGAAACTAATCCTGTTCGGATAGGGTTTTCTAGCTGTTTATAAACCTTCAACGTTATTAGCACACTTTTTTCATGAACTTTCTTTTTCTTCTTTTTTCCAGTTTTGATTTTGTGGTTTCATAGCACATAAAAAATAAATAAATAAATAAATGTTTCATGAATAAACTCTTCCATTTATCCTTATTTTTTTATTTATCCTAATTATTTTTAATTTACCCTACATGGTAAAGAAAATACTTACATTTTTCTTCACCTCAAGTAAAAATACCTGCTTCTGCTAAATCCTGCTTATGCTTGAGTAATATTTTACAGAGGGTTATTTCTGCTTTACTTCAAGGACATGATTTGTGTACTTTGTCCAGCACTGTTCACTGATGCTGGGTATTGAGTGTGTTCAGCTGAATGTGATTGGGTTGTAAATGGCCATTAGTACTGGCATAAGATACTGTTTAGTACTGTTTAATCTGCAGCAGGCAGTGGGAACACACCCGTAATTATAGCGGTTCAAAGGGTACGAGCCGCAGAAAGCTCTTGATAAGACAGTGAAGCAGCTCGGCGGCGGTGTCAGTGCTGCTGGACTCGGACGGTGGAGAGATGTCAGTTCGCTTTCTCCTGGTTTTGGCCTTGGCCTCCGGGGCCTGGGCTCAGACGCTTGAGGACAGAGCCAAGGACTTCCTGCTGAAATTTGATGAGGACGCGTCTCGCCTCATGTACCAGTACTCCCTGGCATCCTGGGCCTACAACACCAACATCACAACAGAGAACTCGAACAAACTGGTGAGTGAACAAATCAAAGCTTCTCTCTACAACATGAGAAAAAAGAGGAAACTCACTTCTGTCCTCTTGAACACGTTCGTTTCCAGGACCGAATATGCCACAGTTGTAGTTTCAGAAGTTGGACTTCCTTTTCTATCACAATGTGAGAAAAACCTCATGACTCCCCCGACATGACTGACTGTATTTCAGTTGTTTGTTTATTTATTTATTTTTAGTGGTGTTAAACGATTAAAAATATCAATCTAATTAATCTTAACAGAATTATGTGATTAATCGAGATTATGCTTAGTCTTCTTCATAAGACTAAGCATTTAATGATACGTATTTAAATGTAAATAAATGAATTTATATTTACATTAGTTTTATCAGATATTTAATAAAAGTTGTAGCTCCATATTCCACCTTTAACAACTTGGAGAGGAAACATGCTAGCAGCTAGCTGTGTGTGTGTGTGTAAGAGAGAGAGAGAGAGGGAGAGATATATCATAAGTAAAATGTAATCCACCTTCTGGACTCAGCAGTTACGATATTGTATTTACATTTCTAAATACATAAAAAAATATCAGATTGTTTAAAGCTTGAAAATAAAACAGTAACTAACTGAATAGCAAACTGAATAATTTAGATGCCTAAAGTATATTTAAAACCAACTTCAAATATGTAACAACATTACATAATTACTTAAATAACATATATTATATATATATATATATATAAACAACTTTGCTGCAAACATAAATGTCACATTATAGTAATATTGACCACTTTTTAAAGTACAATGAACTGTGATATTCATATTACTAAAAATATATTACATTTTATAGGCAGGTTTTATTATATATCACTATTTTATATAATATTTAATGTAAACCCAAAATAAAAACACCTTTAGTTTAGCTTTAGTGAAAATTGGCATTTGATGAAATCGTGATTTACCTGTTTGAACATTCTGAACAATTCATGATGACGGCGGTCTATTTCAAAAACACATTTTTGATTTTCTTATGTATTGAAACAATATGATAAAGATTAGATTTAATATACATACAGCTCTGGAAAGAGACCACTTAAAAATGATGAGTTTCTTTGATTTTACCAAATTGAAAACCTCTGGAATATAATCAAGAGGAAGATGGATGATCACAAGCCATCAAACCAAACTGAACTGCTTGATTTTTTTAAACCAGGAGTAAAGGCATAAAGTAATCCAAAAGCAGTGTGTAAGACTGTATAAAAGACAGTATTTTTATTTGGAATTTGGTAGAAATATTGTTTGTAGTTTATAGAATAAAACAACAGTGTTCATTTCACTTAAACATATACCTATAAAAAGCAAAATCAGAGAAACAGATTCAGAAACTAAAGTATTTTCATAGCTGTATTTTTAATTAATAAACTTTTTCAAGTTTCTCAAAAATAAAATAGTGTAATGGTTGTATAGTCAAAGGTTGCGTTGTTGTTGGGGCGGTTTATCCCAAGACAACAGGGTGGACAGGGAATTCTTTCACACGTTTAAATCTTCCTTGATTTTTACATGAAAATAGCTAACTGAATAATTAAGATGACTAAATTATATAAAAACACATTCAAAGCTTTAAGAAAATGACATAATTACATAAACATATATTGTTACACAGAGTTTGTACTAAATTAGACAACTGTTCTGCAAACACAAAAGACACTGATACTGATATTGATCTCTTTTTAAAGTATAATAAACATTGATATTCTTGTTAATAAAAATATATTACATTTTATAGGCAGGTTTTATTGCGCATCATCACTATTTTATCTAATATCTAATGTAATATAAGCAGTGTTCATAACATGTGATGCTGCCAGGGGCAAAGTCCCTACTTCCACAGTGCATCAGGATTAACTGCAGAGTCATAAACTGAGATATTTTATTCTTGAAATGATCTGTACTGAAAAAAAGTAAGCAATCTTTAAGATAAAAAATCATCTTAATTTAAAATTTAAATCTATTAGTCATGTAAATGAATCAATCAATCACCTTTTTTTCTTCACTGCAGGTACACTGAGGGTAATTCTCATTTACAAAAGACAGGGATTAAATGAGAAGATAAAATAATAAAAATAACAAAAACAACTAATCAAACTAAAAACATTAAAAATAAATCTAAATTAAGTTACTTTGACTAATATGATTTGATTAATAATAAATAAAATAGATAAAATAAGAAGGTGTGATATAAATAAAAAATAAGTTTAAATAGTTTAAATAAAAAGTTTTAAAACAAGAAATCAATTAATAAATTACATTTAAACACAAAAAGTAAAATCCATCAAATAACTAAAATGCAGCTTAGTCTTGCTGTTAAATACTAAAAAGAAACAAAATATATAAATAATAAAAACTGTACTAATACTAGTAAATGTAATTGCTTAAAAACAAATAAAAAAATAAATAATATTTTTTAATGGAAAAGAGCAAGAACCAAACCACATAAAACCCCCAGCTACACTACATTTTTAAATTTTTTGTGCCAACACCACTCATTCCACTACAATGTGAACACCACTGACTGCTAGTGACATTCACTGAGGTTGTTTCCTCAAGCGTATGCATCTTCATCATTTCTTCAACATGTCTGTATCAAGCGTTTAACAGAGATTTCTAAACAGAGAATCTAAAATCTTTTTAATTTTTATTTTTAAACATGTTCTTTAAGCATCCATTATTGTCATCATTTAAAATCGACATTTTAAATTTGTTCAAAAAAGACGTCACAAAAATGTCATTCCGAATTACATCACTAGATTCTGTATCCTGTATCATGCTGTTTGCCGTCAGCAGCTGGAGTCTGAAAGAGTACAGTTGGCTATGCTCTCTCTGGGTGGGTAGATCGCTAGATCTCTGCACACATCACTTCTCTGATACATCAGATGTAGCTGATGTATCAGAGCTGGGGAGCTGCACTTTTCCTTATAGTGCACTGGCTATTAGAGCTAACAGGCCTAAACATGATGATGTCAGAATGACTTTCCTCTAATCTAATATAACTTAATATGGTTTAAGAATAGAAATACATTTTTAAACAAATACGTTTTTTATATTGAGCTTATAGCAAAAGCAGAAAAAACAGTAAAAAGGCTATGCATTGCACTTATTGCAAGTCAAGTGTGTAATACGGACACTGTGCAGTGTGCACTTCGCATTTGTGCAACTTTTTAAAAAAAATGCTGTTTGATTTGTTGCTTTGATATATTGTAATTGGCACGCCATAGCTTTAGATTTAAGTAAAATATCATTAAAAAAACAGACGTCTATGTCACTGACTATTTTCTTGAGTTCAGGTTGAGTCTCAGGTCGGGTTGGGTTCAGGCAGAGAATCTAAGCTTTACTGGCTATCTGGCGATGGTACATTAGCATCAGTTGAAAAAGAGGTGGTGGCTGACTTTACATGTATCAGAGGAGGCATGTGCTAGTTTTAACCCGCCTTGTGTTGGGGGTAATACTATGGATAGTGGGAGTCCTAATGAGTGTGTACATTAAATAATCTTCCAACACTATTCCTGACTTTTTCTACTATAGGCAGAACAGGGAGCAATCTGGAGTGAATACTACAGTAGAGTGTCTGAAGAATCCAATGAATTCCCCATCGATCAAATGTCTGATGAACTGGTTATTCTCCAGCTGAAGTCTCTTCAAGACAAGGGGTCAGGAGCGCTGTCACCTGACAAGGCCAGTCAAGTAAGTTTAGTGGCTATAATACGCATATCACAGATTTCCATTTTTGTATTTTTTCTCTCATTATTGTTCATTTTTTACATAAGAAAGATGTAACCACCACTTTCTTTCTTTCTTTTATTGCAGCTATCCAAAGTATTGAACGAGATGAGCACTATTTACAGCACAGGAACAGTGTGTAAAATTGATAACCCCTTTGACTGTCAGACTTTGGAACCAGGTACTAACTCTACAATGATGATACAGCACTTAGAGTCATAATAAAACTAGTGTTTTGTAATGCCAATAAATGTATGGCAATAAATTAGCCTACCTAATAAAACATCATACAGGTTTAGGGTCTGTGTATATATTTTTAATGAATTTTATTGTATGCAGAGTCTAAACAAACCTGTAGTCTGTCCATTTTTAGGCCTGAATGTTAAAAAATTTAAGTTTTTGCTTGTGTTTTGGTCTCCCACACACACAAAAATTGTCAAATTTAAGTCAAGTCAAGTCAAGTAGTTGTATTGTCAATACTGCATATGTACAGGACATACAGAGAATTGAAATTACGTTACCCTCCTTCCCAATTTTACAGCAAGTACAGATAATAGATATAATAAAGGAGAATGGGAGACACTATGTGTACAATACAGCAGGGACACAAATAGACATACATGAGACAAAAACAAGGTGCAGGAGTGTGGGGAGAAATAGATATATAAATATAAGTAAAAAAAAAATAATAATAAAAGAAATAGATATAATATAAAAGAGTGGGAGACACTATATGTACAAAACAACAAGACACAATAAACATACGTAAGACAATAGTGCAATATTGATGGTGATTGAGATGGAATGACAGTATAAATAGTATATATCAGCAGTGCAAATATGGTATGTGGTATATATCTTAAGGCAGGTAAAGTGAATGAGTGCGTAAGTTCTTAAAGTTCACAGTTTATGGGGAATTAAAGTGCGAATTGACAGTGCAAGTATATCAGATATTGGGTGTGTAGTGCAAGTCCGTTTGGAAGGGACCAGTACTTTGTGCATTGTAGTGCAGAGTTTCAGTACTGTATTAGTGGGGGGTCAGGATGCTGAGTGAGTGTGTGCTGGGGGCAGGATTGGGATGGGGGGTAGAGCAGGAAGAGAGTTCAGCATCCTCACAGCCTGATGGATGGGGCTGTCTCGCAGTCTGCTGGTCCTCGCCCCGAGACTCCTCAGTCTCCTCCCTGATGGCAGCAGGCTGAAGAAGCTGTGTAGTGGGTGGGAGGGATCTCCTGCCAGACGGAGGGCTTTCCGTGTGAGGCGGGAGCTGTACAAGTCCTGAAGGGAGGGGAGAGAGGTGCCAACAATCTTCTCAGCTGCTCTCACGATGCGCTGGAGGGTCCTGCGGCAGGATGCTGTGCAGGCCCCGTACCACACGGTGAAACAGCTGATTAGGATGCTCTCGATGGCCCCTCTGTAGAAGGTGGTCATGATGGGGGTGGGGGCTCCAGCTCTTCTCAGCTTGCGGAGAAAGTAGAGACGCTGATTTGCCTTCCTGGCCAGTGATGCTGAGTTGGTGCTCCAGGAGAGGTCCTCGGTGACGTGCACACCCAGGAACTTGGTGCTGCTCACCCTCTCCACAGCAGTTCTGTTGATGAACAGAGGTGTGTGCTGTGTGTGAGTTCTCCTGAAGTCCACAACAATCTCCTTGGTCTTCTCTGTGTTCAGAGAGAGATTGTTGTGTTTGCACCAGGAGGCCAGGCGGCTCACCTCGCTCCTGTAGTGTGACTCATCGTTGTTGCTGATGAGACCCACCACCGTCGTGTCATCCGCAAACTTGACGAAGAGGTTGGAGGTGTGAGCTGGTGTGCAGTCATGGGTCAGCAGAGTGAACAGAAGGGGGCTCAGCATACATCCTTGGGGAGCCCCTGTGTTCAGTGGGATGATGCTGGATGTGCTGCTGCCAACCCGCACTGCCTGTGGTCTTCCAGTCAGGAAGTCTAACAGCCAGTTGCACAGTGAAGTGCTCAGCCCCAGACTGTCCAGTTTGAGTATGAGCTGTTGGGGGACGATTGTGTTGAATGCCGAGCTGAAGTCAACAAACAGCATTCTGACGTAGGTGTTCTTCTTGTCCAGGTGTGTGAGGGCTGAGTGGAGAACAGTGGAGATGGCATCATCGGTCGAGCGATTTGACCGATATGCAAACTGGTAGGGGTCCAGGGAGGGGGGGAGCGAAGACTTGATGTGATGCATGACTAGTCTTTCGAAGCACTTCATGAGGATGGGGGTGAGTGCAACTGGACGATAGTCATTGAAATAGGATGGCGATGCCTTCTTTGGGATAGGGATGATGGTGGTGGCTTTGAAGCATGTGGGAAGCACCGTTGTCAGGCCCAGGAGCTTTCCGAGCATTGATCCTGCTGAATGCTCTCCTCACACTGTCTGGGGACAGCGTCAGCACCTGGTCACCAGGAGGAAGGATGGATTTCTGGGCGGGTGTGTTGTTGAGTGGCTCGAACCTTGCGAAGAACCCATCGCGGCTCTTACCTCCGTCAGCTAGCGCGCGGTCCGCCCGATAGCATGTTAGCCGCTCCAGCTGGACGGCGTGGTCCAGGACGCAGTTGTAGAGCCAGGTTTTGGTGAAAACATAAACACAACAGTCTCTCACGGTCTTCTGAGTTGACTGAAGTAAGCAGATGTAGTCCAGTTTATTAGTGGATGTTGTAAAGACTTTCTAAAAGTCCTTGATTTTCCACCGGTTTGAATGCTGCTTGCCATCAGCAGCTGGAGTCTGAGCAAGCACAACTGGCAAAAATAGTAAAACAGAATTGTTACACAGTTTATCATCACTTCTTTATCATAGCACAAACAGTAAAATAATTTGTGTTTGTAGATTCTCTGTTTTGTTGTATCTGTGATTCTTGGCAATAAATCTTATACAGTTTAAAGTCTTGTTAATGTCCCATTTAAATGGTCATAAACTCATGCAAAACATAGCACAACACATGGATTCAGCATGCCATGTTTGACTGCGCTGGAAAAAGCAAGTTAAAGCTGCTGTTTTTTGCGAAACCAAGCCCTACCTAGTACCATCTTTAGACTAAAGGCCAAGTTCCAGATAACTGGAAACATCAGAGACAGGCTGTGAAATGGGTGTCCCAAGAAAACGACACCTCAAAAAGATCGTCAAACACCAAAAGAGTCAACGGCAGAATAAGACTGAATAAGCTGTTTGGCAATGGCAGAGAGGATTTGGCAAATTTTCCATTGCCCCATTTAAGAGGGAAATTAACAGGTTTTCCAACAGTATAAGATTTATTGCCAGAAAGCATTGATACAATATAGAAATAATCTACTAAACACAAACACAAGTGCGGTGAAAAAAGCATGAAACATATGAAATAGTGGTAGTAATTTTTATCTTGCTGGATCTATGTGTTATACTATGTTTTGCAGGTGTAAATTAACATAAAATGAAGCCTAAAGTGCTAGTAAAGTGAGGGTAAACTATACGTAAAATGTACGACTACTAACTGTGTATTATTCTTGAGCAGTATCCTGCAGCTTCTAAAAGCTTAATGAATGACAGAGCTAGCTTATCTGTGTCTATGTAACAGAATAATTTCCTGTTGGGCGTTTTCTTGGAATTTCACAGATACCATTAGGCCTTCCCTGAAGCCCTAGATGGTCCTGAGGGGTCCCATCTGTAGACTAAACTGTACACTATAGTGCCAAAAGTATTCATTCACACAACCAAACCATTGAACTTCTTTGACTTCTTCTACAAACATTAGTGAAAGAATGGGTCACACTCACAAGCTCAGTTAATTCCAGCGTGGTACAACAAGTCCAGTCATGAAATTTCCTCACTAATAAAAAATGTTCACAGCCAATTGTCAGTGATATTATAACGGGTATAGTACAATCACTACAGTCAATCCCTACAGACATTAAAACTTCATGAGGCCTTCAGATAAGCTAAAAAAATTGAGTCTGGGTTTCCACATCCAACAAAAATATCCAATCTAAATCCAGTCTAAGTCAGTCTAAAACCCACCCTTCAGAAGCTTAAACTAGACCAAAATATATGTCTGTCACACGTTCGATGCAAATGGCAAAACAATTATGAGTGTACAATTTAGTATTATGTTTAAGGGATTTATTAAAAGTATTGCAATTTATCTTTAAGTCATTAATAATGTTGTAACATTAGTGTTTTATTAGTTCTTTTATAGCAGTTTTATATCCCAGTCAACATTTAATAGCAATATAATATTTTTCTGTTCTTTCACCTCCTGAACTCTCTTTTCTCCTCTTTAAAATTTCTCTTAAAAAATATCTTTTTCTCCCTCTCTCTCTCCATCTCCCTCTCTATCTCTTGCTCTCTCTCCCGCTCCCCTTTAAATGTCAACTTGTACAAGTTTGCCCCCCATGTTAATGTAACATCCAAGGCAACACACACTTTTTTAAAAGTAGCCTAAAAACACACCCCACCACCCCTGAATTTTCACACGCAGCTAGATTTTTAAACAAGCCCAATTTGGCAGGAAAACCGCAAACCTGGCAACTCTAAGTAGAGTGTAGCAAGCTTTATGGAACGGGTTTCCATGACCGAGCTGCTCCATCCAACCTTACATAGCTAAAAGCAATATAGTGTATACTGTAGCATAGCAGAGCTAATCCAGGGCACATAACTGACAAATAACTGTTCTGTACTCTCTTTTTTTAATCTCAGGTTTGGAAGAAATCATGGCGAACAGCAGGGACTACTATGAGCGGCTGCATGTGTGGGAGGGCTGGAGGGTTCAAGTGGGGAAGAAGATGAGGAAGCTGTATGAAGAGTACGCAGACCTGAAGAACGAAGCAGCCAAACTCAACAGTAAGATCCCTTTAGGCTAGCTGTGCTTGACTTTTAATTATATGGAGTGTATTTGGTTTTATCAAATATTGTAATAAAAGTGTTATGTAGTAAGATTAAATAGCTTTTATGCTTAAAATGTTAAAAGTTATATTTTTCAGTAAATATGTATGATGTTTTTAACATGTTAAATTCCATTATTTTTTGTAGTGGAAAAGTTACATAAAATGCAGCAAGATAATTGTATAAAATGTTTTTTTTTTCCAGCAAATTAGTTTGACATTTTACACATAAAAACTTTGAGGGCCCTATTTTACACCCTGTGCAAGGCACGTTGCTATGCTTATTGTTATCTTACACCCCACAATCAGTTTATTTTCAAACCTTTCATCTGCGTCGTTTAAAAAGCAAAGGTGCTTGTGAATATGTTTACACCGATGGGTGGGGAGGTCTCGAAATGAGGGGTGTTCAGGTAAATTAACGGCATATTGCTGGCAAGAATTAGTACATGCTGTTTTTGAGCTGTGCAAGGCATACTTTTCCCACTGTTATGATAGCAAAGACTCATTGGCACTCCCTAAATCAAGCTCTCAGTGCTATACGTGTTCATTTTCTTAAAAATAAAATGTAGCACTAAAATGGACCTGTTAAAATGTTAGTTTATATTATAACAGTATAATTTTTGGTTTGGAAGGGAATGCTTAGTCACAGAACATACAGTAGCATGAGGTTTTGGTGAACCCAAGGTTTAGCTAACTTTTGTAACATAAAATACAGTAAAATATTTTGGTTTATTTTCCAGTAAATATGTATGATGTTTTTACAAGTCAAAAAATACTTTTGTGCCATGTTGTGATAGATTTTTAATTGTACTTACAGACATAATAATTGATTTAAGTGATTTAATTGATATTACAGACATACAGTAGCATGAAGTTGTGGTGAACTACAACTATTGGTCAACTCTTCCAGTTCATTTATTCACACATTCACAAATTTATGCTCTTTTAATCAAAGATTATAAAGACTATGGAGATTACTGGAGAGCCAATTATGAAACAGAAGATGAGCCCAAATACAGCTACTCTCGAGACGAACTGATGAGAGATGTGAGAAGCATATACAGTGAGGTAAGTTCCCAAAAAAGATTCATTTAAAAATACCCTGCCCTGTTTTTTTTCTGTAAATACATTTAAGTTGATGATTTAAAAGTGCAAAGATCTGAAAAAATCATATTTTTTTCTTTTGATATCATGTTCAGCAGTTTATTTATTTATTTTTTTTACCTTCTTTCAGATCATGCCTCTGTACAAAGAGCTTCATGCTTACGTAAGAGCCAAACTGCAGAATACCTATCCTGGTCATATTGCTTCTAATGGAGGCCTTCCAGCTCATTTACTTGGTAATTACCTTTGAAACCTTTAGTCTTATAAAGTCTTTAAAAGACTAAAGATTGTGGTACTGGGTTTAGGTAACCTCCCTGAAATCAACTTTTGCAACTTGGGATGTCTGCGTTATATATATTTTTTGCCTGTACAGGTGCACTTGATTGAACTTGAACTTTTATCATTAACTTATTATTAATTTAGGAAATTAATCAGCACCCAGAACTTTTATCATTAACTTATTATTAATTTAGGAAATTAATCAGCACCCATAAAGTTAACATAAACCGAACATTTTCTCTGAAAAGCTAAAAATATTTAAATTTAAGAAAATAGGTAATTAACAGAATTTTAAGAATGAAAATTCAGCTTCCTCTGAATTAAACAGCACTCTTTATGCTCCTGTTGTTTTTTGTCACTTTTTTAATTTAGTAGGCTAATGCTGCAGGCTTATAATCAGACACTGGTTGGTTAAATTGTGCTGTTGGTCAGTTTGGGTGTTTGTATTAAAGAGAAGGCGCTAGACTAGTACTGTCTCTATGTGTATCAGCTAATTAATGTTATCTATACTGAGTTTTGAGTAGATTTTAGCTTTTAGCTATAAATTAAATTAAATTAGACTACATGATGGAGAATCCAGCTGTGGGAGGTATTTTTATTTAACAAAATATGTTTAAAATGAACGTCTGCCTCCTGAACGTAATAGTTTGTGTGTCTGATATTAATCTAAATGGTTTTATGTCTTCTAATATGATACACTCACCCAACCTGGGAACCCATTAATTTAGTTCACAGTGTTTTTTTTTTTTGAGAGGATGGTGGGGCTGTTTTTTTTTAGACACACCAGCACCCCCAAACATCTGATTCTAGAATCACCCCTGGACAGGCCACAAAGTTATTTGATTTTATTATTAATAATTTATTAATATGTATTCAAGCTTGTTTTATTGGGATTTCTTAGTAATATATTTTTTTTTATTAAAAAAGGAAAATTGCATTTTTTTCTGTGATATAGGTTCTTAAACATTAAAGACATCTGACATCTTAACTGAAGTTAATTTTATAAACTAGATATTATAAACTTAATATAGTGAAACAAAGTATCAAAATTCTTATATTATATTCTTAATTCTTGTCCTCAGGTGATATGTGGGGAAGGTTCTGGACCAACCTTTACCCACTAGCTGTTCCTTATCCTGACAAGCCTGATATCGACGTGAGCCCTGCAATGGTAGCACAGGTCAGAATTTATTGTACTCTATAATAAATCAGTACAAAGGTTTGTTTTAAAGGTGTAATCTGGTATTATTACTTTTTAAAGTATGATAATTCAATATTTATGGTTAAAAACAGGGTTGGGATGAAGAACGGTTGTTCAAAGAAGCAGAGAAGTTCTTTGTGTCTGTGAACATGTCGGCCATGTTTCCGAACTTCTGGACAAACTCAATGCTGACGAAACCTACTGACGGTACAAAAGTGGTGTGCCACCCAACAGCCTGGGATATGGGCAACCGAGAAGACTTTAGGTATTAAAGCCAACACTCACACCTCACTTCTTAAGTAAATTATTACATTAAATTATACACTCACATCACTCAGTCTCACTCCAAAAAAAAGTGAGCAAGCTGAGGGTGCGGGTGTCAAGGGTGTCAAGGAGCCACTAAAATGTGTGGAAAAATACCAGGGTTCTGGGAGAAGTCAGATGTCTGGAACTTTCCGGTTGTGTTAACTTTTATTAATTTGTTAATTAACTTGTTAAGCTTGTCTTCTTCATCAAAATGCCTCCCATTGCAGCTTGTAACAGCAGATTGTAGATCCATCATAGTACATATGTAATCACCTAATGTTGTGATAGATCCTTCAATCAACTATATTTCTTATGAACTTTAATAGTTCATAACTGTATAATAATATATTCACATTCACATTACAATAATAACTGCAGCAACTTAACTATATTTTGCCTAAAGGCCCCATTGATCTCAAACAAATATTTTTTTAATTATTTAGTATTAACAAAAACTCAGATAAAACATATTGTTCTATTAATCACAAACTACTTTGTTTAACATGTTTACCAATAATGTTGGTTATTAAACCAATTAACTTTCAAATAATTTAATAGTTTAGGACCTAAAATTTTACACACATTCACAACAAATTTACTATTTATAGGTATATGTACAAACATTATGGTTGTATTTTATAAACTACTGACCAAATTTCTCCCAAATTCCAAATAAAAATATCAAATAATGTAAAGAAAACAAGATCTTATTAATTTATAAACAGTACTAATGTTTGTATTCCTCTCCAGATTTTCGTCTAACTGTTAGATGACCAGGTGTTGGGGAAAACTGAAACCTTGCAAACTTCAGCCTGGCTTTTCTTTGTTTCTCATTAGTTAAAGGATATTTGTAGATTTCCATGACTTCAGTCCTGGATCTAAGAACCTGTTTCCAACCTGTTTTTTCTGTGGACGTCACCCCAGTAGTAATTTGCCATTTTTTTTGTAGGTCACTTGATGTCATCCTGGGGTTGCTAAGTTTACTAAATTTACTAAAACTAAGTTTGCTAAATTACCTGTAAAATGTAAAATCAGAGAAACTGATCATTTTGAAGTGGTCTTTTAATTTTTTATCCAGAGTTTTACTTTACATTTACGTCTCAACACATTAAAGAACAAGATGAACCACCAGAGCAGTGCACTTCCCCAAGGGCTTTTATCGGTTCCCACTTCTTGGCAGTAATGGGTTTCTATGGAGTATCTTTGTTGTTGCAGGTCTTCACTATGGGGTTTCAGGTTGTGGTTTAATTGTTGCTTCATCTTTCATCCATATAGAATCAAGATGTGCACCAAAGTAAACATGGACGATTTCCTGACTGCCCACCACGAGATGGGGCATAACCAGTACCAGATGGCCTACCGTCACCTGCCCTACCTGCTCAGGGACGGAGCCAATGAAGGCTTCCACGAGGCAGTGGGGGAGATTATGTCCCTGTCGGCTGCCACCCCATCTCACCTGCAGTCTCTTGGCCTTCTGCCTGCTGACTTCACAGAGGACATGGGTATGGAAACAATATGGATACTGATACTGTAGTTTCTTTTACTAAAGTCACTAATTACTACTAGCACTAGTCCTGGGAGAAGTGAAATGTCTTTTTAGTCTCCTCACATTTTATATCTTTGTCACATTGGGGCAAAAACTAGTCTCTTCAGCATCAATGTAAACATAGTCATAATGTAAATATTTTCATATAAATTATTTTTCTCTTTCTATAAGACCTCAAACATTAATCCCTGTTTTTCAGCAGTTGCCGCTCTTCAGTTTCGAACAGAGAAGGATAAGTTCCCACTTTTGGGTGTTGGTTCCTCTTACAATTTGCTTTTACAATTCATTACTCTCTCTGAGAGATTTTTATCGGCTGTTTAAGCTTCTGGTTTGCTCATTATGAGCTCAGACTTGGACTGTTTTTTAAAAGTGCTTTATAGGTGTACGTAGACTTCATTCACATGTATTATTATCTTAAAGTTGTTCTTAAAAAAAGTGGGAAAACGAAAAGTCAATGTCGGATTCATGATGTGTTTTTAAATGGCAGAATTGAAAAGAAGAAATTTCTTCTTAAGAATGGTTGGCGGATGTGGCCCAGTATACTTCCATCTGTGAAAAAGATTCTACTGACAAATATCTTTACAATTGTAATCAATCTACCAAAACATGTCTGGTCTATGAAATTTGCTGATTTATTTTTGAAGCTAATGAAGCTAACATTGTTACTTACACCAGTTTGCATGGGGAAAACAACATATTGCATTACACACTTGCTGCAGATTTCAGACACTACTTAACTAATATTTGTAAACTAGTCTATATATTGTTTGTAGTTTGTAAGTATTTAGCTAACAAGCTATTGTAATTAACGTGCCGGTTATTTACATACTTTTCTTTTTATATATCATTTTATTTTCCCATTTTCTTTCCAATTTACACAGCCAATAACCCAACCCATTCTTCAGAACTCCCCCTATCACTAGTAATGCCCCAACACATCAGGAGGGTGAAGACTTACACATGCTTCCTACGATACATGTGAAGTCAGCCACTGCTTCTTTTCGAGCTGCTGCAGATGCAGCACAGCAGCTCGGTTCCGGTACATCAGCTCACAGACGCCCTGTGCTGTGTGCTGGACATCACCCCTAGGAGTGATGTGTGTAGAGAGTGCCATCTACCCACCCGGAGGGAGCAGGGCCAATTTTGCTCCCTCTAATGGCAAAGCTGCATGAGCGGGCGTTCGAACCTGTGACCTCCCACTCATAGTGGCTCTTATCAGGAACGGCCAAGGAAAGGAGGAGCAAGAGTTTCCTCTGTTGCACAGGACTGTGTCTAAACTGTAGAACCATTTTTTTTGTCTGTTTGTTTTTCAGAGACAGATATTAATTTCCTGTTGAAGCAGGCTCTGACTATTGTGGCAACTCTACCATTTACCTACATGCTGGAGGAGTGGAGATGGCAGGTATTCCAGGGAACCATCCCTAAAGATCAATGGATGCTGCGCTGGTGGGAAATGAAGTAAGTGTGAGATTGCAGAATGAAGCAACAGTCTTAAATTAGTAATGTCAGTAATGTTAGGCCTTTACAATCGTCTGATCTAAACCTGAAGACTGAGATGGGTGATTTGGAATGAGCTGAAGCACAGTTTATTTTCCTATTACAGCTGTTTCTTACTAGTACCCTTTACTTCCAGCCTTTTGTTGCCCCCTCCCAACTTTTTTTAGATGGGTACCTGCCATCAAGTTCTAAATGATGATGTAATGTTTTTTAACAAAATGATAAAACGTCTCACTTTAAACATCTAATATGTCTTGTATTTTCTATTATGAATAATGAATTATGGGTCTAAAACAATTGTTCATTATGTTAATTATCATTTTTTAAATAGGAGGGAACTGGTTGGAGTGACGGAGCCTTTGCCCAGAGATGAATCCTATTGTGACCCACCTGCTCTTTTCCACGTGTCTGGAGATTATTCCTTTATAAGGTAAAAACATAACATTGTTATAAGGGAATATTTATAATTTTTTGTTAATTCTTTATGATTAAATCAGTTCAATTTTTAGGTCGTTGTGAAAGGATTTAAACCTTTTGCAGAGTAAAAACATACAAGAAAATATATATCTCTGTATGCAGTACTAGTAAAAAGTTTGGACACACCTTTTGTTTTGTGTTTTGTGATTATTTAAAAATGTTCACCATTGTAGATTAATACTAAAGTCATCCGAACTATGTAGAAATGCATATGGAATTATTTAGAAAACAAAAAAGGTTTTAAACAAACCAGAATATATTTTATATTTTAGATTATTCAAAGTAGCACCTCTTGCTTACATGACATTTTTGCATTTGCATCTTGGCTGGATTTTCTCAGTCAAATTTATAAGGTAGAATCACCTGAAATGGCTTGTCAAGAGTTAATTATTTGATGTGTTTGAGAGGACCAGTTGTGTTGTGAAGAGGTAGAGTGGGTAATTTAGAGTAATGTTCTGATTCATATTATAGCAAGAACTACGCAACTAATAAAGAAAAAAAAAAAGAATTGAAGGTCAGTCAATCTGAACCATTTCAAGAACTTTGAAAGTATACCGAAAGTGACCATCCAAAACGTTATGATGAAACTGGCTCTTATCAGGAATGCCCCAGGAAAGGAGGAGTAAGAGTTAGCTCTGTTGCACAGGATACAGGATACAGAGTTACCAGCCTCAGAAACCACAAGTTAACAGCACCCAAATAGGAGCACCTAAATGCTTTATTTTTAAGTTTACTACATGATTCCTTATGTGTTCCTTCTTAGTCTGGATGATTTTAGCATTCATTTACAATGTGTGTGCAATCTTTTGGCTGGTATTGTATATCGTTTTAAGCAGTGGTGTGCAGTGAATATAGTGGGTACCCCTTCTGCTTTTGAGACATATTGATAAGAAATGAGTTGGTTTAGCAATATTGGCAATTAGAGTAAATTATTAGATTCAGCAAACAAGTTCCTTTCTTGTATTAATATTCATTAATAATGTTGCATGATTTTAGGGATTCTAAACTAAAATGTGTTTTTTTTTTTCTTACATAGATACTTTACCAGGACAGTATACCAGTTCCAGTTACAGGATGCTCTCTGTAAGGAAGCTGGTCACACTGGGCCTCTTTACAAATGTGACATCACAAACTCCACTGATGCGGGCAACAAACTCAGGTACTCATGAGCTCAAAAAGCTTTGCTTTCACAGCTTGACAGCTTGATGATGTGTTTACAGATAATCTATCTCTAGTATTCCAAAGGTTTATACAGCTCTGGAAAAAAATAAAAGACCCCTTTTTTTCTGAATAACCTCTCTGATTTTGCTAATTATAGGTATATGTTTGAATAAAATGAACATTGTTGTTTTATTCTATAAACTACAGACAACATTTCTCCCAAATTCCATTTAGAGCATTTATTTGTAGAAAATGATAAATGGATTAAATAACAAAAAAGATGCAGAGCTTTCAGACCTCAAATATTGCAAAGAAAACAAGTTCATATTCAAGTTTTAAGAGTTCAAAAATCAATATTTGGTGGAATAAACAATGTTTTTAATCATCTTGCATCTTGGCATGTTCTCCTCCACCAGTCTTACACACTGCTTATGAATAACTATATTACAGTCCTGGTGCGAAAATTCAGCTTCAGCAGTTTAGCTTGGTTTGATGGCTTGTGATCATCCATCTTCCTTTTGATTATATTTTAGAGGTTTTCAATTGGGTAAAATCAAAGAAACGCATCATTTTCAGTGGTCTCTTATTTTTTCCAGAGCTGTATACATGGTTTGTGAATAGTTCTTTTCCTACAGCTATAAAAAAACAGTACCCTTAAAGTGGCAGTCCATAAGTTTGGAGAATTTGGAGATTTAGAGAATAAATAAAATAAATACTGAGGCAGATCTGAAGTATAGTATTTCTGTACACTAACAGGGACATGCTTGAGCTGGGTCGCTCAAAGTCTTGGACCCGTGCTTTGGAGCAGGTTTGTGGGGACACCAGGATGGATGCCAGGCCTCTGCTGAGCTACTTCAGTACTCTGTATGAATGGCTTAAGGAGGAAAATCAGAAGAACAACAGGGCAATTGGGTGGAGTCTGAGTGATGATCCATGTGAGTGCTAAATTCTAATTACCTCAAATGTTGGTTTCTTGGTTTTAGTCAGAATCAAGAAGCTTGGGGTTCCTTGACCTTTGATTTATCATGACACCACTGCTCATAGCTTTATCACTTGTTTACTTGTAAGAAATTCCCCTTTTAATATTAAGGATATCTCGATTCGATCCTGTGCTTCAGGATCAGGGCTGGGTCCAAGCATGTATTAATGAATTGAAAAGTAAATGAACGCAAAAAGCTTTTTTTTTTCAATATGTTTATTAAGTTTGTCAAAAATGTTAAATATTAGTAGGTATATCATTAAACAGAGTTTTAGCAAGCAATCCATGCTCATGCTACAGGCTGACTAACAACTACTGTCCACTGTTTAGACTGGAGTGAGAGAAGCTAGCTGAGAGAATAAGGTGAAAATAAATGATGGGACATTATGAGTTGCCATACTAAGTTGTTTTAAATAGCTTTCCACTACTATAGCTACTCTAGCTATCTAAATTAGACCAGATAAGGGAGAATAAAGCTGCAAAAGGAACGTTTAATAAAGTTTTAAAACTATGTAAATATGTGCGCCCAACAATTTTGTCCTCTTCTCTGCTGAAAAGATATTAAAAACGAAAGTAACACACCTGTACCCAGTTCATAATATGTGTGTCTGATCTGATTTGATTTGACTCAAAATTCTTCAGATATGACACACTCACTTCTTGTGGGAACCCCTTATATTTTATTTAAAGTCAATGTTTTTTTAAGGGGGACTGGTGGAGCTGGGTTCAGCCTCACACCTCTGAACATCTGATGCTACAATCTCCTCTAGTATCAGTTCTAAGTAGAGGTGTGCCATATTGTATCGTATGTGATAATATCGTGAATGATATTATACTCTGAAATATCGTGCCATATCACCCACCCCTAGTTATCACAACAGGGTACTACTTTTTTTTGCAGTTTTTTTAAAAGAAAATTTCACACTGTTCTCATTTCCCATTATATATCTACTAGAGACAGATTATTTATGTCCAGTATCATTTATGTTACTTTAATCCTGGAGATATGGAGATATTTGGAGTGCATTGTTAGTAGCATGACATTCTGGATCATTAAGTTCTGTTATAAATCTGATAAAACTCATGTATTTTTAATATCTCAGGTAGGGGTGTGCAATACAAAAAAATATATATTTAATTTTGTTGCAGTAGTGTATTCTTGAAAAAATATATTTTTTAATTCAGTGTTTTGTTATATCGCCAAGAGTATCATTATCACAAAAATACCAAGAAATATTGTGATATTATTTTAGGGGCATATTGCCCACCCCTAGTTCTGAGTCTTTGCTTTAACCACAGCAGTCAGAGGTATTTAAAGGGGAAATCCTGTGGGAAATGGACTTGGGGTGTAGTGAAACATGATAATGAGTACAAACTTTTGTTGAATAATCCACCTTTATTCTACTCTAGTATTCCAAAATACAGCATTTTTAGCCGGTGCTCCCAACAGCCTTACAATGCTACTGTTAGGGGCATAGCATTGCACATGCAAAGAAATGGCTATTTTTACATCATTAACAAGCTCAAAGTATCTCCAAACTTAATTGGTAGAATTCTAAGGGCCCTGAAAAAATGAATTCTGTGTAAATGCATTCATTCCTTCTGCTGCTGAAAGTATCTGTATAATATTCATGCATCTCCACAGAATTAATTTTGCATCTGTGTTTTCAAACCCCTATCTTACCTATTTATTCATCAGTCCAATTATCGTGACTTAATTTCAACATGGCAGCACCCAGAAAACTACCTGAAGTATTGTGTGTGTAAACAGTATTTTTTAATAAACTATCTGTGCACTTTTAAAGTTGTCAGTGCATTGTTTTAAATATCAGGGCCCTCAGAGGGTTACCAATGAAGTGTAGAGCTACTTTGAGCTTGGTAATGATGTAAAAATAGTGATTTATTTGCATGGGCAATGCTATATCCCTATCAATAGCATTGTTAGCCTGTTGGGAGCATCAGCTAAAAGCGATATATTTTGGAATGCTGGGGTGAATGGAGGTGGGCTATTTAACAAAAGTTTGTACTTGTTATCATGTTTCACTACACCAAGTCCATTTCCTCTTTTAAGGCACCATAAACAGACATTATAGCAGAGTTAGCAAAAAGTAGCTAAATGTACTATACATATAATATTAATAATAATAAAAAATCTGTCCAGAATGTATTATTAACTAAACTGTTACAGAAATAAACTGTTAAATAACTGGATTCGATTCAAGGAGGCAAATTAACCTGATAGGGACGTCTATACTAAATAAACTACTACTACATATAACTTGTACACTTTAAAATGTTATTACAATGTTTTAATGTCATTACATTCAGTAAACAATCATATTTACTGTATCATGCATTTTGTTTACAGACTCCAATGATGCCTTTAAAGTGAGACTTAGTCTGAAGACTGCCATGGGAGACAATGCAGTATGTTTTCTTTTATATATATATATATTTTCTCATATTTATATAATTAAACAATAATACACTGGAGGTTTGTTCTATAACGTGTAATATTGGCACTGCTTGGCCTGTGGCCTCGTTCCTACAACCGCAGCACAGCAGTGCCAATATTACACGTTATAGCACAAACCTCCATTATTGTGATTATAACACAGTTACTTTATCGCTGTTTATTGAAAGGTTTTGAGTTAAAGAGGACGAGAAAATACAACCTGTTTGGTTATAAACACTCTGCAAGTTAAAACAGTTCTATTGCTGCTCTATTTGTAGCTGCGCTGTTTGGGTTTGTAAGCGCTGCATCGTTGCTAGATTACACAACAGTGTTGTGCTATTATTTAAAAAACAGGAAATTGACACTGTTTGTTATGCTGGCCAAAATTTTTCAGTGTTAAAGCTTTCCTTTTCTCAAAATCCTCAAGAACTTTCTCCAAAACATCTGGCTGAGTGCTAGCACAAGCATCAATTCTAATATACTGTATATATAGTCCAGCAGGTTTCCCAGTTCAGCCACAGCTGAATACTGTCTAAAATTGGATGATCTACCTATTGGTTTTCATATTATATGACTGTTTCCTAAATTTTGAGAGGCGCTGTCCAATTTGACATTTAATTTAATAAACTATTTGAACACACAAACTGTCCCTTACACTGGGTCAAAATGTCTTTAAGAATGAACCAAAACTACTCCAAAATATCCTAAAACTCTTTTTACATTGACTTACATGAAAGTTACATATAAGTGGATATTTGAAATAAATGATTTTTAACTCACTTCCTTTTTTTTTTTCCTCAGTACGCTTGGAATAGCAATGAAATGTATCTGTTTAGAGCCTCCATGGCCTACGCTATGCGACAGTACTATTTAGAGGAAAAGAATCAGGAAGTCCTTTTCATGTAAGTATGCAAAATTAATTTAAAGGGCCGTTAAGGATTATATATTTTCTGTTGTAGCTCATAATGTTAAGCAAAAACGTATTTAGTCACAGCTCTAGACAGAAGAGCTTCAGCCAGTATGTTCTTATGTGAACTGTGTAGTACATCTCAAAAATAGTTGTGGGTGTTAGCCTCTGAATTTGCCCACCACCATTCCCCCAGTCCCATTTCCACATACAGGGTATAGACAATGGCACCCAAAAAGTGTGCTGTAGCCATAGAAATGGGCAAGCTGGCTAATTTTCTGCTGAATAGGGAATCACTGAGCTTCAGGAAGATTGCTAATCATAGTTGGATCATTTTTCACCATTGCTAGCATAGTAAAGATTAAAATGTAAATATTCACTGTTCAGCTACAGAGCAAGACTCATCGTTGCTTGCTGCTGTGTGTCAATCTGGCAACCCATGTAAGCTTTGTATCTGGGCAGAAGTGGGTTGGACAGAAAATTAAATCTCTTCATGTTCTACTGATTGCTCCTTTAATTATGATATAGGTAAACATGTATTGCTAAGTGTGAAAATGTGAACTTTTTTTGTATTATTATTCTAAGGTGTTTTAACAGTTGTCACTGTAAATTGATTCATGCAGGTCAGAGAACATCCACACATATAAACTGACCCCGAGGGTTTCCTTTTACTTTGTGGTGACTGATCCTGCCAACCCGAGCACTATCATTCCTAAAGCAGAAGTGGAGGCAGCAATACGGTGAGATTTCTACTAAATACTGTAAATACTGTTGCTGATGGTCTATACTTAAATTCTGAAAGTATGAAATAATAGAATTCTGACTCAGTATCTGCCCACTCTGCATTTCAACACTTATTTATGGATAAATCAACGTCATGTTAAGGTTGAGTCAGCGTTAAATTATGTTTTGATTTTTGTTGATATTGTGGTTCTTTCAATGTCTTACTTCTTAACATTTAATAGTAATAATAAAATATGGTTGCTTTCAAGATGGTGGTCATATTCCGGACATAGCCTAAAAGATAGACCCCTCACCCATTCATTTCTGGTGTATTTAAATACATCTCTGAAAAAATTCAGAGACCATTTGAAAATGATGACTTTCTTTGATTTTACCTAATTAAAAAACTCCGGAATATAGTAAATTATTAATTTCTTTCAGAGCTGTATGTAATTTGGCTGTGCTTCAAACACAGCAGTGCTGCTGGAGTTTTCAAACAATATGTTCACTCACTTCCCTCTGCTCTATTACACATTCATTCTCTAGTAGAGGTAGAGGTAAAGCTAAAACCTAAGTAAACAAAACTGTAATTCATAAAAAAAAAAACTCTTTCAAAGGATGTTATTGTACACGGAATTCTCTCTTGAAAACTGTTTTTTGGGTGAGTAAAGCGCTTCCTTTCATTTACAGTTAGCTTAGATTTCCAATATTTTCAATAGAACAGTTAGCAGCAGTGCTAGCCACGGTTAGCTGTGCTTAGCGCGGATCAGTTCCAACCGACAAAGCTACACTGAGGAACCCTGAGTGTTCCGGTAAGCCAGGGCACTACCAGCTAGCCGTTCATCCCACGCAGATTGTTTTAACATGGTAAACACACAGTCTACGGTCCAGTATACTCGCCTCTGGTAGAATTCTGGTTAAATTTAATTAAAATTTACATAAGGTGCACTAGGTTATAAGGTGCACTTTCGATTTGTAGGAAAATTGAAGGATTTTAAGTGCTCCTTATAGTGCAAAAAATGTGATAATATGGATTTCATGCGAATTTTGACAGTGTTGGTCTGTGTAATGTTTAGCAGTTTAATATTCTGGCTGTATCAAGCTAAATTTGAATATTGAAAATTGGTTATAAAACTTAATCAATAATTTTTTTTTTCATTTAGTAGAGTGAAGAAAAAGTGAGTTTTTATCAAAATCTTCAATTATCGAGTTTTTCATTTCAGCCTTTCCCAAACAGAATGTCAAGAAAAATGAAAAGGTGAACCTTCTCTCGATTTTCAGATTTGTTCATTTTTATATCTTGAAACACAAATCTGATGGTATAAATCCAACTTGCAAAATGCAAAAATGGAAAAAATCTGAAAATAAAGAAAAGATTAATTTTTTCATTTTTTCCTGAAATTCCGATTGTAGATCGCAGAGATAAAAAAAAAAGGGAAATTGGATGAAAACGTATTTCTGGTACTCTGCACTAAACATTAAAACATTAAAACAAACAAATTATTAGTTTGTACATCTAATTTTCTAATTTTGCATTTAGTCTCAAACAGTCAGAAAAATAAATTAATAAATGTTACACTGACCATTGATGGTCAGTCATGTGCCAGCTGGGTGTATATTTAGAAATGTGGGTAGTCCCCTGTTTTGGTGGGAAAATTTGTGTGGTTTTGCAATTCCGCTACACAGCGCAAAACCACATTGCTGCTTAATAGTTAGATGGTGTGGTTTCCCCTTACTGAGTGTGAAATGTTCTTACTCACGCAGGCTGTCCAGAGAACGCATTAATAGTGTTTTCCACCTGAACGACGACACGCTGGAGTTCGAGGGACTGGTGGCCACCTTGGCTCCACCTCCAGAGCAACCCGTGACCATTTGGCTGGTGGTGTTTGGAGTGGTGATGGCCGTGGTTGTTTGTGCGGGGGTTTACCTAGTTGTCATGGGTGCGATTACCAGAAAGAGGTAAGCAAAACAGGGAAAGCACCAATGAGAAAGTGTGATCACTGAAAGCAAGTGAATCTCTGTAGACAGAATAAATCTATCAACCTTTGAGACTGTGCCAAAAACCAGAGCCATATTTACTTCATTTCTGAAGGGATTTTAAAGAGCTATATCATGGAAAAAATAAACTAGAATGTAATGTGTCTAAATGTAGCCCATTTTGAATTAATTAAATACAGCTTTGGAAAGAAATAAGAGACTACTTGATAAGTTTGATACGTTTCTTTGATTTTACTAAGTTGAAAACCTCTGGAATATAATCAAGAGGAAGATGGATGATCACAAGCCATCAAACCAAGCTGAACTGCTTGAATCTTTGCACCAGTTGTGGCAGAAAGTTATCTAAAAGCAGTGTGTAAGACTGGTGGAGGAGAACATGCCACATGCATGAAAACTGTAATTAAAAACCAGAATTATTCCACCAAATATTGATTTCTTAAAATTTTATGAATATGAACTTGCTTTCTGAATCTTTTTTGTTATTTCAGCCATTTCTCATTTTCTGCAAATAAATGCTCTAAATGACAATGTGTTTATTTGGAATTTGGAAGAAATTTTTCTGGTTTATGTTTGTCTCAAACATAAACCAATAAATAGCAAAATCAGAGAAACTGATTCAGAAACTGAAGTCCCCTAATTTTTCCAGAGCTGTATATTGAAAACAATCACAATGATACATGGTGACCTTATCAACATACATCAGCTCTCGATTCTCCAACTCATATTGAAAATAACATTATGCTGATTCAGCTTAGTAGACAGTAGCATTCAGACATTTGGGTACTTCCCTATTTCGGTAGCAAAGTCATAAGGACATTTCCATACAAGGCCAATTTTTGATACAGAATACAAGTACACATCCATCAGTCATAACAGTCTAAGAGGGTTTTCACACCTGTAGTTTTTCTCTCTGGTCCAAATTGTGGTGAATAAAGAATTTCTGCCACCAGGTTGCTTTGGGTTCACAAAAGGTTAAATCAAAAGTGCAACAAAATGCATCACAACAAACCACATGAGAATGATCTTTCTGCATATTGTGTGAGATCTGTCTGGGGTGGTAAGAAAGAAAGTAAATACAGGAAGAAGGTCCTGTGTACCAGACCAGCACGTATTTCAGTGCAGTTAGCATGGAGCAAAAGCAGAGAAGAAGGCATTTATCTGTATCTGTAGTATCTGTGGACAATAAATCAGGTTAAACTGCACCTGAACAGCCTTTAAATTTAAGGAGTATATCTGATAATTGGGTCAGCTTGAGGTCAGATCATGATCTCACCACAAACAAATCATTCCAGATTCTGGAGACCAGGCCGAGACCACATCCTCTGACCTTGTGGGTCTCAGTTTGGTTGTTTGGTCTACATCTGAGTAAAATTATACCATTTTTACACCTGCCAAAACAAACCACACTAATGGATCAAACAAACCATTGTTTATAAACGTCCTTTGTTTTAGCCAGATTAAATAGTGCTTGTAAATAACATGAACACAAGAACACACTGGCCAGAATTTAACCTTACGTATGAAAAAAAAACCTCACAATTTCTACAGGTCTGGGTATGTCCAGGGTTATACTCCATGATCAAATTAATATACTCCTTTGCCATGCATGTCTTTTTGCATAATGTCTGTAACGTATTTAAAAATGTTCATTAATCTGTTTTCAATAAGTTTAATTTGATTTGTGTAATACTGCGTGATGCTAAATATTGAACCAAACCAAGAGTACTGTTTTGTTTCTACAGGAAAGCCAAGAAACTGGAGGAACCTGAAAACCCATATGATGAACCATCTGAAGGAATAGCAAACAAAGCTTTTGAGAGTGAGAGTGAACAAACAGGATTTTAATCTGCTGGTCAATAACTAAAAAAATGTACAAAAAAAATACGAAAGCAAATCAACATCAATGAACAAAAGGATTTTATTAATGTGAACAGACTTTATTTCGTTTGAAAAGCTTTTGAAGAAATACTTTATATTTAATTGTATGTATTATGTTTTGTAAAAATCTGCAGAAAGTATGAAGTTGACAGTTTGTGGAGAAAAGTGTACATATAATATTTTTTCAGCATTACAGATATTCATATAAAGCAAATGTTGATATATTTAAGCAGTATCAAAACAACATATAAACATTTCAATAAAAAACAATTAATTAAGTACAAATCTTGTCTTTTACTGTAGAATATAACATGCTACACAGGTAACAGCAAAGGAAAAAAAAGGGTCATTGAAATAAAAAATAAACAATACACTTTAAAATGAAAATGAATAAAAAGTGCTATGATACATAACTACTCATTACTGCAATAGCAGTTTTACTAAATTTTGACCATCAGCTCTTAACTATCTCTGGGAAACTATGCAATGCTGTTTTTTTTTTCAGATCCAAAAACAGCTCCTTTTTCTATGGAAGAACCAGACATTAACTCTTTCATGCATGTTCAGAGAATCTGTATGTGTGAACATAAGTTTCACTTTTGCAGCGTCTTTCTAGAAACTCAAGGACGCTTTTCAACCATATTTTACAGAAAAATATTTACCCTCAGTCCTCATCAACACACACACACACACACCGGCTGGATGGCGAGAGCTGTAAAGGCAAGCTAAACTATGTAAACAAAACTGTAATTCTTTAAAAAAATTACAACTGTTTATTCAATGAGTAAAGCGCTTCCGTTTCTTTATAGTAAGCTTAAATTTCCAATATTTTTTTAACAGCGTGGTTAGCAGCAGCGCTAGCCATGGTTAGCAGTGCTTAGCACTAGTATATTTCACCCAGCAGGGCTACACTAAGGAACCCTGAGTGTTCCAGTAAGCCAGGGCACTCCCCTTTCCCCTCCTTTCATTGCCCACCTGCCCACCGGCCTCCCTCTCAGATGCCTCTACCTTCCTCCTTCCTGGGCCACGCCCCTGGCCCCTGCCGCTCCATCAAGAGCTTCCTGTCTGGCTTCCTCTGTCACCCACACCGTGCATCACAGCAGCCCCTGTCCTTTTGGGGCTTTAAAGGCCACTAAATCATGAACCCTATTTTTCGTTATTAGCTGCAACATGCCAGTTCTGCTTAAAAGTTTATAAATCTTTCCTTTTTTGCGACCCTTTCCGCCTCAGAGGTTGAGCTGTGCTACAATTATTTTTACTACACCTTAAGTCAATTTTGCAATTTCGAGTTGCTATTGATTTTAAAATTGCTCTTTGTCTTGAAAATTGCTTTTCGAATCTCCTCACCATTCCCTGATCACCATCAAATTTCTCTGCTCATCAGGGACATACGAGCATGAGCCGCTTGTCCTCACCATCATCATCATCATCTTCTTCCTCGCATTCTTCACCCTTCTCACAGTCATCATCCTCCTCGTAATAATCTCTGTCCTCGTCAACCTCCCTACCCTGTGTACTTTAAAAGTTTACCTCTGCTATAATTAATCGGATCTCCACTGTCCGTCTGCCTTGCTCACCTTACTGGTTCACCCTCATCATCTTCCTCAGAAAGTTCCCCTGAACTCTGGCCCAAATCCTCTGAGTTTGCCCCCTCCCCTTTTATTCCAGCTCAAGGGTGTGGGAAATACAAGCAAAATGGAGATTGATCCACGCCCTTACTCCTCCCACTCTCCGCCATATATAAACCATATAAACCCTCACTTCCTCTCTACCTGTGTGTCAAACAACTTCGCACCCATCTTCCTCCTTATCTTCCTCCTTCTTTCCTTCTCTCAGCCTTCAGCTTAGTTACTGTATTATGTTTTGACTAACTGACTGAATTAAAAATTAGCATTAAGAAAATAATAAAAATAATCATCAAACTAGGCTACCACCAGAATAACGTTCAGCTGGCACAGCTGTCTACAGGTCTACAGGTGTTTATTAATAAAAAAGCAAATATGGAGCTTAAAAGCTGGAATAAGTAAAAGAAAAAATATATTGACTTTTAATAAACTTTAACTACTTTAATAATAAATGATGCATCTTAACCATGCTTTTCTGTGTTTGGAACTTGGTGAAGGTGAGGTGAACTTGTTTTCACATCTGTAAATGTGCTAAGTCATACATCAAAATCATACATATTTACCAGATGTTTCACCTCTGATCTAATTCACAAATTGTTTGAATTACACAATTCCTTATTTCATGTTTATCAAAAGTCAGGTAAGATTCATTCAAATATACAAAACAAACATCTTGGCACAGCGCTTGCAAAAGTATTCATACCCTAAGAGGCCCATGGTCACTCTGGAGAAGCTGCAGAAATCCATAGCTCAGGTGGGAGGATCTGTCCACAGGGCAACTATAAGTTGTGCACTCCGCAAATTTGAATCCCATTGAGCTTTTGCCCGACACACTTATCTGATTTTTTTTTTATCAAATTTTTGAAAACCATGCATAATTTTAAATTCACATCAGTTTGGGTTTTGCTATTTTGTGTTGGTCTGTCACTTAAAATCTCAGTGAAATAGATTTAAGTTTGTTGTTTTTAAAAGTGACAAACTATAAAAAAGTTCAAGGGGTATGAATACTTTTGCAAGCCACAGTAAAATACTGCAGTCTGCCTTGGACAGACCAACTGGAAAAAGAAACGCCCTCAGTTATGTTTGGGGTAGATTAGGAAGCAGAATCTTTCCTGGGTTCTGATTGTTGGATTTCCCACCCACACAGAAACTTGGGGTTTTTCGGTCCGGATGAACCAACCTTTGTTCTGAGCAGACTCGAAGAGGCGAGTATTGTCCCTCCTGGTCTTCATGTAGAAGACGAAAGGCCATGTGACCGGGTCATCTTTACAGATATCCTTTAGCTTTTCCTTTTCATATGACTGTAATAATGAACATAAAGCACAAGAATAATCATCTACAGAGACAATGATAATCCTAGTAAATAAAACATGTGGGGCTCAAATGGGTTCAGTCTTGAGAGGCTAAGAGAGACTCAGGGCCCTGTTTCATACCCTGTGCAAGGCGTGCTGCGATGCTCGCTGCTATCTTACACCCTGCCAACCGTCTATTTTCCTGCCCTGCGCCTGAGCCATTAAAATATCGACAGAGCTTTCGAATAATCTAGGCTGATGGATGTGGTGGTCTAAAAGTTAGGTGTGTTTAGGTAAGTTTCTGGCATATTGCTATCTTGGCAACAAAAAACAGTGGTGCACCACTGACTGATTTAAACCCTGACAGTCAACCCTGAGATGAACTATAGGAGGTTGCCAAAATAGGAACACGCACACCCATGCTTGTCACACACACACACACTCAATAAAAATGCAATAAAATAACATTGCTTTTCCCATGCTGCACCATTAAAATACCAATCTGCCAAAGTCAGAGCGCACCTTCCGCTTAAAGGGAATGGCAAGTGACACGCTGATTGGTTTATTTCATGTTATGACCAAAACACACCCAAGTTTAACCATACCAAACACCCACTGACACCCTAAATAGAGCTGTGAGGTGTGCAGTTGGTCGCTAAAATAGGGCCCTTAGAGGATGAGTATTGTGAGTATTGTAGTTTAAGACTTAAAACATTATTCACAGAGTTACATATATTAAATAACAAAGAGCTAAGCTATAAAAAATCAATGTTTTATGACATACCTCAACAGTCAGTCCTACTTCCTGATTCACACGTGTGCATTTTAAGAAGTTTGTGCTGCCAGTGAAGTTCAGTACAACAGGAGATCCTCTACTCAGATCTTCAAGGATATTAGAACGATAGAAGTAGATGGTGATGTCCTCTGAAAGACAAATTATAATCAAGTTTTAAATTCGTACTGTCATAACTCTGTGTCAAACAGTTTGTGTCAAACTCTGTAGTTGGAGGACAAGCTGGACTGGTCAGTAAACACTGACACTTTGTCACAGAGCTTTCACAAACAGACTGAGTAGATCCTTTGTCCCCAGACCCACAGAGCCACAATCACTTTGCATCAGGGATGGAGTTCTGCTTATATCTAGTTACACTATCTGAATGTTTTCATCAAAACATACAGTATGTACAGAGTTTGCACATCTGTGTACGTGCATGCTTACCTGAGAAGGACACAGGCCTTATATACAATGGCCTTTGGATCGTCCCCAGTAGACTGTACATGATAACATCCTGTACTTTTTCTTCGTCACCCATCCATACAGATTTGCTGCAAACTGAAGAAAAAACAAATCTCTACTAAATATAAAATAAAATACAGATAGGGAATACATTAAGAGACCCCTTCAGTTTCTGAATCACTGATTTTGCTATTTATAGGTTTATGTTTGAGTAACATGAACATTGTCGTTTTATTTCATAAACTACGGACAACATTTCTCCCAAATTCCAAATAAAAATATCGTCATTTAGAGCATTTATTTGCAGAAAATGAAAAATGTCTGAAATCAATATTTGGTGGAATAGCCCTGATTTTTTATCAGAGTTTTAATGTATCCTGGCATGTTCTCCTCCACCAGTCTTACACACTGCTTTTGAATACATTTTTGCCACTTCTGGTGCAAAATTACAAGCAGTTCAGCTTGGTTTGATGGCATGTGATCATCCATCTTCCTCTTGATTATATTCCAGAGGTTTTAAATCAAAGAAACTCATCCTCAGCCTCATGCCTACGATCGCAACACAGCAGTGCCACTGTTACATGTTATAGCACTCCTTCTTGTGTATTATTGCTTACTTAATTAATTAATGCAACTTCTTAGGTAAATAAATCCAACACGGCTTTAGTTTGAGTATTAACATTGGGTGATATGGCCTAGCTTACATGCTAATTATGTTTTAAACATGAACAATATAAAAATGCTTTCCAGTATCATTCTTCAATTGAAGCATTTTCTACCATAATATCGTAAAAAAAAACAAAAAAAAAAACATAAACATTGATTAAATAACTATTTGCTTACCTGATGTAACCTCCCTCTTCTTTGGTGCCATGATTATGTCACTGACGTTGCACCCGGTAATGCCGCAGTTGTTGCAGGGATTTTCAGGGTCACAGCCTCTTCCTCTTACAACTGCCACATTAGTCTCAGTCATGGACACCATGACCAAGTCTTTCTCTTTCATGTCATCACTCTCCCAACTGGACTCAGTTGGCTTAATTTCGTTTTCTTCTTCTGCCTCCAGACACTCTTCTCTAACCATTACCAGCTGGAAGCTCAGTGTGCTCTTTTCTTTTCTAAAAGCGTGGATGGAGTCAGACTCGGGGCATTGTCCTTCTTCCTTGACGATAATTGCTTGGTGTAGAGTCTGTTAGGAAAAGATTGAAAACAAGTTAAGCAAGATTAGGGGTTATGAATCAACAATAATTCATGAAAAAGTTGAGGTGAAAATCTGCTGTTAGATTCACAATGACATGCGCAAGCACATTTCTGTCCTATCAACTCTGAAGGGCCCTGTTTTAGCTATCTATATTGCACCGGTCAATTTAGGGCAGTTTATTTAGGATGTGTTGTGTGTCTTTAGTATCGTGAGGGCGCAAAAAAGGCATGAACTAATTCTCTTTATTAATAATGGGTGTGTTTTAGGCCTAACCAAATAAACCAATCAGTTTGTCACTTGCCTCACAGCAGCAATGTTATTTTATTCTTTATTCTGTTTATTGTTGATGTAAAAACTGGTGTGTAACGAGTGGGGGTCTATGAGCACTGAGCGCCTACACCCCCACTCGAACAACTAAGATAGGATTGGGCGGCTGACTGTTGACGGCTATCAGGGTTTTAATCAGTCAGTGGCGCACTGCACATACATACACAACATAGCAATGAGCATCGCGGCGTGCCTCGCGCAGGATGTACGATAGGGCCCTAAGCCATTTTTAATAATGTATTAACTTAACTTTTTACATACACTTTTAAGTGTATAAAACAGATTGCTATAATGATTGAACTGTGCTAA